>NW_024041373.1:24539192-25139192 GCF_014851395.1 Micropterus salmoides
GGAATATATGTGATTTCCTTATATATGAAGAGGGGCTTTCTGCTGCCTCCCACGCTCACATAAGCCGCACACACAGACACACAAATTATTGGTCCTGGGTATTTCAGTGTTGTACCCCCACACAAGCACTTGTCCCCAGAAAGGCTATTACTATGTAGGATTTACAGCCTAAAACCTTATATACACATGCACATACCACACTTACACGCAGGTTATTAGTCCTCCGTGGTTCTATCTCTTACACTCCCCATGTTACTGTTGACCCCGGGTCCTGCCACACAGCGATAGGGAAACTAAACTGTTGACTTTCTCATAGATCACATAGCAAGAGGCCCCATGTAGTCCAGCCTCATATTGCCTCAGGCCAGAAGGCTTTCCTTACCATCAGGAAGTGCCCAAATTGCATAGGGATGCGCTGCCTCCTCCTTTCGTGTCTGTATTCATTCTTTTCTGAAAATGATGCATCTTGCAAGCATTTTTTATTTATTTACACTAAGTGGCCAGAGAAGTATTGCTGAATAGTTTGTCTTCATCTGTGAGCTCCAGATACAGCTCAGAATAAGGTGGCGTCATCTTTGCTCAAAAGTATTTAATGGATCATTTACACTGCCAGTGTGCGCTGTTCAGTATGTAGAGTGCAGAACATGCCACAGATCACTAATGTGATCAAACATGCAAGAAGAACTAAACCTTCACAACACTAGAGGAAAAAATTCATGTCCTCACTTAAAATTCTAAAATTACTTATTTACCTTTGGAATATGTCATGAATGCATCCTACACAAGTGATGTCTTGTGTGTGCATTGATTTCTTGTCTTTGTTTGAAAATAGGTTTTTGGTTTACAATTATACATTTAAAGTCATTTTTAATATGTCATTTTTTTCTTTGAATATTTGTGTTTCTAAAAATCCCTTGTTTTATTTAACATTTATTTACACCTGTATCAATTAAATCCAAACACAACATCTGCACATCACACCACCTTTTTAGGTTGATATGATGAATAGTTGTGTTTGTGTCCACCTGGCAAGTCCAATATTCATTCCCTTATAACTCTGTTTTTGGTCTCCTCTTGAAGGAAATTTCTCGCTCTTTAGCTGCTTAATGCTTCACTATGTTCACCAGCTAGTTGCTAACTTTGTCTGTCTGCTGCTGGAACAGAGCTAATGAGAGTGGTGACGGTGAACGTCCGTAAAACCAAACAGTGAGCTCAAAGATGCTAAAATGCTCTGTACAGCCGAGGGGGGAAGCAGAGGCAAGTGATAATTCTCTATGACTCTTTGAGCAGCTTTAAGTTATATCATTCATTTCTGTGAGAGTTCACTGTGTAGTATAATGCATTCACTATAGTTCATAAACACTCTCTTGCCTTTCTTCCTCACATACAGATGTTATATATCTTATATATTTTAGTGTGTTTCTCTTCGTCTGTTTTTCCTTGTATTACTGTGCCTGTCTCAGATGTTTCTGCTTCTCTGTCATTGATTTCCTTCTCTTTGTCTCAGTTTTTGCTCTCATCATGTATATTTAGTTCATTCTCATGTTGTGTACAGTATGTCTCTCTGTCTCTTCCCCTCTACCGCTCATCATGGGGTTCTCTCCCCTCTCTCATCTGAGAAGCTGCCTTCTCTTTCATTCCAATCTTCAGTGGAGAGACGATGCTCTCGCTCCAAATCCTTTCATTTGGAGGATTACTAAAGTGTGGCTTGATATCAGAGTGGAGGGAGGACAGGAGGAGGAGGAAGAGGGAAGAGACAGAGCAAGGGAGCAGAATCATTATCCAAAAGTATCACAACATTTTCACACAGCAGTGTAACGAGAGCTCAGGCCATGATACGGTTGCTTATACAGTAGATTACATTAGATTAGATTAAAATGTGTTTGTTTCATATTTTGTATGGATACTGTGGCTTTCAGCTTGAACAAATGAAGAAAAAAGCATGTATGCACAGTCAGAATGTGGAAAATAAACACATTTCAAAACAATATACTGCCTCAATATTTTGACTTCTGTTACGTAAAGGTCCCAACAGTTCATGTGGCATTTAAAGCTTCTGGCTTTTATGGCTTCAGATCTTGAATATTTCTCTATAACATTAAATATTCGTGACTAAATAATTTTATGTATTATTTATTCATGTGATTTTTATAAGACTTTAATGCTCAAATAATTCAACTCAGCTATCAATCAGAACAAATTTAATTGACAGTGATCAAAAATCCCACGAGCTATTGTCTATTCTCCTTCAAATGTTGTTTGTTGTCACACTCTGATTGGTGCACAACATTGCCTTTTTCTAAATGAGCCCCGTCCACTTAGAAAACCAGTGAGAAAAGCATAGAAAATAAAATTAAATAAAGTAAATACAAGTCATGTGAAGTAACAACCTTGAAGCTTCTGTGGCTTTTAAACTGAGGTGTTTTCTACATTGTGTGTGATGTTGCTCTTACTTTGACATTTAGGTGACATTCACATGAGCAACTCTTACATGTCAAAACATAGACAACATTCTGTGTACGTCAGTGAGACTACATGGATTGGTTCATGGATCGGTCGTGTCACTCTGGATATCAGTATCATTGAAATGTCTACAGAGGAAAGTGTAGTTCCACATCTCCCCACTAGAGGTAGACCCAGGCTCATTGGAGCAGCTCCGGGGGTCCCCTGCAGCCAAAATCCCCCCTAGCCCTCCCCACCCAACCCCAGAGCAGGTGCCCATGTCTGGGCCTGTCTGGCCCCTCACCCCCTTATCTGATTAATACTACTAATCCAGGAGGTGTTCCTGCCTGCCCAAGAGGCGGGCCACCAGACTGGCCACTTTCTTGCTTGCAGTGACCGGGCCATGAGGCACGGTTATGGGTTACACTTTGCCAACAAGATCTCTTGGCGCTATGGGGAGGTGTCTTGAGCTCCAGCTTAGTTTTCTGTCCCTCATTATCTGCATCATTTAGACAGACTCATTTATCCTGTGTAGTATGTAATTCATATTCTGTAAATATTCCAAATCAAACCCTTCAATTGCACTTTTTCCCCCCAGCCAATCTCCTGGAGCATCACTACTACATCGAGAAACTCCATTTCTGTGAGGGTAAGTTCCCAACCGAGAAACTCAGAGTGACTGAAACAGTTTTATTCTTCATGTCCACCCGTTTGTGTGAGTATGTGGGGGCCCTAATCATCTTACCAGTGGATGACCATCTTCCAGAAATTGCTGTCCTACTCAGTCAACTGTCCTACTTCCTCTGTTCTCTCTCAATCCCCCCCCTCTTCCCCGCACACTCTCTGCTTTTCACCCAGTAGTGGAATACAAACACCCTTATCAGGAGACGAACACTCATCCCCCTGCCCTCCCCCTTCCTCATCTCTCCCCCGACCACCCCCACCCTCCACACCCTCATTTGCATGCATCTGTTTACCTCCTCTTCCCTCTCATTCTTAATAGAGAATCCCACTTCTTAATGGTTCGATTCAGTAAAGAAGAAAAGGGAGACTGTAAAATAAACAGATAGGCGAGTGATTGCACCGTATTGAAAACCGTCCTTTCCTTTTTTTTTTTCTAACACTGAACTTCATGTATGTGCGTGGGGCAGAAGCAGATGAACAAATTCAATTAGATGTTGTTGTTTTTTTCTCCATATCCTTTCCTCCCTCTGTTTAACCACTAGAGATGGAGGGGAAAAGGGAGGGCTGGGAAATTAAAATGAAGGGGCCTTGGTGCGGTACGTGTTGAGATATGTGCTGCTAACTGTAAGGTTGCATTTGGGAGATAACTCAACTCAAGAGCGCCAAAAGTCCTCACGATTAAATGTTTGCTTCTCCTCAAGGACCAGTCTGTGTGTTTTTGAAGGGACATTTTGCTTTCAGTAGAATATTTTCACTCCTTTAGTGCAGCTACATCAATCTGTAAGCAGCAGACTTCAGACCGTTGCTGCTTTGGGGATATGGTAGTCAGAAATATAAAATCAGTGTAGTTTCTACATAGTTATGGTTTCACATTGGAAAGGAAAAGGAAATGAGTGACAGAGCTGCTGGTACTAAGAGTAAGCAATGGAGATCACCACTGGCATACACTTATGTTTTGATCAGTTCAGTGGTTTCTGGCGCAGTGACACAGGGTGCAATGGGGAACCTTAAGGTCCTAATTGCTTTTGCACAGGATCAATATAATATAACAATATGTGGAACTTCTTACCCACAGACCTAAAAATATTTCATGGCATTTTAAACTCGAGTTGTTGTCATGAATGATCTGGTAATTGTCACTGACTTTTATGGTAATTATATTGTATTATTGTTTGTGTTTTATGCAAGTTGTTTATATATTTTTTTGTGTATTTTTAATGTCTCATCTAGGGACATGCATTGCAAACTAGCCAAGCCTATAAAGCTGCGGTACGTAGCGTTGATTCGTGCTGTATACTTGTCCCTATTTAAAAAGAAAATATTAAAGAAATAAATACTTACGTAAATAAATACTGTTGAGAATTGAATGTGTTCATGTGTAACACTAGTTATAACAGTGGAAAACTGACACTAGTGCTGCAATTAACAAATATTTTATAAATGATAAAACTTTTTAACTTTCAATTAATCAATTTCTTTTTTTCTATACATTGGCAGAAATTTGTAACAAAGTGCTTTTGATGACATTTTTAAGTTACTTGTTTTGTCAATCCAAACAGTCAAAAAACCAAAAAGTTATCAATTTACATAAATATGAAAACGGAGAAAACCATTAGATCATCACATTTGAGAAGCTGGAACCAGCAAATGTCTAATGTTCTAATGTTCTAATTGATTGAGCAGCTGGTCATTTCAGTACTAATTGAGACTCATGATTTGTCCCTGTGGTCAAACGTTGGAGAGGGCGACCGTTAATCTGTATACATTCAAGAATTGATTCAGCTTTGCAGCTCCATGTTTCTGCATGTCTTTATTCCACCTGACCATCTTGTCACCACCGTTCATTCCTCACGTTAGTTCTTTTCATACTTGGATCTCAACCAAGATATAAAGTTAAACCCTTTTACCCTTTCTGGTTTTTGGTGCCACATTCTTCTGAATTCCCATGGGGGCCTTTAAAAAAAAAAAAGAAAAAGATGTTTCCTATATGTGTGTGTTTTTTAAAAAAGTTCAAGTCACATGATCTTTAGATTCATGTTGTGTTTTTCCTCCGGAGCTCGAGGCCATTCGTGGACCCCCAGGAACCGCCGACCAGAGAAGCTACGCGATTCGCTGAAGGAGTTGGAGGTACCCGCCTCCTCTGTTAAACCCTTCACCACCACCCCTTCCAGCCCCCCCTCCCCCCACATCTTCTTCCTCCCTCTGGGGATTTTCGGAGTTTTCCCTTTCCGAAACGGCCGATTGATTAACAAATAGGGGCATTCTCTTTCTTTTTCTCCCTGTCGTTCCCGTTTGTTCTCCTCTCCCCCTCTCCTCTCTCATCACCTCTCTTTTGGCCGAACTCTGTCATCGAGGGGGATATTTGAGGGGATCAGGGGGGCTGCAGGCTGCCCCCTCATCCCTTCTCCTCCTCCCTCCTTCTCTCCCTCCTTTTTCCCTTCCTCTCCCCTCATTCATCCCTCTCTTCCTCCCCCCTCGTTCCCCTCTGTACTTGTGGCAGTACAGACCTAGCTTTGTTTGCTGGAACCTGTCTGAGGCTGTCACACACACACACACACACACACACACACACACACCCCATCCACCTCCTTCCTCTCACCCGTAACCATTGTCTGAAACTAGAAACACCCCAGCTCACCTCCACACCCCACCCACCCCCTTTTTCTCCGTCCCTCTCTCCTCCCATCCAATCACCCCAGCTGGGTTTGGAATGTGGCAGGAATGACTGACCTTATATATACGCACACACGCACACACGCACACACACACAAGCAGTCCTTACCTGCATCCTGTTCCTGCACTCTCTCCCACCCCTTCGTGAGCAGGAACTGGTGCAGTTGCCACCTGTGGTGGCAAGTGTCCGGCACTGTGTACCACCAAGATAATTAATGCAAGTATGAGCAGCACTAGCGTTACAAAAAAATGGAAAGTTACTGAATTGTTACACCAAGGTTTACTGTTTTACAACTTCAGTAGAGGCAAGCAGACACCACAGAACATGAAATATACATCTTCAGTCTGTTATCAAAAATGGCACATTTAAAGTACCTGTTTAAACCCAATTCTGTGTTGCTCTCAGCATCAGAACTGCATCAGGTCTGTGTTTCTGTGGTTCCTTGTTGCATTGGGTGCTTGGACCCCAGTTCACCTGTTTGTTCTTTTTTTTTTTTTTCTCTGTTTATCTTGCATGCTCATTCAGGAACTGTTGCAGACAAACACCTGCGTTCACACCAGATGGAGGAACAAGCATTGCTGCCAGGTACACACCCTCCTCAGCCGACCTCCTACTGTGTACACACACACACACACACGCACACACCTCTCTTTTCACCTCCCATGGTCCTCCACCTGACCAAGACTGAGAGCAGGCCTCAGATAAAGAGCTAAACTGGACTGTAAAACCAGTTACCAGGTGATTTCAAACTAATACGAAACATCTGAAATAATGTCGTCATTATTATAGAGTGACAGTTTTGAACCCTTAAAAGCTCGTTCTCTCGATGCTTGCCCAGGTAAAAAACAAGCCTCCCTTTTGGACATCAATAACAGAGCATGGCCAGTCTGAAAACCCTTATCATTTTTTTTAGATAGTATACCTGGTTTTAGTATCAAAGTCAAGTTGAGTCAATTTGTGGAAATTTGGAAACTGGATGTCTGTCTGGGTTAAATTGATAGACCTTATACGGATGATTATAACCGAATGTTTTATTTCTAATGCAGATTACCATCTAATTGATGTTTTGTATATTTATTACATGAATATAAAGTGATTAAATGGACATCTTTGCTATTTACTGAATTTTAATGACTATTTCAAATACAGTGCAGCTGCTTCAAATGCTTTTTTTAATTATTGCACAAATGTAATTACTGTAAAGTGTATAATTCATTTACAGTAATCCAGTATAGTACTTTATATAAAATATAGCTCACTGTAGTTCAAATCATAATTAGGCTACAGCCTATATAAAACAGCATTGTGCTGTTTAGAAATACAGTAACGTAGTGAAAATAGGTTACTAAGCCACATCTTGGCAGTGGTTTCAGTGCATTTCTAACTTCTAACAGGACTGAAAATAAACTGTAGGCTGTCAATTCCAAACTGGTTGCAGAGTTTGAAAACAAATGTATTCATAAAATATTCAGTTTTATGTCCATATGTTGTCATGTATGAAAAGACTGCTTGATTATTATAAGCAAATTAGGAATAATTCTGTCCCAAGCTTTTTCATCCATCGATAAGTGTTAAAAAATGTGCTTCAAGCGACTTTACAATATGTACATAATATGACATGCTCTATCAATTCACCCTCAATTCAGATCAGGAAAAACTCTCCCAAAAAACACTGGGAACTGGGAAATAAATGCCAGAAACGTCAGGCAGAGCAAAAGCGCAGAGATCCCTCTTTAAGGACAGACAGACATGCAAAGATGCTGCCTGTACAGATTATACCAAAATAGCAAAATTACAATATAGAAAATTAAGCACTTTCTGTCAGATGAATCCACAGATGCAATTTTGTGTTTGGGAACTGGGAACATTTGGCTTTGACTGTTAACTCTCATTGAGGAGTTAATTTGCTTAATTCAAGTTTAATGAGAGATGCCAACTTGATAAATTCATACAGTTTGAAAGTAAACCGTGTGTGTGTGTGTGTGTGTTTTACCTTGCAGGTGATGCTGAGCAGCGGGGTACTGGTGACCCTGACCCTAAATGGACCTCAGCTCGAACAAGTGTATCTAGACCGCACATTAGTGGGCCGACTACCAGCCAACACTGTGACTGATGGTTAGTTACAGACACACACATAAATCCTCTATAAATCAGTCTGGTGGGTCTGAGACTTATTGACCCTCAGTGTCTATTTAACATTAACCTTCAGGGAACTTGTTTTTTGCCTTTGGAATACAATATACACTTTTACTCTAATCCAGCATTGGTACCCAGTGCATTAAAGCCCTCAGACATTTCTGACTGTGGTTTTGGTTACTTTGGTGCTGCTGATGCTAATTAGAGCTGTTGCATAACCATCATGCCTAAAGTAAAGAATGTTTTCTCCTGGATTTTTGCCTTCACTGAATGAAATCATGATTTTTGTGTGACTTAATTATTCCAGAGCTTCACTGTGGTTGAAGCAGATTTAAGGGCACAAACATCATTGTTTCCACCACATGACTAGACTACCTATCTCTGCCCACAGCCACACACACAAACAATCAAATAAACAAATAACACATTTGCATTCAAATGTTTAGTATTTTTAAACCACAAAACAGCACAGACTGTGTGCTTATACCTGCTCACCACATTGTACGTTACCACACACATACACACGTTGCCCACTCTCCTCACCGCTTTGTCACGCAAACACACTCACACGCACGCCGCCTCACACACATAACAGGTGCCACAGGTGAGCGAGGCTACTGCTAGCTAATTGCGGGCAAATCCTTTTGTGCTGCGTGTGTCCAGGGGCCTTCCCTTAAGAGCATCCATCAGTGTTTTTCCTCCATCGCGCGTTCCTCCAGGGAGTACCGCCCCCCTCATACAGCGCTCCCTCGCTCCACAGACCTGGCAGGAGAGAATAAGGGGCCGTAGACACCGGCCCAAATCTGCTAATTATTTCTTTCTTTCTGTATCAATTATTTGTTCATAACACCGCCCTCCCTGCTTCCGTCCGGGGTCTCCAGACACCTGATAAAGCCCCCATAGTGCATACACACACACACACACACACACACTCTCACACACACACACTCGTTCTCACTTGCGTACATATGTAATTACAGAGGCACAGACTTTTTTTTCCATATAAAGCAACAAGCACTTACTGTATGTTCACTCACATTTACAGGCACACAGAGACTAGAACACACATGCACACACCCACGTACACAATGGCACATACTGAGGCACACACACACACACACACACACACACACACACACACACACACACACAGGTACACATACACCCACTCACCTCCCGCTGCGCTCCATTCAAAGCCTCAGAGGCACTAATTATTAGAGTAATGGTTGTGAGAGGGTGGGTTTCCGGGGGGTGTGTGTGTGTGTGTGTGTGTGGTGGGGGGGGGGGCTGTTCTCACATCTGTCACTTGTTAAATTAGCCTGAGACAATTAGAGTAGAGAGCCAGACCAGAGCTCACTGTCGAACACATTTACAACGTACAATTACTGAAACAGTTTACTATTACAATCAAGGTGTGTGTGTGTGTGTTGTGACATGTTATGTAGAAGTGTCTTATTGTCGTCTGCATACATTTGAATATTCAATCACTACTATGTCACAGCAATTAAAGTCAAACATAGGGCTGCAACTAATGGTTATTTTTTATTATCGATTAATATAATCTGCCAATTATTTTCTCAGTTTATCGTTAAGATTATGAAACATCAAAAAGTTGTGAAAAAATGCTCATCACAGCTTCATAGAGCTTAAAGTGATGTACTTGCTTGTTTTATCTGACCAACAGATCATAACTGAATCAACAAATGTCTGAAACGATTTACTCAGTTATCAAAATGGTTGCAGATGAAATATCTTTCAATCAATTATTCGAATAATCATTTCAGCTCTAGTCAAATATTAAATTAAAAAGGTAAGACTGCGTAATGACGGAGACTTTCCTTACATATTTGGAACAGGATTTGACACCTTCCTAAAACAAAAAGGTTCTCAATATTTGGATGCTGAAGAAAATCCCCTTTTAGATTTGCATGGATTTAACTGAATGTAAGGCCTTGTATGTATATTTGCCTCTCTGAGACAACAAGCAACGGCAGCCAGGTCTGTTTTTGTTTCACGTAGTGAGAAAGCAGGCTTACTGTCCTCTCTTAAACTTTGCATCCTCAGTGCTGGTTACCTTCCCGTTTCTACCATGAGCTCTGATTGCATCATACACAGCAGTAGATTACACATATTTTACACCATCAAAGTATTACTGGCTTCCTTTGGCTGATGGCTGGGCCAAGCTGTGCATATGCTCCACGATTAAGCATCCTTAAGTGATTTTTCATAGCCGGCTTCATTTACCCATGTTTAAATGTGCTTTGGTTAAGCCCATTGGCCTCTTATGTCAACATGGTGCTGAGAAGATGGCATTAAATGGATTTAGAGGGCCGTGTGTGTATGTGTGTGTTTCTGTTTGTGTATGTTAAAGAGACCGTTTGCGTGTTTTAAATGTGGTTGGTTGGTTTTATGCTTGTGAATGTGATTGCATGTGTGTAACTGAGAATTCATAAAGCATGGTAGCAGGGTTGCATGTATGAATGTGTATATGTAGCTATCTGTGCCTAGAGATGTAGATGTATGCGGTGTGTGTGTGTGCGTGCGGTTGTGTAGGGGTGGGTCATGAAGATCTTGCCCTTAATGCCAAATCAGCCACCTGGTCCCAGATTGGGCCACAGCCTGGTTTCCTATCTCTTCCTTCATTTGGGAATGAATGGGATTAAACCTAATCCCGTTTATAGACACCCATAGAGATCAATACTAAACTGCATTTAACTTGATTTGTCTGTAATCTATTACAAAGACGCTTACTATTGCATTAAACGTTGTTTCGGAAAACCAAGGCATCGTTAATGGCTGTATTTTTTTAATGGTTTAAGCCTTGAACCGGTTTTTATTACAAGTGCTTTATAATCCAACTTCAACATAGGGACAGACTGACTCAGTTGACCTGATTTAAGATGCTAGTTTTCTGTTTTTTCAAGTGATGTTTCACTTCCCTTATGAATATTTGCATATTAATTTGAAATGTTCAC
This sequence comes from Micropterus salmoides, assembly GCF_014851395.1. Taxonomy (NCBI): domain Eukaryota; kingdom Metazoa; phylum Chordata; class Actinopteri; order Centrarchiformes; family Centrarchidae; genus Micropterus; species Micropterus salmoides. The sequence goes on from NW_024041373.1 coordinate 24,550,104, forward strand.
ACAGCAGGATGATTTGAAGCGTAATCATACCAATACCCGCACGTTTATAAATACACATGCCACGGTTAATTGGCGGTTAGATTTCTAAATCTCGGGTACAGCCTTACTCGTTCAACTCAAAGCAGGATATCTGAGAGACATGTGTAACAACCCCCCCTCCTTTCCATTTAATTGGTTTCATAAACAGATTAATTTGAAGGAGAGGAGGGCTTAATTGCTAATCAGCGTTTCCATGCAGCTCCTGAAGAGTTGAACAGGATCAAGTGTGTTCTTCTACCACAAAAAGCCTGCAGTACACTGACAGGGGAAGAGAGAAGAGAACAGGGGAGGAAAGAGATACAAGGAATACAGGACACAGTGGGAAGAAGAAGAGAGGATGCGGGAAGGTGGAGAGAAATTAGGTGAAACGAAAACAGTTTGAGAAGGAAGGGAGTTGGGACAAAATGTGAGACTCAGAAAGACTGAAACTTCTGTTCTCCCACTACAAACTAATGTAAAATAAATTATACAGCAGAACAGGGACAATGATAAAAAATAAAATAAATTCATTAATACTGCTTCATAAAGTTATAAACTACAATACCTGTATTCAATAACTAAAATCTTCATTCATTCCCCTTGAAAGAACTCTTCTGAGTTTGTAAATCCAGAAAGATTTCTTAATGTCAACCCCTCTGGATCCCACATTGACCTTATCAATACCAATAAAAGAATAATCTATCCATGAATGTTTGGCCTCTGAAAAGTGTCTGGCTACTGGGTGTGTTAGCTCCATCAAGAAGGGGAGACCTCCTGGAAGTTAAAGGCTATCAGAATATAGAAACCTCCAGAAAACGTGTGAATCATTTTAGTTTTTTTATTAAAAACTGATTTCACATTTTTCCATGTTTCCTAATTTCTATTTCAAAGTATCCTAATCAGGGTCTGAAATTAGCACCCGCATCCCACTAAATACAGGTAAATTGTTGGCAGTTGCGGGTAAAATCATTGGGCCAGCCACCATTTCACCGGACACGGAAAATGCACAACAGAAAGACACATGTAGTAAGGTTAGCATATTGTGGCGATCTGCGTCTCTCACACACACACACACACACACACACACACACACACACACACACACACACACACACACACACACACACACACACACACACACACACACACACACACACACACACACACACACATACCAAGTGTTGTATTAAAACAAAATGAATGTTTTTTGTTTGAATGATTGAATCCAGGAGAGGAGGTTTTTGTGGAGATTTGAACATAGATAAGGTAAATATTTTGAACACTGAATGACAACATTATTTACATTAATTGATGCCTACATGAGCTGGATTTTATTCCTTCATTTAGCACATACATTTATATGTAGCAGATAGGGCTGACCCCCAATAGTAGAAGATTCGATGCTTCGATGGGTGGAGCCTGATTCGCCATTTTGGCAATTATGGGGGTGCTCATCGTCTGATTTTACATAGAACTACCAGTTTTCTCCCAGTAAGTTAATATACAGCCTATTACAATATACATTTCAACGTTTAATGCTGTAAATAAATATCTAAAAGAATAAAACTTTCAATAAATATTTTTAAAGTGTGTAAATAAATCCAAAATTGTAATACAAACGTGTGTGTGTGTGTGTGTGTGTGTGGCGGAAGAGGAACACTTGCTGAAGAGACTGAGACCCGGCGCTGGTCTTTCGGATAATTTCACGTCAATGAACCACACAAAGAATATTTTATCGTTTTTAAATAGCCGGCTACTTCAAATAGACCCGCGAGGAACTGCGACGTGCATTTAGTTGTCGGCAGCAGTAATGCACATAAAATTCTGCTGAAGACCGGTGAATGACAGATGTCGAGAGAGAGAGAGAAAAGGGTCTTTTTACAGTGTAAGTTGAATGAATAGAGACTGCAGCTCTGCAGCTTCTCAAGATTAAAGTGGAGCTACCCTGTGTAACCCCCAATTGCCGTGCACAAAAACACACATTATTCGACTATCAGTCGACTATAGGCAGGACTTGACGATTCTGATTTGACTATGTAAATCCTTAGTAGCAGACAAAATAATACTGGCAAAAAAATACTTGCCTGCCACAGCGGCAGGCAGTGAAAAAACTTAATTACAAATCCTAATTCAAGGCATCATATTTACGTAACAGTTGTAAGATGGATGGAAACTAAACTGTGTATGTGTTGATATTTTGTTCTCACGATTTATGGCTTTGTAAGGAGACTATGAACTCTTTACAGTAAGTGTCACCTCAACAATATACAGTTGTTTTTTTGTTTTGAATCAAATCTTGTGATGTCATTCCTAGCGGTGCTGAGCGATAGGCTGATTCTGCTGTCATTCCTGGAGCAGAGCCAAGTGGCTGCAGTCTACCTCAACCAAAAGAACCAGGACTCCCCAGAGACTGGCAGACGAAGAGACAAACTCTCACCCTCTGAAATCAAGGTACAGTAGAACACATTCCTGGAGTGTGCATGAGTAGTGTTTGTGCTTCAGCGTGCGTGCGTGTGTGTGTGTGTGTGTGTGTGTGTGTGTGTGTGTGTGTGTGTGTGTGTGTGTGTGTGTGTGTGTGTGTGTGTGTGTGCATTTATGAAAGAACAGTGTTAACATGCCATCTCATATCTCTTAATTAATTTCTACCTTTATAAAATAACTATTAGAAACATGGTATAAAAGGTAGAATATGGTGGCCTAAATAAAAATATCTGTAAAATCCCAAACATACTAATCCTTTGCAACCTTTGAATCCAAGTTAAGAAGGGTCTTTGCTTGGAAACTGACCTTTTCACCAACCACTTAAACAACCTACTCTGTGTTAAACTGTAACAATATTGGCTGTTAAATTAACTAGCATTACTGACGTACATGCAAATGAGGACTTCAGACACATCACTTTTCTAAGGTTTATCTTATTTGCTAGCAAACCTGGGACAACTACAAAAACTGCTTGAAATTAGCGAGGATGTCACTGGTGAGTTCAGCAATTAACTAGTTAGCTACCCCCGATCAGAATCTATCCTTGATACTATTTCCATGTGGATTATTGATGCCTCTACACATAATATCCATTTGACCTAATACAATCTATAGTTGTGTCATGAGTGTTTGTACAGTTGCTGTTTGTGTCTTTGTGCACAACAGGTGCACACCGTCTGAGTAGGTTCAATGTAGTCATCGTGGGATTATGGGCATTTGATTTAAAAGTGCCAGGTCGCCTCTAACTCTAAACACCTTTCCCGTTTCTGTCCATCCTGTCCATTAATCTCTCATAAAGGTGTGTATTGAGAGGCAGTCTGATCTGGAGGTGTTTTTGTAGGTGTTAGTAACAGGTCTGATTATGTGCCGTCCTTTTCTTCCATCCCCCAAAAACAAAACTACACTGTGTCCTCCTTCACTAGCTGGCTAACCGCTAACCCTGGCATTATCACATTACTGCCAGGCCCTTTTGTTAAGGTGGGTGTGGGTGTGTGCGCGCGTGCATGTTGGTGTGTATAAAAGCAGTCGTTCCTGTCTGTCTCCAGAAGCAGAGTCCTGATAAGACACCCCACCACCACCACCACCTAATATTGTACACCCCACACTTCTGTCAATGCATGTGCATGCTACCTGCAACATACACATTTGTGCACACGCACGCACAACTACCCATCCCCCACAACAAACACACACATGCACAACCACATACACATCGCCCTGGTCCAGTGGGCTAAGCTGGAGAAGGGAGAGTGGCGGGCGTTGAGGGGGGGCTAAACTAATCCGGCCCACAGAAAGTGGTTTTTGATTATTGCTGACCAGCAAACGCCAGCAGAAAAAAAAGACTAGAAGAGGGAAGAGATGGGTAGGGATGGAGGGATGGAGGGGGCAGGTAGGGGGGTAGAGATAGAGTGTGTTATTAACCCCAGTGATTTTCAGATTTTTTTCCTTCTTTTCCATTTCTAATCTGTCAGTGATCTCGCGTTCAGCTGTTTGGAGCAACTCTTTGTTCCCGTTATCATCAGATGTACTTCCATCATTTTAATTCGTCTCTGTATTTTGTGTCCAAAGCAAATATCCTCCCCAAGGGGGCAAGAAGGGCAGACATGGACCACTGAACCTCAAATCTGCTCTATTCATACAGTGCAGCTTGTCGATTTACTAATTTCTGCATGTTTCTGTGCTTTTAAACCAATTCCTTTTAATAAACATTTGTAAAGAGACAGTCCTGTATTCCTGGTTTTACAACCTGCCTTTCTGTGAGGCCCCAGCCACTCCTCTGCACTGTGACAGAGGTCTTGGATGTGTGTGTGTGTGTGTGTGTGCGCGCGCTAATGTCTGCGTGTTAGTGAGTGTGACCGGAGATATAGAGTATATGAAAGGCCGGAATGATTGTGTGTGTGTGAAAAAGAAATAAACTGTGGTGTACATGAAAGGCAGGGTCACAGTGTAAGACCTGCAATTTCACCTGATTTAAAAGTGCTTTAATGGTGTGTGTGTGCGTGTGTGCGCATGCTGTTTACACCAGTGCCTCTACATGTATGTACATGTGTATTTGTGTGCATACATGCATGCATTTGTGTGTGTGTGTGTGTGTGTGTGTGCGCCCTCCCCCCCCAAGCGCCACGAGAGCTCATTACTGTGCGTCTCTTTGTTGTGGCCCGTAGAGCGTGGCGGACCTTCCCAAAAATATGCACATCACTAAAACAAGAAGCCCGACAGAACAAAACACACACGCACATTAATAATGGAATATAAAAAAACAACCTTAGACACCAACAAAAACAGGATGGGAAAAGGACAGGAGAGCGATGTTTGGGGCTACAGACATGCAAGTTTCAGAGCCCTCAGGTGTTCACGCCAGGCAGGTGAATCCAAATGGGTGTATCACTAAGATACCCTATAACTTCCCCTTCTTCATAAGATATGTTTTAACTCGTTGCGTCTGCAAGTATTGATCTTTATACCGTCTCACTGTACTGCCCATTTTGTCTCTCTTCTCAGTGCATCCCCTGCGCTTGTGTGCGTTTTTGTTTCCATGTCCAGGTGGTGTGTGTGGACGTGAGTGGGCGGGGTCGTAGGCTCCACAGATGCGTGGGTCTCAACCGTCTCCAGGATGTGGTGCTGTGCTGGTGGAACCTGGACTTGCCCGGTGATGAGCTCTGGCCCTGGACTCCCACAAAGACGGACAGGAACAACCTGGTCTTGCTCAGCTGCTCACCTAGTGAAGGCCTCAAGGTACACACAGTCACGCAATATAATACTTGCATATCAGAGACAAATTCCAACCTTTCACCACAGTAAAAGCAGTTGCAACACAACAAATCAGGTGGTGAATGACAACAATCAATCACCAGGACATTATTCACTGTAATGTAGCTACTTCATTTGAGAGTAAAGGCTATTCATACAAGAATAAATGAAGCAATACTTTTTAGCAAATTAAGTTATTATTGACTTTCATAGTACACTCAGAAAGTATGTACCAGTAAATTCTGCATTTATAAAAAAGACCCGGCGAGAACAGTTGCCAGGTAAGATAACTGTAATTGGAATCATGGATCAACCCTTTCCCTTAACAAGCACACTGGAGGAGTCGTTACAGTTTTCTCATCCAGCCTACTTGTGTTTTGTTGACTGCTGAGAAAGTTTACAACCTTGTCCTCGTGGAGTTTTGTTTAGTTTTTTTTATGATTTGATTTCTCAATATATACAATCGAAATCACATACACTTCTCATTTCAGCAAAACAAATCATACAACACCACCACACATTTACCCACATATAAAACAAACAAGCTCAGTAAATGAAATATGTGAAGTATAAATAAACCTACTTCATATACACTTGGAATACAGTTCATCTCTATTGGGGAACCCACTTCAGGATCAGGAACTTTAGATTGTGATCAGTTTGTTTGTTTGTAGCAAGATCTGTGTCGATATTCCTGTTTTGGCTTGTTACAGATTCTGTGATTATAGGAATTCGCAGCAACCCATCAATTTATAAAAAAATTGGAAATACTCCCATACCCTTGTTTGGAAGCGAATTTCTGCCCAAAATCAAAAGAATTCAAGTATAGTTCACAAGTGACAGTAAGATGTAGGGTATGTGTTAGCAGTTGTGCAGGTGTTATACTGAGCTGTCGTAGTACAGAGGAAGTTGAGGCTGACGGTAAAGCTCCCAATTTAACAGTTGATCTACATATATATTTAAAGCAATTTAGGACATCCAGAAGGAGCGTGAACTTGAACCATTGTTTCTTCACATTGAAAGTCATCTGATCAGGATGCTTCCTAGTCACCTTATGGACGTATTTTGGGGCACTTCCAACAGGAAGGAGACTCCAGGGCAGACCCAGAACACATAAAGCAACACAGACCTAGATTCGTGACAGAAACCAGATTGATGGATGAAAGAATGTAGAATTAACTAGGGATCAGTGAAAAATGTTTGAATCTTGATTTCACATAATGCCTTTGCTGTGACCTTTTTTTTAAAGAACAGAGAATTACCTCGCACATCTGTAATGTGAGACAGGTGCGTCAGAGGGGGATGAGTAGGTCAGGAGTTGCGAAGAAATTGTCTTACTTAAGAGCTGGCAGCATTTCCGTACTAGACCTTCATCAGGCAAAAATGGCAAAAAAATTGCTTGATGAAGGTCTAGTATCGAAACATTGCCAGCTTATAAATTTATTTTTGCAAGTTAGATAGCGTGCGGGAGTTTCTTTGCTACTTGTGATCTTTTTAACCCATCACTCTCACACAAAAGTGTCTTGTTCATTAAAGGAAAATCCCATGTTACAAAGTGGAGGCAGAACTTTTTCTTTCGATTTCTTATTAATTTTGGCTATTTTAGGAATTTAAACAATATGATGTGAATATTTGCATTGTAGAAAATTGTTGAACATCTATCAAAAAAGGCCATTGAAGTGACGTATACTTAGGAACACAATTCACGTGCTTGTTGCCACCTTTCGCCACCTTAAGCAGTTGATAATGTAAAGCCCATGGAGGGGGGGCAGCTCTCATTAAAAGCATTTCTCATAAGATCTCAGAGAGAACAACCCCAGCTAATCTAACAAATAACTGTATTGATTAAATGCAGTAAACAAAATAAGTAAAGAAATAAAACAACAAAGCATAAAACTGCCCATGACTTTTAGGTTTTTTAATATCTTTCAGTGTTGTTTGAAGCCTTAAACCCAGGACACATCATAACTCCAGCAGTTTATTTTTTGTATTTTTGTACACACACTCAGGTACTCTCACACACACACAGTGAGGACAGTGAAAAAAGCAACAAAGCTGCTGTTTTGAGTGGAGACCTGTGTTGTCGGGGATGGGATTGGGGATGGTGTGTTAGTCACCTCAAGGGTGGCACCTCTGTGTTGCACCTCCGTGCATCACCATATGAAATAAGAAGGAGAGCTAAGCCGTGGTACAGCGTGAAGGAGAACGCCTACACATTCTCACACACACATGCTTAGACGCACATCCTCATGGCCTTTGGCAAAACCCTACCCGTGACCCGATTCTGTGTCAACGTAGGATTGGCCTCATGCCGAAAGCAGATGAAAGATCAAAAATTACCGAACCGGGCTTAACTCTACTCCTCATACCACGTACCTCTGCAAGCAAATGCAAAATTTTCACCACACCAGAGAGAGAAGGGAGAGAGTCTGTGAGAGGGAGGAAAGATGAGGGTGACAAATTGCATGCTAGGAAAACAAAATAACGCAGGAGAGAATAAGGGAGGGATGGGAGCTAGGGGGGGCACTTGAATATTGAAATAAGCAAAGCAGATGTTGTTCGCTGCTTTTTCCGCTTCTTGTTTTTGGAACGCTCTCGACATTTATCACACTCCTTTACCTAGTTTATTCTCCCTGTCTCCGTCACCCCCCCCCCCATCTCCTCCTTCTCCTCCTTCTTTCCTCCACGCTTCAAGAACATTAAAGTCTCTTCGTGGGGCTGCGGCATCGCGCTCTAATGAAAGCGTTTGTTGTCATTTTTCAGATGCGCGGTGTGAAATTAAGCGAGCAGTTTATGTAAGAGCCGTGGCGGGAATCAAACGCTGGGCACACATCGGGAGACGCCAGCTACTTCAATCACTTCAAGCTCATATATATGTTCCTTTTGTTCAGTTTGCTATCTGCCGCACTAAGCCAATTTTCTAGCCAGTCTCTCGGCATTTAAAAAAGTCTGATTTCTTTCCCTATGTGGTCTTAATTCATATGCCCCCCCTCCTCATGCTGATAAGTGGAGCCACGGCACGCAGGGGGTGGAGGGTGGGAAGGAGAGAAAAACACATACATAGTTCGTTTTTATGCAGCCAGTTAACATTTTTAATTATCATTCCTTCATGCTTCCTTCCCCTAACCCCCCCCCCCAACAAACACACAGACGCACACAGACCCAAACCATGTCCCTAGAATTAATAATCTTAATGAAAAGAAAACACCAGCTGAATGTTTTCTTGCTTTTTTAGTCATATTTGATTATTTGTGCTTGTATATGTGTGTCTGTTTGTGAACAGCCTTTTTTTGATTTTGTTTATTTTAAAGCACATGACTGTCCTGTTATCTGTCACCAAACAGTTTCTCTGCAGTTGCTTGATCTGCATTTGTGTGATGTCTGTTGTCTTTTAATTATTGTTGACTTGAGCGCTGAGCTGCATTGTATTTTTCTCTTGCAAAACAAGAAAAACCTGAACTTATTGTCAATGAAAGACCACTTTCAAATGAAATAATTTATATAGGAAGAATATGTAATTGCATAGAAATATCTTTATCTCCTCCACAACTGCTATGATTACAAGTGTATTAGAAGCCAAATTAACAGTGTAAATTGGGCAGTTTTGCCTCTAAAACAAAAAGCTGCAGTGTTAATTTGCAGAATTAAAGCATGTACAGTAGAAGGCACATTCTCAGCAATGCACAGCGATCATAATTTGGACCATGAAAGGGTCGGGTGTGGAATCCAAAGTGTAGAATTACCCCCAAGCTCCACTGCTCTGCAAAAATCTCTCAGGAAGCACTGCTGCTACAGTTTCGGGTCTAGTGAGTAATTATCCCTCTGTACTACAATTATGTTCAGTGGTACAAATTATGACAGTTTGAGGAATATTTTGATTAGTAATCCCGCTGTGCCTGTGCATTTCCTCACATCAGTACCTCAACACTAACCCTAATTCATACACCTAAAACTTCCCAGTACTCCCTCCCTGAACACCGCTCATCCCTTCATCCCTCCACTTTCCTTCGAATCCCTCTGTCTCTCTCTCTCTCTCTGCCCGTCTCTCCCTGTCTTTCTCTGCTCCGTGAGCTGGAAAATTGGCTTCAAAAGGCCACTGCTGTGAACAAGGGCCAGCCACACAGTTGGGCCCGTCCGCTTTATCTTTCAAGCCACGGAGGGGGAAAAAGGGTGCTGGCGAGAGAGAGACGAGAAGAATGGAGAAGAATAGTTTTGACCAGTCACTGAAACCAATAACCAGGAGAAAGCTACTTACTAGAGGCCTCTCTCTCTTTCTGTCTGTCTGTCTCCGTCTCTCTCTCTCTCTCTCTCTTTGCTCTCTTTGCATCTTTCCCTCCACATCTCCTCTCCTGTTTCTCTCTCTCTCCTCTCTCTTTACTTGCATTCTCAGTCTTTCTCATCATCTTTTGTGCATATTTCTTTAAGTCTGGATCCCTCTCTTTTAGTCTCTCTTGCACATCCTTTCACTCACTTGCTCGCTCCCTCTCTTGACCTTATTCATCATTTTTCTATTTTATGCTCCCAGAACCAGGGAATACAGTATGTTCACGTGCCACAATGTACTCTAGAGTTCACAGGCAAACAAAGCTGTGCTTTTATGAATATATTAAAATGACATGTGCATACTGTATTCCAGAAGTCATTCCTCTACACTACTAGCTGTTGTTTTTATTAGAGTTCATTCATGTAGCAGCATACTCATTCTGGCCTGCTTTTAGGTAGCATTTGTATTTAACATCCATGGTTGGTACACCCAAAAAAATCATACAGCCAACTGAACATTAGTTTTAGACTGATCTTAAATGATGCCTGGTTAGCTAAATATCTGTGTGTAAGAGTTAATTCATTAATCCGCTAGAGATAAATCTATATGTCATCATCCATCCGATGTCTCGTCATGCTTACGGTAGCATGAGTGTTTGCAGTGTAAGAGTTTATGTTTTGAAAGATTCAAACCCCATAACCCTGAAAGTCTTGAGTGCCATGCTCTAATCTCCTAATCAGCTGTGTTGCATTCAGGGCCGTTTTGCTTGCCTTTGCTCAGTCCACATGGAATATAAAAGGAGGCACAGCGTGGCCTTAGAAATGACACAGAGTCAAAATGTTGCTGTGCTGACAGTGGTAAATGTTGACTGGAAATATGCAGCTGGGTCGGAGAATATGCAGGTTTTGCTGTGCATTTTCTGTGTCTTCTACTTTAGCATTATTGAGATGTGTATACACTGCATGCCTTTTACGTATTGCCCTTTTATAAAATACTCAAAAGGCACTGCAACTAGACAGTCATGGTCCAAGTCCAGTTGAGCTCAAGGTTTTTTTTATGTGAAAAATCTTACATGGGTTGAATGTGTGTCCATTCACCCACTTCATAAATGTTTTGGTTTTTTGTATGTGTCAAAATAAAAACAAGACTGAAAACTGGTCTTAAACTCTTTGAAATATTAACTGTTGCAGGTTGAAACAGGCCATGTCATATTTACTCGTTGCCTCTGAGCTACGGCAGAAACTCTCCCCCTTCTCCTTTCCTTGGAGGGTCACCTATCAGGGGAGGCAGAGCTGAATCAGCTGCACCTCATCCCCGATGGTGCCACGGTGGCATGCTGGCACAGCGGGCACTAGCAAGCCGGGCACAGGATGAAAAGCTGAGAGGATGAGATGTGTTGGGGAGGGGGTCAGGGTTTGTGGAATTGAAGTAGGTCTTATGATTCCTGTGACAGCATTCTGTGGGCTGGACTCGACGGACCCTCGTCTGCTATGCGTTTGTGTGCAAGTTTATTTAATGCATGTATCACTTTGTCCCTGCAGAAATGTAGCTATCAGAGATCTGCACCCTCCTAAGGATACCCCACCCCTTACATGAATTGAGCCCCTCTTGCCTGCTGCCTCAAATAAACAAACACACACACACACACACACACACAGCACCCACCCCCTGGGGAGCAGCAGGAGCTAGCTCTGGGGGATTATGGAGAGGAGAAAAAAAAGCTTTCAGGAGGACAGTCATCTGCTTCTCTCCTGCTGTAGACCATGGGCAGGCAAAAAAACTCCTCTCTTCCTCCCTCTAAGTCCCTTTTTGGCAATGCCTGCCAAAAAACTGGGCCGGGCAGCTTTGTGAAAGGAGAGGAAGGCAGGCAGCAGCAGATCCCTCTTTCTGTCTGCACGGCGAAAAGAAATGGGCTCATTTAGCCAAAGCTGCCACGGTCAATGCAGGGCTCTGATAGAGGCTTTGGTAAGGTGAAATCCCTCCTAAAAAGCTCTGTTAGTGACTGTGGAACTGTTGGGCTGCTGTTTAGTATAGGCTGTTGTCTCCTGTCATCCACCTACTGTTCCTGGTTCCTTGTGGGTGTTTTATCGACAGTGCCACCCGTGACATGGCCTATCTCCGTCAGTGTCAATGCTGCCTTGCTTAGCAGGGCCATTGTGCCTACTCCCCCCAATTTACTGTGGTTCAGGAGCGAATAATCAAATTTCTGGATTTGACCATCAGTCAAATAATCCCAAGCTTTCTTCATGTATCATCCTCTTAATATTTAAAAAAAGGTATGTTTCCTGTCATTCATGATCTCTAGCGTTGAGCTCTTGGCTTCTCACACAGGTAAACAGAGGGGGTTGTTTATCGCTGGGCGCTGGGTGCCAAGCCGTGGCATGCTCAGGGAGAAGATGTTGTTGACCTTGAGTTAAAATGGAGCTCTTATCATTAGCTGTCTTGATTGACAGCCGTGTGTTTATGAGCAAAGTGGAAGGCTCCATTTCTTCCATCTCCAGGGGGTTTGTGGCTGCTGCCATGGTATGACTCATTTCTGTGTCTCTGTCTTTCTCTCACGTGTTCTCTCTCGCTCTCTCCTTCCTTATCCTTATTTTATTCAAAAAGCAGGTTATTTTATGAACAGTACTTAAGAATATTCCAATTCCTAAATAGAAGAACATATTTAAACAACAAAATTACGAGATCCAGTCATGTGGCTGATGCAATGTATAGTGACACTTAATGACTGAGGGCACACTGGCTGAATCCTGCCTCTAACCACTCCAGTATCAGATACAAGGAGGATTCAAAACAGAAGATATAGAGCAGTCAAAACAAATTCAATTAAGTCTATAGACTTTATCTGAGTTTGAGTGACTTGTAGTGAAGTGTGATGTATTTTTCCCACTTTACAACCATAATTGAAAGTTTAACATACAAGTCTGTGTTATGCTCACTGGTTGTAAATATTATGACTCAGGGATTCGTAGACTGTGGGCCTCCCATCAGAGAAAGCTTGTAAAAGGATGCCCCCGGCACTTACAAAACCTCTGTTCTGACTTATTACCAGATTTCTTTCTACAGTATGTCTAATGGCCCAAAATACTGAAAGGAGGCATCACCCCTTAAATCAAGAGTCCTTGCAGCTTCTGTTGCTTTTTTTAAGCAGAGCAGTGCTTTGTGCAAAATGCTAACATCAGCATGCAGTTAAGCAGGTTCTACTGTTACTCTCATAACAAATAGTTAATGTTAGCAGTTCTTGTCCTCCTACCCAGAGAAGAAAAACAGTAAAAATACAGGATATGTTATTGTGCATTGTTGGATCAGATTAGATCACAGGGAGGATGTTAAGTGGGTATCAGTTAAATACTTTGAAATAATTCTCTCTTCTAATCAACATTTGCTCCCTCTGAAAGGTCCTCAGCTCTGTCCGGACAGAAGGTAACCCCTTGGACTGCCGCTTCAGCCTGCTCCAGCCCTACCAGCTGCTAACCGTAGAACTACCTGCAGGACCCCAAGGATTCAGAGAGGGCTCCTGGGCTGACACCTGTGTGTACGAATGTGCACGACAGCGCCTGCACCGACTGTCTGTCACCCGCATCCCGCTACCATCCCATCCCGTCTCCTGCTCACGTCACCCCTCTGAGACCACACTTGTCTTGGGCTTAAGTGACTCCTCCCTGGTCCTGTATGACCAGCGACGGGGGGTCTCTCTCCTGGCCTCCTGCCCTGTGACACCCACCCTCCTCACTTGGCACCCTGCTGGGGCCGTGGTCGTGGCAGGGGGAGGGCAGGGGGAGCTGATGTGCTTTGATGTGGGGTTGGCACCTATAAAAATGGCACTGGTAGCAGAAGAAGTAGCTTCAGCTGCCACGCTAAGATTATCTCAGCACCTGCGCTGCAGTGGAGGACTGGAGGGACTGCAGTGGGGGACAGGCCTGGAAGGAGGTCCAGAGGGGACAGATATCCTGATGCTGGTCTTTCACGGGGGACCACTAGCAGCCTTGAGATTCAAACTAGGTGGGTAAAATAAGATTCAAAAATACAATTTGAAAAACAAATTACTCTTATAAACTGAAAAAATGGGAGTTGGAATATTTGTGGAATAGAAACCAAAACTTAGGGCTGCAACTAACTATTGTTTTCTCTGTTGATTTAATCTGTTGATTAGTTTTCAGTTACCTATTACTATAATTGTTTGGTCTACAAGATGTCATAAAACAGCCCATAACAAGTTCCTAAATCCTAAGGTGAGGTCTACAGATTGTTTGCTTTGTCCAACCCGAAGATGTTTATTTTGCAATTACATAAAAAAGCTGGAAATCATCACATTTGAGACGCTCAATGCAAATATTTGGCCACTTACATTGATTATTTCAGGAGTCCCCAACAATGATTTGTGCACAAAAACACTAGAAGTTAAATATGTTGAGCAAACATTTGAGAAAGAATCTGAAACTAAAGAAACTGAAACTACATAAACTAGACTTTTAATATTATGTCTTAGAGTGATGCAGTTATACTACTTCGATTTAGAGAATGACTAGAGGAATCCGGGGAGAGGCTGCACCCCCAAACCCCACAACAAGCAGATATAAAATGTCTTTTCCTTCTCCGGACATATATAGAAACAGAACAGGACAAACATTTTCATAACCCTCCACACCATCATAGTAGTCTCTTCCTAATGAAGGAGCCTTCCTCCCTTCAGAGCCTCTTCCTCTGTTTTGGATCTGACACTGTATCTGAACCCCACTGTGTAAATATGGCTGCTGAACGGGTCGACCTCTTCACTGCCGAGGGAAGTTAATTTGTTGACGGGCGGGAAGGTGAGCAGGAGTCACGCTCTCAGAGGTCATTCAATAATCGCCCCGGGGCAAGAGCCCCCCAGGTGAATTCTGGGATGCATTTTTCCGATAAATCGTTTACAGTGGCTGTGCAGTCCCTCGGGGCCCCCAGATAAAGTTTGCCAATCAAAATGTTTCCGAAGCAGCCACCTCACCCTCTAACACATGCATACACAAACCTGCACACAAATACACTTGTACAGTCTCACACACACTCACACACATTCAGCTTCTTTAATTGTGACTTTGGAAAGAAGATGTGACAGTGGCGCACAGCTCTCTGCGGAAGTTTGAAAGCAGTAGTGTGGGGGTGGATGGAGGAAGGTAGAAGACTGTGTACGTTTGAGTTTGTGTGTGTTTGACTGTGTGTATTCAACTGTGTTTGCACAGGGACAGGGGAGGGTGTCTTCCAACAATAGCTTCCCCTCCTCTGATCGTCTGCCAAGGTTTTGATGAAGAAAGTCACTGCACGTCTTTTCTCCATGATAATTCTCCCCCCCCACACTCACATGTGTGTATTCTTCTATTTCTGTGCTTCTATGCACACACACACTCAAACTCATTTGTTTGTTTGCTTGCGCTCCTTCTCTGTGTTGACTTGTTTCATAAGGCCCGCTACATGACAGAAGGAGTGAGTTGGGAGACGGCGAGGAAGAAAGACTTGGACGTGCTCCAAGTTCTCGTTTTTTTTTTTTTTTTTTTTTCCATAGGAGGCAGCCCTCCCTGGTGCCACCCCCCCACCGCCACCCTCCCGCCTGCATCGAGTTATCGCATCTGGGCACACGTTGGCCGCGGCTGGGCCTGCACCGGTACAGGCTGTGGAAGGGCAGACGAAGGAACGTTCTGTGCGACACGCAAGGAAAATAGAAATTTTTTGTAGGGATGGGAATTCAGTCAAATATTGTTGAAAGAAGAATTACATAACAGGGAGGGAGGGAGGGAGAGAGAGAGAGAGCCTAAGCCTAAGCCCATCTATCTTTATTTGACTTTTATTTTGGTTAAAAATTTGCTCAGCAGGCATCAAGGTAACGTAAAGGTGGGTTTTCTCTTCCACTGCACAAGCTGGTGCTTGCTAATTTGGGAAGCACTTTTTTAGCACTGCAACAATTAATCAATTAGCTGTCATTTAATTAATCTGCAACTATTTTGATGATTGATTAATCTGTTTAAGTAAAAATTCCAGCTTCTTCAAAATTAATATTTTCTATTTTCCTTATTCCTCTGTGATTATAAACTGAATATCTTTGGGTTGTGGACAAAATAAAAACATTTGAGGACGTCATCTTGGGTTTTTGGAAACATGGATCAACATTTTTCACCATGACATTTCATAGACCAAACAACTAATCAATGAAACAAAAATCAGTTGCAGCCATACACTTTTGCAAAGTAAAGTCTATCCATGGCAACAAT
Source organism: Micropterus salmoides (assembly GCF_014851395.1). Taxonomy (NCBI): domain Eukaryota; kingdom Metazoa; phylum Chordata; class Actinopteri; order Centrarchiformes; family Centrarchidae; genus Micropterus; species Micropterus salmoides. The sequence continues at coordinate 24,565,860 of NW_024041373.1, forward strand.
TTGAGTTAAACTAGCCAGCTTTTAATCGACTAGTTTGGCATCTATATCGATTATCAGAATTATCGCCTTGTCTCATTCCTAATTCTTCTTTCTGAAAAGGAGATTGCACAAAATTAAAACTGATTTACTGAACGATTGTCCCCAATATAACATATTTTTTTTAGATTTTAGAAGACTTTAATGCTCAGCTGTCATTATTATCTTTTGAGTTGAAGTCTTTGTCAGTAGTTTTGTATCTGGAGTCTACTTGTGGTGTTGATGGTGCACACTACTCAGTGTTCGTTGCTGTTTGCTCATGCTGCTGCTGATCTTGTCCTGCTCAGTGTTGTTTTGTGTCGGACATAGTGACTCTAAACTGAGCTGGTTGAATATGTTAGTGTAGACAGGTGTGGGAGAGAATGAACTTGTCCTTGCCACCACAATGATCTCATAGTTGCAGACGTTAACGCCCAACTCAAGGCCCCATATACACACACATACAATCACACACATAAGCATAGACGCACACAAACCGCACTACGCTCAGCTGATGAATTAGCCACATTAGCCCACTCTTTAGGGGATTTGGGGGCTTGCTAATTGCCAGCTTGTCATTTTAATTGCCTGTACACCCCTCACACACACATACACACAACCTCTTCAATTAATTAGACAAGAGTCAGTGGTGACTTTGCCTGCCTGCAGCCTGGCCCACTGACAGTACCACTGTCAGTGCTCACCTACACTGTCCAGAACAGTGCCGCTAGCTATGTCCAAATTTTGTTTAGTGTATATGTAACAGAATATTACAGGTAGCATGTATGTGAGCATTTTATTTAGCCACAGCCAGGATACACTTGGATGTACATTTTGATCTTTTATAAAAATCTGTTACCAGAGTTTTTACAAATTACAAATCTTGCTATTTTTTTCTTTTTCACTGATGGTAGACTTGTGCACGTTCCTCTGGGTCCGCTGTGTATTGTTTTTAGAAAAAAATTCTTATTTAAAAATTTGTGATTGATTTGTTAGTTAGATACATTATTTAACAGTATAATACAATTAAACCAAACTCACTGCGACAGGGGCTCTGACTGGGGGCCAGATGGGCTCCGGGGAGCTGCTGCAGCAGCGTCTGCGTTGTGGCCAGGTCCGAGACGCACTGGGGATCCTGGAGGCCATGGACTGGAGCATCATGGGAGACGAGTGCTACCGAGGCCTGAGCTCAGTCACCAACCACCTGCTGAGACTGGAGCTGAATGCAGAGAGAGAGGGTGGGACTAGCTTACTAGTTATCTTCAAATATAAAACAATTAACTTGTAAGAACATGTTTTTTCTGTCGTTTGCTGCTTGGCAAAATTTCTTCCTGACACACTTCTACTAAAACTATTAATTAAAATTTTTATTTAACTTGTTTTATTCGGCGTGTGTTTCTGTTCTGTTTGCAGCCCAGCTAGAAGCAGCTCTGGGTGTGTTTTATGCCCCACCCACCCCTCTCTCTGATATGGTAATACTTGAGTACAGGGAGCCAATCAGCAAGTATGCCCGTCGCTTTTTTCACCACCTCCTCAGGTAACGCTGCCCACTCTGTACTGGTCCTAAATTGATTTTCTGAGGAAGACATTTGTTTTACATAACTTATCAGGAGGGTCAAAGGCCAAGATCATTAGAGCACTCTTGGGGCTAAATAGATTTAAATACATCAGTCAGGCTACACATCAGTTGTTTAAATTTAAATCAGACTTAAATTAAAATGACATCTGATCAGTGATTAACAGCTGTTGCTTGTGGTCATGCAGCTCTACATACACAAATATACGGGGTATTTTTAAGGCATTAGCAGAACATTTTATTAGTTTATCATCACAAGGTGCAGAATCAGAATAAGAAATACTGTCCAAAAAAGGTCTTTCAGAAAATGACATCCATTGAAGATACAATTTAATACTGCTTATTTGCCTCTCACTATTGCTATTTTAAAAATTCTAAAAAGGAAATAGCTTTTGAATGCCCTCACGCGCAGACTGGTGCAGCTTTGAGTCATTCATAAAGCAAAACACCTCACATGCACCTGTTTAGATTGTTGTTTAATTTTCCCTTCTGCCATGAGAGCCTTTTGAAATGCCTGTTTGACTGAAATAGACCCTGTTGTTCCCACACACTGCTGCTTACTGCTCTCCATCCTGCAATTACCTTCCGTTTCCTCTCTCTTTCTTTCTCCTCCTCTGTAGCAGAGCTGGAGCGTTGTTTGGCATCCCTCCTCCTTTCCTCTCTTATCACCTACCTGCATTCATTTTCTCTCCATCAACATCAAATGAAGGAAGCCCCCCCCACACCTCCTCTCTCTGCTTGGGTTTGTTTGTTTCATGTTGGCTCTAGACAGGGAAAGTTGAGGTGTTTTGTACTGGGAGATACAGTTCTCTCTCTCCCCCAGCTTTAATACTAGATAATAGGAAGAGGGCTCACTACTCTCTGTTCAATTATTGACAGTTTTGTGCGCAGGGGTATACGTGAATGTGTGTGGATCGAACATGTACTACTGACCCATCCATATACAGATTTTCATCCAAGATGTGGATTTTTAGATTCATGATTGTTTTTTGTCAGGATGTTATTATACTTCCCTTTTTAACTGTGCCCACTTTCTCTGCAGACACGAGCGCTTTGAGAAGGCCTTCCTCCTCGCTGTAGATTTAGAAGCAAGAGATTTATTCATGGTGAGTGGAAAGGACATTTCTGTTGAATTGCCGTCTTGAAAAAATGTGACGCATAGTTTGACAAAAAGGTTGCTGACATAAAGCAGAATCCACTATGGGATATTTTTAACTTCATTTGTCCAGGAATTTTTTAACATGTGAACACAAATTAAGAGTTAATATAATTAATGTTCCTCAAAAAGGCTTTAGAAGGTATTAAAAAGTCTTAAATTTAATGTACAAAAGTCTTAGTGGAGTCAGCAGGCAGGTTATAAAATGTTTTTGAATTCAATTAAAAAGTGGATTATTTAATCCTTTTTTGTGGAGTTTCAGTCAACACCTTCTCACCTGTAGCAACACTGCCACTACTGGGCAAGTGTTGATTTTTAGCAAATAACTTAAATAGATTAACATAATATAAATTTTAAGTCATTTTTAATTGGTTAATCCATATAATGAAACTTAACTGGGTCTTGGTCGTATTTATTTAATTAATTATTTCATTCTGAGTTTTTGTCAGGTATTGCTGGGAAGTTCTTTTAAAAATGTGTTTTAACAATAAGTACTTATTGGCCATATTATCCCCACTGGGTTTCCATCAAACTGTGGGCGGTGTGATCATGAAACATGTATTCAATTGCATTATGTGTGGAATTAAAAAGGAATTTATCACATCTTCAACACTCTGCACTGGTGCTCTGTGACTACACGCAGGCAAACTAAAGGGAAACATGGAAACTCGTCTGATAGGCTGCGTCACAGATTTATCCATGTCCAAACTGGGTTAATATCAAGGGCAATTGGACTTGGTTCAAGATGGTTGAAGATGGTTTGCCTCTCATCCAAGAGGTTTCTCCAGTTCTGCTGAAGGGCCAAAGTTGCCCTTGATTTTAACCCACCTGTGGAATCTCCACAGAAACATTTAACCATGCAATTTCATTTAAGCTGTTTAATAGGTTGGGTTTTTTTTAAATCAAATTGTCATTTGAGTAATATGCCTCTCCACATAAAGAGATCTGTACCAGAACCACTGTTGTGTTTTTTTTTTCTACCTTTATTGGAGACACTGACAGTGAACACAGGAAATGTGTTCCCTGGATGAAATGGAATTAAATGGGTTGTGGTTATGTTGTATGCATCTTAACCACTAGGCTACCTGGACTCCCCCAGACTGTGTTAAAATGTTTTCCCACTGACTTACAATTCTCAAAGCATTAATTTTTTAGTGCAAAGTTCCACTGAAAGTATTTCTCTGTCACTTACACCCAAGAAAATATCACTTCATGATCATTGTGGCCTGTTACATTACATGTAGCATCTCTTACAGCATTTATCCTCTAACACACAGTGATATTGGTGAGAATTGAGGCACCTAAATTGTGGATTGTAAGGAGTATTTAAGTTTTATGCAAGTGTGCTGCAGCTTCTCTAATATATTTTAATTGAAAACTGTACTCTTTTTGCTTTCATTTGCCTGTGTGTATGTGTGTGTGTGTGTGTGTGTGTGTGTGTCAGTCACAGAGCAGGTGTGATCTCAGTATGTGCCTCTTTTCACAACCTCCATGGCCTCGGCTCGGCCTTTTCCTCTCCTCTCATCTTCCACCTAACTCGCTCTTTCTTCCACCTCACGCTGAAATGCTCTTCTATGTGTTTGACCCCCTTTTTCATGGGGCCCCCTTTGCTCCATGCTTCACCAACACCCTAGACATTAATACAGACCCCCATACACACACAGACACGCATACACACACTCTTGCTCCCTCAATCACACTGATAGCACTGGTTCCAATTACCTCCCCACTAAGTAGTGCTGCTGGGAAGCCGAATTGAAAAGGTGGAGTCGAGCCTGTGGACCTTGAAAGAGTCCAAAGTAAGGGAGGGGGACGGAGTGAGAGGAGGGGGTAGCGGTGTAGGTGGAAAGCAATATGACAAATGTGGGGGGGGGGGGGAAAGCGAGTAAGAAAAGGCGAGAGAGAAAAGAAACAAGGTCTTGCTCTGTCACTTTGGAGGTGTCGAAAGATGAGTAAGGAACAGAAGATGAGCAGAGATGGAGGTGGAATCACATTTGCAAATAATTCTCTGCCTTGCGTTTGAACTGATTCCGGAGGGTGGAGTCAGGACAATTCGGCCTGGGTCAACAAAGCAGGTCCAAATGTTGAGTGATTTATTCTCATAAAACATTCATTCATATGCATGTATTGCATGGACGCTACTTTGTTAAAATCTCCTGCATGTAAATAATTAACACTTCCTAAAACTTAATTAATAGAAAATAAATATTTCTTCATCTAGTCATATGTTTGCACAAATTAAGCACATTTGTTCTTTTATTTCTGAGATATATTCATAGAAAAAGAATAAATTTCACATTTTAGAAACACTTAAGACTGTAAACTGCTAACCCTCACCCTCCTTTCCATATTTTGTAAGTTATTGGTTATTGACCATGAAATAGGAAATGAAGTGCAAGTGATTTTAAATATAAAACAAAACTCCAACAGAACTAATTTTCACAGTTTTCATCATGTTTACAAGAAGTTAGTGTGTGGCACAATAGGAAAGTGACCCTGTGTGTGAAGTTGGTGTGATGTTATACAGAACTGGTGCGTCACTGTCCAGTGGTTCTTTAGACTGCGTGACCAAAACTACAAAACGTCTCCAATTATGGAGCCAGTTCACTCGTCCATTTCAGTTGTTTGAGAACTGTGTGTCCGCCTCCTGTAGCTCTCATACTGCACCTGACCGCCAGCAGATGTTTCTTGATTTGCTGTTTTAAATCAAACCACGTGTGTAGTGTTAATACAGCACAGGTGACATCTTTCTAAGCTCTTCTCACATATAAAAGTATAATTATTGTTGTTATGCTTTAGATGAATTGGCTGGAACAAAACGCAATTCAAGATCAAATGATTGATTTGATCACTGTGACAGACTTACAAAGTATTTGTGCTCCGTTTCGTGGTCTCTGTATATGTGGCTCACCAAACACAACAGATAATTGCAAACACTTCTCATCCTAGATCTGTAACAAAGCTAATGCTCTCTCACAAAGAGCGTTTTCAAGCACTTTTTTTTGCCTCAGCGACCAAGAGAGCAGCAACTCATCATGTGAAAAGAGCTACAGAAAGAAAGAAGACGTTGACATTTCACCCCTTACTCTGGCCTTCGCTCTAATTAGGTTGTGTTGTTGCTTTAACCTGCTGGTTGGTTGATTGAGTTGAGGTGGAAGGGGTTAATGAGGGCAACCCCCACCTTCACCAAACTTTTTTCTAACTTCCAAACTTGCCCACAGAACTCAATAACGCACCATTGACTTGATAAAATGCACACACGTATAGGAAACATCCACAACCTCACCTCATATAGAAACGCCCAGCATGATATACCCCCCATCACCAGACCCCTACAACTTCAAGCCCCATTGTTTCCTAGCTAACAATAGAGGCCCTCCAAGCCTTTAAAAAGGGGGAAAAAAAAGAAACCTTTTGTTGAAATGAAACACTTTAGTGTCGGGCTAAATCGAGGGGGAGGAGGAACCGGTGGTAGGGGGGTGTTTTGGCGGAGGTGGAGGTTGGGAGGTGTATATAGAGGTAGAAGTAGGGGGTTTCCGAGTCATTTGCATTTCTTTTTCATAAATGGCGCCATTCTGTAGTGTCCTAATTAGCCTTTGATAATGAGTTGATAATGTAACCAATTAGGTCATTCGTCAGCCAAGTCAAGCCGACGACAAGTTGTTTTTTTTCTCTACCCCCCCCCTCCCCCATCTCTTCTTTCTGGGTCTTTGGCTCTTGATGTAGCTTGTTAATTAAATCAAATTGTGTGATAGCCGAATCTGATGCCGGCTCTTTTGTTCCCCAATGAGGGCTTGTACTGTTTCTTGTTAGATACGCTAGCAGTAAGGCAAGCTGCGTCTGTTGGGTTCACCCCCTATCTTCCTCCCATATCTGACGCCAGGCTTGGAGGCACTGGAGGAGGAGGAGGTATCGCACATCTTCTGCAATAAGCTCATTGTTGTGGCTCAGATGAGTAATTAGCGTTATTAAAACGTTAAGTCCTTAACACCTATCAGATAGAAGTGTTAGTCAAACACAAAGCTCCTGGATAACAGGTGTGTCAGAAAGTGTGTGTGTGTGTGTGTGCGCGTGTGCAGGTTCAGCAAATGTGCTCATGTCCAGGGATTATGCCTGTGTTAATTAATGAATATGTGCATTGTTTGCTTGCGTGTGCCTATGTGGATTTGTGTCCAGTCTCCTTGTCAATATTTGATTTAACTGTATGCTTTTGGCAAAGGAAATGCCCACCCTAAAACATTTTAGTCCCACGCAGAAATGTCTCATCTGCTTGAATATTTCTTGGGATAATTATAACTGGTGTATTTTCTTATTCCCAGCTATAAGGGTATGGCTAAATACAGATGATGTGACATTTGCTTGAGATATTTCCAGGGGTTGCAATGAAGTCTGAATCATCAGGATTTGATGTCCATCCCTCAGAATCAAAGAGCAAAGACTTCTTTCTAGAGCCGCCTTTTGATGCTAATATTTATTTTTTTATATGACTTTTATATTATCATAGAGGGAGAAATACACCTTAAAAGAAAGACAGAGCTGTGTCAGATATTCCTCCCTCGTTCACTCATTCACTATTTCCTATATAGGGGGATATACACTGCTCAAAAAAATAAAGGGAACACTAAAATAACACATCCTAGATCAGAATGAATGAAATAATCTCATTAAATACTCCTGTGCTGACAACAAAATCACACAAAAATGATCAATGGAAATCAAATTTATCAACCCACGGAGGTCTGGATTTGGAGTCACACTCAAAATGAAAGTGGAAAACCACATTACAGGCTGATCCAACTTTGATGTAATGTCCTTAAAACAAGTCAAAATGAACGCCTGGGCATGCTCCTGATGAGGTGGCGGATCTCCTGAGGGATCTCCTCCCAGACCTGGACTAATGCATGGATGGAGCGAGACATGATGTCCCAGATGTGCTCAATTGGATTCAGGTCTGGGGAACGGGCGGGCCGGTCCATAGCATCAATGCCTTCCTCTTGCAGGAACTGCTGACACACTCCAGCCACATGAGGTCTAGCATTGTCTTACATTAGGAGGAACCCAGGGCCGACCGCACCAGCATATGGTCTCACAAGGGGTCTGAGGATCTCATCTCGGTACCTAATGGCAGTCAGGCTACCTCTGGCGAGCACATGGAGGGCTGTGCGGCCCCCAAAAGAAATGCCACCCCACACTATTACTGTCCCACCACCAAACCGGTCATTCTGGAGGATGTTGCAGCAGCAGAACGTTCTCCACGGCGTCTCCAGACTCTGTCACGTCTGTCACATGTGCTCAGTGTGAACCTGCTTTCATCTGTGAAGAGCACAGGGCGCCAGTGGCGAATTTGCCAATCTTGGTGTTCTCTGGCAAATGCCAAACGTCCTGCACGGTGTTGGGCTGTAAGCACAACCCCCACCTGTGGACGTCGGGCCCTCATACCACCCTCATGGAGTCTGTTTCTGACCGTTTGAGCAGACACGTGCACATTTGTGACCTGCTGGAGGTCATTTTGCAGGGCTTTGGCAGTGCTCCTCCTGCTCCTCCTTGCACAAAGACGGAGGTAGCGGTCCTGCTGCTGGGTTGTTGCCCTCCTACGGCCTCCTCCACGTCTCCTGATGTACTGGCCTGTCTCCTGGTAGCGCCTCCATGCTCTGGACACTACGCTGACAGACACAGCAAACCTTCTTGCCGCAGCTCGCATTGATGTGCCATCCTGGATGAGCTGTACTGCCTGAGCCACTTGTGTGGGTTGTAGACTCCGTCTCATGCTACCACTGGAGTGAAAGCACCGCCAGCATTCAAAAGTGACCAAAACATCAGCCAGGAAGCATAGGAACTGAGAAGTGGTCTGTGGTCACCACCTGCAGAACCACTACTTTATTGGGGGGGTCTTGCTAATTGCCTATAATTTCCACCTGTTGTCTATTCCATTTGCACAGTAGCATGTGGAATTGATTATCAATCAGTGTTGCTTCCTAAGTGGACAGTTGTATTTCACAGGAGTGTGATTGACTTGGAGTTACATTGTGTTGTTTAAGTGTTCCCTTTATTTTTTTGAGCAGTGTATGTATACACAGACATTTCTAAATTTTTTTCATTTTGATCCTTCACTGACAGGTGTAGTGTCACATAACATTGCACTGTGACATTTTTAACAAAAAGTACTGTGATATTGGTTTACCAGTAATATTATTTTTTCTACTGTGGGAATTTTGAGGGTGCTTTAAAGGGTAGTACATTTTTACATAGAATTATAAAAAAAATTCCAGAGATTGTTAAAATATTTCACGAGAAAGCCATCACGTTTAAAGGCAAACTGTCTTAACAACGGAGGGCATCAATGAAATTACCTTTTTTACTATAAGACTACAATGAAAAACGTAAAAAAATACTAGATAGTAAAGATAGTAGCCCATTATATACATAACTGAAAGACCCTGTTCCTTTTTACAAGTACTGTGCTGATTGTGTCACCCCACTTGTTTTGCTTGAAAATATCTTTACAGTTAGTTTTAAAAAAATAATCTGGACACACAGATAAAACATTGGCCAGTAAATATAGTGAATTAAGTTGCAAATACAAAGTGATTTCAGATACAGGATATAGCCACACCATGTGTCATTTTTTAAAGACATTTGAGTCAGATTGGCATGTTTTGCTGTTAACTGCCATAACACTAAAACTATTACTCTCCACACCAAATGCAACAAGTTGTTTCCATTCTCCGTGAGATGTTGAAAGGCATGCTGCAGCTTTCTTACACGAGTACTTCTTTCGCTCAATAATGTTTCTCTGTGCGCATAAACAAACGTGAACAAACGCTGAACGTTTACGTATGTGCTTCTCATCGATCCTGTTTGGCAGTAACCCACAGACTGCAAACATGCAGACATGAGCCTCTCTAATGTGTCATAAGCGCTGCTGTGTGCCAGTTAATCTAATCCCTCATTTATTTGGAGGTAACCCAAATATCAGTCAATATCGGGCTCTTAGCGTCCAGCCCCCCCATCCCCTCCACTCCCTAAAAATGGCCCACTAAAACGCCCCTCTTTATCAGGCGCTGCAACCCCTAAAGCTCTTATATAAATAAGATTAGTGTCGCGTTTGAGCGTCAGGGAATAAGAGGTGTAATATCTGATGGTTTTATATGCAGTATTATTGTTATCCCTTCTTAGTCAGGCTGATACTCTCTCTCTCTCTTAGTTCTCAGTTTGTCTCTCTCTCTCTCTCATTTCACGTTTGTTCATTCGTTTATTCTTTCTCTGGGACCCTCTCTCCAGATTCAGACAGTATTATGAGGAGCTAAGCTGGAATAAAGCGCCCCAGCATCAAATGTTCATATTGTTCTGTTCTGTCTGTCATACAGTCTCTCTCTCTCTCTCTGCTGCTCTCTCTCTTTCTCTCTCATGTGAAAACCCTTGTTGTGAATTTTGCCTTGTTCACGTCTTTTATGTCTTGTTCACCGTCTCTTTCTGCTCTTTCTTTCTCGCTCTCTCTCTCTCTCACACACCTCACTGTCATTTCAACGTAATACCGCCTCTCCTCCTCGCCCGTTTTAATCTTCTGCTGCTCTGTTTATTATCAATTAGGAAGCCTCACTCATATCTAATTGAGGGGCCATGTCCTTGTTCACAGCGGCTGAATTAGCCACCTCAGTCCTGGGAGCCGATTTAGGTTCTTTTGAGGCCATTTTGTTGTCGGCCATTTTCACATTGCCTCCTAACTCGTTGCCGCAGAGGGCAGGCACCACACTATAATTACCCAATCTGTTCCCATTCATACTCTTCAATTTCAGCGCCTCTCTCTCTCATTCTCTTTTACTCCCCCTCTTCCCCTGCCTCAATCCGTCTCTGCTCCCCACCTCTTTTGGAAACCAGCACCCCCCTTCTTTTTTCCCCCTCTAGGGGTACAAAAGCTGGGTTACAATATGGGGGTATTAGGGCCGGGTGCAGTCTCAGCTGGGGGGTGGCTTTAGCCAGCTGAGGGTTATCCATGGCGAGCCCTGAGTCACGGCACTGATGTCCTGTGATGTCGCTGAGGCGGAAGACTTTCCTTAACACGCTGTACCCTTTGATGGGCCCTCAGGCCCTGCACTCAGCCCGAGGAAACCCTGCGACCCTGAGTAGCCCCTCGTTGGGTGCCAGGATGAGGGTGTGATTCACTTTCTGTTAAATCAATTTAAGAGGTTGGGTGTTGCAGAAATTCAGTTTTCCCGTCTTTTTTTTAAATTTTAAATTGCACCAATATCCGATACAATATCAATATTTAATTTTTATCACTTTTGTTTATGTATTATATCATTATTATGTATATTTGGTTCATTTAGCACCATCCTGCTTCCCATTCAGAGCAACACGTTCACACTGGGAGCTGACCAGTACATTTTCAGCCTTGACTGCTGGTTATTGACGGGCTCCACTGGAACAACTGGGGCAACATGTTGATTGTTGTTAAGGGTGTGTTTTTCATTTACTTCACAGCTGTTCTGGGGGATTCAAATCAGTGACCTTTCTGCATCAGACCAAGTTTTATACCATCATGCTGCTGCCCCTGTTGGCGTCTCAAACTGAGAAATTTGTAATTATCTGCGGTCATTGATCCCGTTAAGATCATCATTTAGCTGAATTATTTAGGTCCTCTGACTCAGCTAAAAGCTGAACCAACTAATCAATACAAATGATTTTGTTCTCTTTTTAAAGAACAATGCTTTTTTCTATCTGTCTGAATGTATACATGGCAATACTGGCTGTTCTTCACATCTACACATTATTGATGGTGTTAAAAGTATTGACTAATCAAACCTGCTATAACATCTTTTAATTGTCAACACTCTAATGGGACCAATTCTATTATGCATATTAACTATATACTGTGTGTACTATATACTAAACTGTGATCGACCAGAGTGTCAGTGCCAAAGAAACTTCACAACAAAATGTTTTTCCGAAAATGTAATATTCCTGGAACTGTTTCACCACCTTCCACAATATACACATTTACATATCCATCACAGGATATTTAAGATTTGAATTGATTTAATTTAATAAGACTATAGTTTGAGAATTAATTTTAGTTTTCAGGTATTTAAATAGATCAGCGTTACTTGTAGCCCGGAGCACCTTAAAACAGGGACAGCGGTCTGATGCGTTGTGGTTATTAATGAGCAGTATGGCTGCGTAGAGCTTTTAGGCCACCCTCAGACATCATTTAGCAATATTATCTCTCTTTATGGTCCTGCAAGACTCAAGCAGAGAGATACAGAGGATACACGCTGTTTCCAATATTGTCGCAGGCTGATATAGTAATGTGCTCGGCTGGATATGTTTCTCCGCAAAGAGAGAATACCAGCGTTTCTGAAAGGTGAACAGTCCCTCGCCTCCTCTCCCACTTTTGAAATGTGACAGATAACATCCTCCCTAGTTCAAAACCGGAGAGACGAGGGTGTATGTGTGGGGTGTGGGGTGGGGGTGCTGATTTCAAAGTTTTTGGAGGAACCGGCATTTCATCCAACCTGTGCTCTTTCTGATGTTGGGCTTCAAACGGCTCATTTTTTTCTGTCATTTCATCTGTTTCTTCCTTCTCCCGCCAAAAACACCACCCCCATCCCTCCCAAAAAAATCTCTCTATTGTCATCGGAGCCTAGATTCATTTTAGATTAACGTTCACGTTTCTTTCTTTCTTGCATTACCTTCAAAGGACCTCCATTATGTTGCCAGCGATAAGGGCGAGGTGGTGCTAGCGGATGTGGCCAAGAGGAAAGCTAATGAAATCGAGGCCCAGGCCATCGCAGGCAACGGTAAGAAAATAATCATAATGTCTAAGCAAAAAGACGCCAAATGTGACTCGTTATTTCTGCTCACATCTGATATGGGAGGGTGGACTCCTGATAACCTCAGTAACTCACCCACTCTGACACACTTTTCTGACATCTAACACCGGGTATTTTCTCAGGCTCTCACCCTCCTTTAATAGTGCAAAAGAGAATTAAATCAGATCATGTTTGACCGAGTTGACTGTTGCCTTTTTTAGAAACGAATCATCTATAGTAAAGATATGAGTGAGATACTGGAAAAAGCTTTTATTACATGTTTATAAAATGAAATTGAAACTATAAAAAAATATATTTACATTATCACCACCAGCACAAAATCTATACTTGTTATTCAAGATTAGTGGCAACATGCAGTTACACCTTAAGGTTGTTGGGATGTAGGTGGTGTAAGGTGTAAGAATTTCGCCCCAAAACTGCATAAAAAGTGTTGTGAAACACAAAGTCTTTAAAATCAGACATATAAAATATATTTAACCGAAGTTTTTTGGAGTAACCTGCAAGAGGGAGGAAAACCAGTGAAGGCCTTTTCTTTCTTTTTTTTTTTGCCATGGCTTCAGGCTGTGCTGCTGCCCTTTGACAAACACTCCCGAAAGCACATACCAGAGGGGATCAAGCCGAGTTCCTGATTACACACACACACACACACACACACACACACACACACACACACACACACACACACACACACACACACACTGACAAACACATGCAATTCCTCATGGAGGCTTCAAGGGCCAACGGGTGAGCAGAAAACATTCAAATTTGTGAGGGAACTAGATGAACATGTCTGATGAGTCCTTCATTGGTGCTTAAAACACACCAGAAGGCAATGTGCTTGTGTGTGTGTGTGTGTGTGTGTGTGTGTGTGTGTGTGTGTGTGTGTGTGTGTGTGTGTGTGTACTCACACACAACCAAATGAGGTGAGAGAGGTATTTAACTTCACTGTATAAGGTCAAACCCCTAAGGCTGAGTGTCTGTGTGTTTGTCAGTGAATGAAAATGAGCGTTTGTGTAACTATGAGGCCTGTCTGCATGCGGTTTCTTTCCCTTTCTTTTTCTAATGTGATTCGTAACACGCGCACTCCTCCTCATAAGCCTCTTAATTATGTCCTCGATGATTTACCTCCATCACCTGCAGCATGTGCTATCCTTGGACAACAGCACTGCAGATAAAAGAGAGAGGGAGGAAGGGACAGAAGAGAGAAAGAAAGAGGAGGGCACGACAACAGGAAGAAAAGCAAAGAAGAAATAGAGGGAGGGAGGAAATGGATTAAATAAAAAGTTGGAAAAGAAGATGAAGTAAAGACAAATAATTAAATGAAGAAACAAAGTAGAATATGAATGAGTAAAGAATATGTAGAAATAAATTAAAATTGAAGGATGCATCAATATTGACCAAATGTACCTGCCGACTATTTCCGGCAACAGTAAACAAGCCACATTTATGAGGTCATATGACCTGACAACAATACATCCAGACACTCAAGACCCTGTGTAGTGCAAAGGTTTGAACAGCCACACTCAGACTACTTCTGTTATGATATTATAGTTTTAATATGGCTATGAATGAATCCAGTGAAAATATGAACACAATGTGACGGTGTGAAAGGGGTCGCTCATAGTGATGGACATACAGATAATTATAACCTGAATCTGCAGCTCCTCTCAGCTTTACAAAGCTTTATAGAGAGTTTCAGTTCATTGTTTAGCCGTCCGACTTTCACCGCTCTCAAAGCGTTGCTTTCGGCTGCAGTCTAGTCAGAGTTACATTGTTGCCAAGCAAATTCAATCCTGCTGTTTGAGCATGTCTTTTTCACACGTACCTATATCGTTACCTTCAGGGCATGTTTAACATGTACTTTTACATACAGCACACACACATTGGTGCAGAGCAAAATGGGCTTCCATAAAAACTAACAACTGCGCTGTAAGTTAGTTTAGCTAAAGTTCCACAAAAATTAAAAGTTCCAGGTGTCCAATGCTCGTTATTTAATTAGCTTCAAATGAGGCTTAACGTTCACACAGTTTCTCTTGACTGTGCCTCAATATTACAATACAACATTAGTCCAACATTGCCAAGCCGGTGGGCCACATTAGCTGCACAATATGCTAACGCCGAGTTAGCTAACCTACAAAAGCTGCGTTTCAACCAAAGGAACTATACCCCGGACTAGGAACCTTTGGAGGAACTCACTGCGTTTCCACCGAAGGGACCAGGTTCTAAATTTAGTTCCAGGATCTTTATTTTATTTCATTACGTTAAATACTGGGTCCAAAGTTGTTGTTTTTAAGTTTTCATCAGTCAGAAAGTTTTTACACAGAGCCGAAGTCGGTCTCCTCCACTCCAAAACAAGCGGAACAGCTGACAACAGCAGGTAAAGCTCATAAACATCCCGTTCCTCCGACGCAGGCGGACACAGACGTGATGCTGCAGCTGATCTGCAGCTCTTGTTGGCTGGAAATGTTTTCATAACCTTCCAAACTGTCGCGATTTTATGTTTGTGTTTCTTGATTTATTGTTTTCTTTCTTCCTTATTTGATGAACTTGATGGCTTTGTCCAGTTTGTTATTAAATTTGTAACGAACTTTATCGCGTGTCTCTTCATTGTAATCCCGCACAAAAAAGCAGTTTTTAATGGTCAAGCAAAGCCTATAGTTTTTCATTATATTCCAAACAAATCTGGAAAATTAATGATGCCTGTCCATCGCTTTGTACAGTGTACAGGCCTACAGCCTACGTTAGCTGGTTAATTTGCCTAATTTTTGCAGGTCTTGAGACCACAGTGGAACACACACAACAGTAGGCTGAAGGAACCTTCGAGTTCCTTGAAAAGAGATCAGGGTCCTGGATACTTGTTTACTTACATAAACAACAACTTTGCCATATCAACTTAAAAGGTGATGATATGTCAAGAGAAAAACACAAATACTAACACATTCTGATCATAGCAGTAACACAACCAGCTGATCCCGGCACTCCGTGAGAGATGAGGTCAACAATGAGTTTGAGAAAAGAGAACATAATTAATAACAAACTAATTAATGCAAAGCTGGAAAAGATGAAGTGAAAAGATGTATGGAGGTAGCTCCCTTTCTTTCACACACTCATACAGACACATGCACATTAGCCATCAGCTTGTTACATAGTAGATGGTTTGACTGAAAGTGTGTTTGGAAAATACATTGACACTGTGGGACAGTCAGTAGAGATGATGGTTAAACCGATGCGTCGCTCTAAGTGTATGTGTGTTTGAATGTGTGTACATCCGTTCGTGTGTGTGTGTGTGTGTGTGTGTTTGTGCGTGCTGTGCAGTTGTGTGTCAACGTTCAGACAAGCAGACGGAGCATATTAACAGAGCAGAGAAGCAAAGGGCATAAATAATGAGTGGCTCGCTTCAAGCAGAGGACTCCAGTGAACAGGTGTCTCGCTTTGTACACACACACACACACACACACACACACACACACACACACACACACACACACACACACACACACACACACACACACACACACACACAGCCCCTGGCATGGTCGTTACACACCACCAAGTTCAGCTGTGGCTCCCAAGACTACTCTATACTTCTGCTTTATTATATTTTAATATTTTAGAATGAAATATTGTGCTTTTTAGTCCACTACAATTATCTGACAGCCGTAGCTACTCGTTTCCTCTTTGTTTAACCAGAAACCAGAAGTATCGCTTTGAAATCTCGCGAGCGGTGAATTGTTGCAGGAAGATGGTGGTGGATACATGTATCAGTAAGTGATCACTGTAGGGATCATTTACATAATGTTGTCAGACACTTGCGTAACAATCTGAGTCTGTCAGTGGCAAAAACAGACACCGTGTCCGTGTCTTATAACGTGATAGATAACATCTCTCCCTGTGTTTCTCTGCAAAATACTAAAATGGGTCAACAAATATACCTGATTGGCCGTTAAAAATCCTGAGTGGCCCACCCAAGTAAAATCTTTATATGGGAACAATGCACCATCACATGATGCATATTCAAATTTAAATTCAAACACAAGTTCCCACGGTGCAGCTACACTAACCTTTGGCCTGGACTCACAAATTTACTGTTTGAACAAACAAGAGGCTGAAATTTGTTTGTTCTCAGTCACAGTCGCACACAACAGACCAAATTCAGAATTTCCCTCGGGGACATATGTGTTTGTGTAAATATGTGTACAGTTAGGTGTGACATGGGAAGCAGGTCATACTGAATCCTGCATGAATTTGAACGCAGTTTTGTTCATGTAAAGCAGGAGTTCCCTACAGCGAGCTCAGGCACCCGACACATCCTGCTGTTTTCCTGTACAAACAGTGAATAGCCCGTACCTGACCAACATCTTGTTATGAAGGCAAATATAAACATTTATTGCACACAACAAACTCAAACATTTGCTTGCAGCTCTGTACTATAACCTCAACAGCACTAGAGTTTATATAAAATAAAGAGTAATGACCTAATGACAATAATATTGATACTTGTTTTGATATTGCTGACCTGATTGGTTAATCTTTCAACCACACTGCCACGTGTGAACCTGCATTTACACTTACAGAAAATCATTCAAGTACATAATAATCCCCTGATGAAATTAAGTTACGAGCAGCATGCAGCTTATGTTAATGTTGTAACCACAATTGTTTTTGTTATTTTTGTGGGTGCAAAGTGATGCAACAGGTGATGCAACATTAACAAGTGAATTTCCCATAATCAGAGGAATGCCCTCAAAGGTATTAAGTTGATTTTAAACAACTATTATGTAAGTTCTCAAAAATGTATTTAAAGTTTTAAAAAAAAGGTGTGATGACGCTACTGTGTTGATGGAGGAATAAATGGATATATGCCTGTTTAATGTTCACACAGTTTAACACGTTCTCATTAATAAACTTAGACACTCAGCAGTTGTGCTGAAGCAATAGGGTTGTTTTACACCTGTAATTAACTAATTATCTACCTTGTAGTACAGAAAACCAACCAGCTGAGCTTTTCTTGGGGAGCAAGAGTTAAAACCACTGATCTAGGCCATCGCCACCCTGGATTATTTCACTTCAAGAAAACCATTGAAATTAGTTGATTTACATTGGAAAGAAGAGCATATCGTATCCTATTGTCTGGATGATTTTTCACTTGTTTTTTCAAAAATCACTCAATACCAGATCTTGTGGTTCTTTTAAAGTGGATGTCTTTTGCGATGCACCAGCATCGGTCTTGGAATCAGATTGGACAGAGACACCATATTTCTATGCACCGCTTCTCAAATTTATGTGCCTCCATTGTAAACGCTGGTGAACACAGATTCTGCCTCTGCTTGTACACATAAACTCACAATAGAGGACACACATCTCAGCTTAGAAACGGTCCCTTTTTATAACAGCATTGGAAATCGCTTATAGCTGTCTGGCTGACAAGTGTGTTGATTTGGATAGATACGGCATTGTGAGAGGCAGAGTAGCGAACAAGTGCGAGGGAAGGCCTCTTTCTCTTCCTATCTATCTCTTTTTCTTTGGAGTAGCGTTTTGCCAAGAGGAGAAGCCAAGTTGGTTGCCTGATCGTTCTGTCTCCCCCTCACAAAGGCTGATGTGACTGCAGGGCCTTTCAGTGGGCAAAGAGACAAGAGCTTTATCTGAAGATCCACTTCTCCACCTCCTCTCTCTCTCTCCTTTCTTGGTCGTTTGGTGAAAGCCTGTTAGCTCCGGTGTGTGTGTTGAAGGAAAGCGGCGTTTGTTTCTGTTCCCCTCTCAACTCTGTTGATTGCTCTGTTCACGCAACCTCCATTGCTGTTTGACTTCTTGTCTCTATTCAGAAACTTTACTGGCACGACTTCGTTATCGGAAGCAAGATTGTCAAGGCGTGACCTCCAAATTAGCAAAAGCCCACACTCCCGTACATGTAGCTGTTTACACAAATCATATAAAGATGATAGATCACATGGCTGAAAAACATACTATAGACAGAAATCTGAAAATATATCAGCATAAGGTCATAATCTGGGCCAATGTTTTGATCACACAAAGATCTTCAGGCTTTGTTAGGTAAACATATTAGAACATGTAATATAGAGACAGATGAAAAATTTTAAAAAGGCTTGACATAATGAATACAATGCTTTCATACTGACAGTTTGTTGCATTCTTGTACTTCAAGATTTTTGTCTTAGATATAAACGAAATTTGCTAGCGGTCGTACCAGTCAGATACAAATAGTCTGCCTGTCTTTACAGTGGGGAAACACACCCGTTTGACTTTATCTCTTTAATAGGAAACACTTAAATCATCACATGGAGACGAGAAGTGCCATTCAGCAATTAGTTAAATGGATTATTCAAGGGCCTTTAATTGATTGTAGTCCAGACACACCTGTATATGGAAGCACTCTCATAAATTGTGTTTGTGTGAAAGTTTGTATCGTAAAAAAACCCAAAAATTTCCATACTTTCTTTATCATTGGCCCTTAAAGGAAAATGACAGATAAAGACAAAGGAAGAAGCAGTGATAACACAAACTGGCCTTTCCTTTTATTCCATTAATGAAAAGTGTGTGTGTGTGTGTGTGTGTGTGTGTGTGTGTGTGTGTGTGTGTGTGTGTGTGTGTGTGTGTGTGTGTGTGTGTGTGTGTGTGTGTGTGTGTGTGTGTGTGTGTGTGTGTGTGTGTGTGTGTGTGTGTGTGTGTGTGTGTGTGTCCTAGAAGATCCTTCAAGTGGCGGAAATGGTGTATTTCGTAGTTCCAGCCTCGTGGGCAGACAGAACCAGAGTGCAACAGGACCTTCATATCCAGGCACTCCAACAACACCGTGAGTAATATGGTGTGTTTGTGTGTTTAAGCTGGCTACAGATCTGTGTGTCTTTTTTCATGTTTAGTATTATTTATTATTACTGAATCACATTTATCTAATTGTGTTGCGTATATGTCTTTAAACCTTTCTTTGTGAGCAGTTTTTTGGGACATTGACGTATCGTCACTATTTTAAGTTAAAATAGTGAAACGTCCAGCAGTTATCATTAATTTGTTAAGGTGCCGTGTAGCACAGGATTGTATAACAAGGTGAAGTTGTAGATACAAAAATGATATACTGTAGATGGGTGGATGAATAACAAGTCATAGAAATAAAGCTATTTTACATGGTACAGTACTGAGGATGAACTTAAAAATCTCACAGCCTGAGAAAGAAGCTGCTCTGCAGTATGGTGGTACGATGGCAGATACTTCTGTATCTCTTGCCAGACAGCAGCAGGGTGAACATGCGGTGGCTGTGTTGGGTGCTGTCTTTTAGTGTCCTTTGGGCTCTGCAGGCACCTCACCTCACCGATATCACTGATGCTCAGTAGATGGGTTCCAATGATTTTCTGGGCAGTTTTAATAACCTCCTCTGTGAAAGATAACAAGACCCTGGCACAGGGATTTTCCTTAAGAAATACAGCCGTTTCTGAGCTTTCTTTACCAGTGTGGAGATGTGAGATGACCATGTCAGGTTCTCTGTGATGGTGATTCTCAGCAACCTGAAGCTGTTCACCTGCTCCACCTCAGCTCCACTGATGTAGACAGGAGTGTCTGTCTTTATCTCCATTTTCCTAAAATCAATCAGCTCCTTGGTTTTACTGACATTGAGCAGTAGGTTGGTCTCCACTCTGCAACATTGTTGATTTCTTCTCTATGAAGTCTCATCGCTGTGGCCAATGGCCACCTGATGAATTTATGTCCAATATTCTCTCTCTTTTAGCTCTGTTTTGGCCTCCACCAATGGTTTTCAGCTGTGCAATGCAATGTTTTGGCTCTTTAGGTGCTAAATGCTCCACCATGTTCACCAGCTAGTTGCTTACTCTGTCTGCCTGCTGTTTGGTGCTGAGCAGGTAGTCTGTGGTGTTTTTTTTTAGAGCTTTTCTCACTGAAAACAGCTGGCTGCTACTGCCAAAAATGACACTGTGAGAGCAGTGAGATTGAATCAAAACAGTAAAATTGTGGGCTGGACACTTAAAACACTGAGCTGAAACTCACTATAAAGCCCCTTTCAGTCATTTAGTGAATTGTTATTAAAGACAATGCAAAGACAGATAGCCTCTTTACATCAAAACAAAATATTCACTTCAACTTGCTATAAATAAAGCCCCAGACGGATTTAGTGTGCAGAGGATTCGCTGTTTTACTTTGAGTCCTACATGTCATCTCCTCGCCATTGTCTGTATATGAATTGCATGAGAGCGTCTGTGGCCAAATGACCCAGCTGCAGCCTAAAAGCCTTCACTCCCAGTGACATTTCAAATGTCAAAGCCACATCAGTTCCGGGTCTTACGCTTCCAGCGATCCCAACGCTGAACCCGTAGCCGCATTTTAAAACTCCACCGGAGTCCATTTTCACCATGGTTCAGTCTCCGGAGTGCAGATCAAACTCACTGTTTCAGAGTGATTGTTTAATACACTCGTCTGTGCGAATGACATGTTGAAACAGTGCGACTAAAGACGCTGAAAGCATCCCTCTCTTTGTCCCCGCCTGTCTTTTTCACACACACACACACAAACAGATACATACAAATATAGCCATCCATGTCTCTATTATTGTGGGATGAGGTGGTGGTGGTGGTGGTGGTAGGGGGGTGATGGAGAGGCATTCCTTTTTCATACTCCAACTAACATATTGGAGTATTTATATGGGATTTGTGTGCATTAGATAAAAAAGCGCTCTTGTTCTTTTCATCCTCATAGGCTTTTCATGGCTGTTTGACTGTAACACTGATGACTCTCTGCACCCCCCCTACCCACCTCCAACCCCTCCACTCTGCGTTTCTCTAAGCCCCCTCCATCCATCCCAAATCCCTTCCTATCAGCCAATTTAAACAAGCTGGGTCCAGAGAGAGAGAGAGAGAGAGAGAGAGGGGAAGAGACGGAGAGAGATGCTCTGTCCTAAGCTCTTTTTTAAAAACAGTAAAAGGAACGAGAGGAGAAAAAAAGACGAGTGGTAAAGAGGGTTAGGGCGATTTGGCAGCCAAAAGCCCGGTCATACTACCCCAGGTCTTCCCCTGCACTGCTGACAGAGGCTAAGAAAGCAGATCCCCAAACCTCCCAAAAGATAATGGCCACCGAGAGAAAGAGACAAAAGCCTCTGCCTTTTTTATTTCACAATTTCCCCCCTCCTTTAGAACAATTTCTTATACCAACCCCCCCCACCACCCCTTTTTTTTTTTTGTAATCTGGTCTCCGATGAAGTTTCATTGTTTCTCATGTGAAGCCAATGGCAGCTTAGCTGAGATGGAGTAGGGGAGGCATTGTAGCGCGGGCGTTCTCCCGTTTGGCTCGCTGAGAAAAGAGCAGAGAAAGAGAGGGAGGCGAGCACAATGGCAGTTTGGGGGCTCTTCGCCGATTCCCGCATTCCCCAAATCCGAATCTGTGCTCGGAGAAGTGAGCGAGAGAACGAGACGGGAATCTTGGAAGCATCCCAACGTTCCTTTGAAGGCTGCTGGCCTCTCTCACTCATCACGTACTCCTCTGTCAGTGGAGCAAGTTAATGTCATGCGACTGAGAGCCGAGACTTTATGTTTTACATTATTAATTTAAAATGTATTTATTTGATGTCTGGAACATTTGAGCAGGAAAGTGTTCAGTATATTGCTGCATTTGCAGATTGAACCCGATCCTGAATCCTGAAGCCCCCAAACAGAAGCACCAAGTTTACACCTCTGTAATGATTTGCCAGGATATCAGTCATGAGTTCTGATCAATTAAAATCAGATATCTGCCTGTCAGTGATGTCCAGGAGGTGAGAATGTCCCAGAGAAATCTGCTTCACATGACCTAGAATAACCTAATAAGTGCAGAGTATTGAGTTTTCATGGTATCTTTTTTTTTTTTTTTATTGAGTTGTCTGAAAGTGTTTGTAGTGGCAGATTCTGGCTGGAGAGGTTATTGTTTTTGGAGGATGAAGACTTCGAGAGAGTTGTCCATTTGACAATTACTCTTAAGTGGCAGAGAATAATTATTAATGCATTTAGTCATGTGTAACTAAGTACATTTACTCAAGTAATGGTACTTGAGTACAAATGCAAAATTTTATGTAAGTTTATACTTCTACTTTCATCTCAGAGGCTAGTTTTACTCTACTAGCTTAGTTACAAGATACTTTTCTGATTAAAATTTCTTTCTGTTGAGTGAAAACCATGTTTGTCCAAATTTGGTGATTTTGAATTCAAATTCTTTAGATAAATTGAAGGATGAAAGGGTCCTTTATGGGTCGAGAAACTTCTCCTACTTCTTTAGCTAAACAAAATGCATCGTCACAAAGCTGAAAATTGTCTTTCTGAGCTACAAACATATGGTGATCTTATAGAATATGATGCATTGCTGCAGATTTAACTACCCAACAGTAGATAAAGTAGTTAAAATGCGCTCCACCTTAAACACAGACAGCAGTAAAATGACATCTTTAGTTTCTCTATTCTTTGCATCCTGTCAAAAACAAAATTGTAATGGAAGCAGTTTTATATTTTTGGAACGAGGTGACGAGAGAAGAATCTAATCCTGCAGCCCATGATTTAATTAGTGTGGGAATCTGACAGACCAGAAACGATGTTAAACAAAAATCCACACATCTGGTGCAGAGAGACAACAGTTTAGCTTTTGTTCATTAGAAAAAGGGGCAGTACAGGGACACACAGTCGACAGTGGATCATACAAATCATAATAATCAGTGATTCTCCCCACGCAGCAGCACCGTGTAAACCAGAAAGTGATACAGTTTGAGGTTTGACTGGCTTTGACCTCTCACGTTTATTATAATGGAAAGTCATTTGTCATACCAGTTTCTCTCTGCCACAATATGAAGTGTATAGCGCTGCAAATCCACACCTTTGTTGTCGCAGGTTTGTCAAATCAAATTCTGGAAATCACTTACTGAAGTAGAAACTAGACGACGCAGATTGAGGGAAAGTTAGTTACAACATTTCAAAATAAAATTACTCCTGGACAGCACTGGACGTGATCTATAGTGCAGATTTTATTCTGTTTATTCTATTCTGTGTTTCATGGATGTATTTTAACCGTTAAACTTGCAACAACATGCAATAGATGTTTTCTTTGTGCTCCTCAGTGCTGATGGAAGAGCTGATCAGAGGAGACCACAGGCGGAGAGCATACGAGTAACCGTGAGCCCAGACGTGTTCAGGACACCGAGACAAACAGGTGTGTCTGTCTGCCATACTTGTTGTGTCTGTGAGACATTAGCTAATGCTGGAGTTTAACCTTTCTAGGTTCAAGAATCACAAGAATATAGATAGGAAGCATTTAACCTGAAGCTTAATGGCCGCAGCTTCAGTCAGATCTTTGGAGCTGATAAACAAGAGATATGTAGAGGTTGTCTGTGAAGCTTTATGTATCCTTGAAACAACTTTTTTCAGCTGACATGCTGATTTTTGAGTTGCAGATGATTAAAGGGAGCTCAGGTGTTTGGGAGTATTACTACATATGGGTAGTTATTTTACCAGGCCTGTGTAGCCTGCGCCTCATCTCTGCTGGAAGCTAGCGTCTCGAGGCAACATTAGCCGCTACTAGCATAGCACACCCAAAATCAACAACTGTCAGTGGTTGAGTTGAATTGTGGGTAATGTAGGCAGCAAGAAGAAGAAAGCGTAAGATAAAAAAATACACTATCTGTCAATTAAAAAAATAAATGTCCGTGAGTCGAAATGTTGTGATGCTAAATTAGAGGCGTCACTTTGACATGAAAAATGTCTTTTCCAGACTAATCATCTAATGATCTTAATTTAATTTAATTAAAATTTATATTTTGGGGCATCAGAAAATGGTTTGAGTTCCAGGGCTGAGAAAGAACATTATAAGTAATGTTGTTAACACTGTGCTACATTACAGAGAAATATAAACCCAATGAGCCTTTTTTTAAAAATAAAATTACAAAGGGTATGAAGCGAGCCGCCCTGTTAACGACAACCGGTAATGATTCTGAATGTTTCGAAACAACCAGCAAGGAGACTGAACATTTGTTAATTTATTTCAACACAGTATAACATCACACAAGTCATGAAAAGTCTCAAACCACAGGAACAAATAACTTCCAACAAGATCAAATACTCGCAGACATATTAACACGATAGATGATGCATAACGTTACAAATTAAGTCGCTACAGACTCGTTCCTTTCCCGCTTGACACCTTTCCAGTCCCTGCCTGAACCAGCCGTCATCCACAGAGTCAGAGTCCTGGTTGGAGACACTGAAAATCACCTTGTTGCTGTATTCCCTGTCGTCGAGCTGTGTTTGCTCCCAGACCCGTAGGCTGCTAAGACCGGTTCCGTTGCCTGTGTGCTTCGCTCATTCCGGCGCAGTTCCCTGGCAGCATTCCCCGCTCGGTCCTTCGCCCCGGGGCCTGAAAACCTCTTCCTCCTGGCAGCCCAAAGCTCCTGTGCTAGTAGTGTAAAGAAACACCAACACTGCCCCGGTATACTAACTACCTAATGCAGAGCCTACATTATATGACCCATGACCATGGCTGTACTATAAGATCCACATCCATGGCACTGACGAGCAGTGCGCCGCTAAGTGACTTCCATGTTACAAGATTAAATGTTCGTGTTGTAAAAATCCCCTGACCTTTTTGTCTCGGTCCTAACGTCAAGGCTGGGCTCCTGTATTGAGTTTTTTTTTCTGCGACTAACTGACCAATGAAAACTTGCATCACTGCATCCAGCCCAAATTTAAACAGTGACACTCGCCCCAGCTGGATAATTTAATCCCAGAGACATCTATACTTTGTTTCCTTACACTTTAAACTAAACTACCTCTCAATTTTGCTCTTATTTCCCCCCAAACTTCCTACAACAAACCGGTGCTTCAGGAACTGCTGAGAGAGAGAGAGAGAGAGAGTCAGCCCATTACATTAAATCTCATCACGTTCAACATGTTGGTTTCAGGTCACGTTTTAAGCCCTGCAACAATTCTCCAGCGACGTTCAACCTCTTTTATTCTCTCACCGTAGCCTGAGTGCTCTCCTCTCCTGGTCTCAGATGTCTGAAATGGCTAACTGGTCATTTAGGAAAAACACCCATTAAGAAAACATCACTACTACTTCTTCTTCTTCTTCTTCTTCTTTACTTCCTCCCCTCCTCCTTCCTGCTCTCTCCATTTTAATAATTCCATTTTTCGGGGGGTGATTAGCAATTGTCTCGCTATCAAATCGCTCTGTCATTTGATAATCCGGACTGTAGGCTATAGGAGGGAATTTGCATCAGCTTTTTAAATATCAGTATAAGGCACGCCTGGGTTTTAATGTCAATCATAACCTTATTAACGCAGAGCTCAGAGCAAGGGAGATCGCCATGAGTGACAACAGTTTACATTCGTTCAAACCCAGAGAAAAGGCGACATGTCCGACCCACTGAGTGAGCATGTAACCTGTTCAGGCATTCAGCTGTGTGTGTGTGTTTATGTGCTGTAGGGCTGCCGTGTGTGATTGTGCATGTCTAATGTTTGGTTGCTGTACTTGTTTAAAGTGTCACGGCTGCTTTACAGCAACATCTTCTGTCGTTTCACTTTGCTCTGCAGGAAGCAGTGAAGGTGACAGAGACAACAGGGATGTAAGTTGATTAACTAAAATCATATTATACATCATTAGCCATAGTTTATATAGTAATGTTATATAATATTGCAGTGGTTTAGTTGTAGCAGCATACTGCAGTACTGTAAGTACGACCTGAGGAAACGGGAGAAAACACATTTCTGCTACACAAAGATGTGTTTATATGGTAACACTTTTAATTAACATTAAATGTATGTTTAGTATTCGTCAACAATTATAACTTCAATTGTTATTACAACTGTGTTTCACTTCACTCAGTGGCCACTTTATTAGGTACATCTGTACAATCTAGAGCAGCTCTGCTATGAAATGTCACCTTCACAAAGTTTACAATGTGAAGTTTGAGGTTATTTACAAACATGTGAATATTAGAGACCTCTCAGGATAATTCAGTCCAGTACAACACTATTACTATGACCTCAATGCTAACCTCTACGACAGTGTCTTTATGGCTGAGCTGTTGTATTGGATTGTATTAGACTGTGATTGTATTAGACTGTACATGTGTACCTAATAAATTGGACACTCGGTGTATATAATCTCATCCAATATGTGTTTATACACCAGCCTCTACTTATGGGTGCCCACATAAAGAATTATAGTAGTTGACAAATACATTAATAAACACTTATTTCTTTTGATGTCATTAATATGTTAGAAATAATTGTTTCAGTCATTTTTCAAACAAAAAAAACAAATATATGCTGATTCCAGTTTCTCGAATGAGAAGAAATGAAATATCTTTTGGTTTTGAACAGTTTGTTGGATACAACAAGTAAAATAAGGGTATCAGTTTTGGCTCTAGGAAGTAGGGACAGGTGGGTTTTTTTCACTCCTTTTTGATGTTTTATAGACTTAAACGATTCATCGAGAAAATAATCGACCGATTAATCAAAACTTAAAATGATCGTTAGTTGCAGCTCTAATTCAGTTTACTGTTCCTACTGATATAAACTAAAAGATTAATAATGATGAAGGTTTCAAAATTCTACAATTAACTCATATATATGTTAGTTTTCTGCCAGATGTGAAATCTGTATAACCCTAAATAACGTTTTGTGTGGTGTAGCACAGTACAGATGTAGATTCAGAACAGGAAGCCTCTAAAAGCTCCACGCTTTCTTAATATTTTCAAACTGTGCAGGTTTATAAAACGTAACATTTCTGTTTGTTCTCTCTCAGGACGATGAAGACCTCGGGATGCTTCATGTGGTCCATTTAGGAATGGTTTGAAAGAGCACTTTATTAATCCCAGTGGTAATTTGGAGAGACACATCATCTCACCATAACAGGCTCTTTTGTCTCTTGTCTATACTTTATATGCAAAGCAGCCACTTACCTGTAATATTACCTCAATGCTTATCATTGTACAGAACAGTAGAATATATAGATGTCTGATAAAAGTGTAATACATGTGTATTTTAAGTAAACTCTTTAAACTGAAAAACAGTGTTTACTAAACAAACAGCCTTTGCTTTGTAACCCTGTCGTAATATATCTGTGAAATTTCAGCCAAATCAAAAATGCTGACGTAAAGTCAGGTTATTTTCTGTCTAAAGGAAATAAACCTTAAAAGAAAACAGTCACACCAAGTTCTGCCTTTAAATACACGACAGAAAATGTTTTAAACCTTTCCATTAATCAGCCTGAAAAAATAAAGACTTCTATTATACTCCCATCACCACTGATATTGAATGTTCCAGGCTTCCTCTGTCTGTCTGTCTTTGTGTGTGTGCGTGTGTGTGTGCGTGCTGTAGAAATGTGTGTGTTGGCCAAGATTACGGGCCACAGTTTTATTCATGAATAGGAGCCAACCAGCGTCTTTAAAGCATCGCGCGGAGCCCCTTTCCTGAACAGCAGCCATAGCCGTGTCAGAGCTGTCGACGCGCTGCGCTCACCGACTAATCTGACAGCGCCGCGCGAGCCCTAATCCCTCACTGTATCGTAATCTATTTACTTTGCATTCTAAGAGGATTTCCACCAAAAAATATACAAGAAGCGATGTTGGAAATGGACAGAAGATCAGCGAGGATGCTTTTCTGCTCCTTTTTTTTTTGTTTTGTTAGCTTTAAAAAAAAATCATTGTATGTTTTTTGGGGAGTCAATCCCCTGCGAGAGGGATGGGTGAAAGGAATTACATCTGACTGATACTAATACTTCTCTTATGTAAACATCAAAATGTTATATTTCCCTTCTGATGATACAGTCACACTGCAGAGATAAGTGGCATCTGTCGATGCCTTTAGTGCATCTCTTGACACGTTTGTAATTTACAGACCAAGGCTGCATTATCTCCTGATTGTTCGACTTGACAGCTTGAATAAAAGCTGCAAAATTGCTTAACAGGCGAGCAGGAGTTCCTCCCATCTCTCTGATGGCCTACACAGTAGCCTTGTTGACATGCAAACAGTCAAATCTCCTCTTTCATAATACAGAAAACAAGGTACGAGACCAAATGCTCTCTTCAGTTACCCTTTAAGCAATTATGTCAGCTTTGTGAAATCATAAATAGTTATGCTTCATTTAAAATGTGGCCAGCAGCTTTATTGTAAACCACAGCCTCACGCTCAAATCTTTGCCATCCGAGATGACTCGCAGAGATAGGCTTATTAGTGGTATTAACATACTGCGCGGCATGCTGGAGCTGTGAAACGGCCTTGTTAACATTTGGAAATGAATCAAGCCTCAGGCACTTGCTATTATCCAGGTTATCTGGATTTTTTTTCCTCCTCTCCTCTGTGCAACAGCTGTGCAGTGTTTCTGCGGAGGCCTTATCACATCTAATGATGGCTCTGATTGGACGGATGCTGTTTCCCCTTAGGGGCCCATTGTATGTTTTATAGGTTTGTTTCACTGATCTCCACAAGCCAGCTCCCCAAAATATTATAGACAAATATGTCAGGACCATTAAAGACATCAAAGAGACTAAATTACTTACAACTGAGGGTAATTGGAATGATCTTATTCCCAGGAAAAATTACTGAAGAGTTTCTTTCAGTTATCGGTTCTCAAGTCAGTGAATGAGACGTATTTGCATAAGGATCATACCACAAGTACTTAATTATGGTGCAACGTATCTGTATTCTGTATCTGTTTTTGCTTCCTGATAAACCCCAAAAGCATTATAATTTAATACTCTATGATTAAAAGAGAGAGAAACAAGGAATCTGCTGAGACAAAAGTTAAGATAAATGTTTAAAACTGATGTTCAGGTGGTCGTCAGCTGTAAGACATGGTTAAATACAATGCATCGTCATCTGACTGGTGTTGAAAATACTCTATTAGGATTTCTGTTGTTGGGTTTTTATAACAAATTAAACCAAAAATAAGTAACATCACTACAGAGGTTACTTTTTTGCAAACAAAAGAAATATGTATTTGCAGCAGATAAACATAATATATAATGATTTATCTTCTGTATAGCTAGTTTTCCAAAAATAGTATTCACTTAATATTTTTAGGAAAGATTTCCTTCATCTTAATCTGTGGTTCTTGTTTTAAAGGTCAAAGGTCATGAGCAAGGTTTAGCCACATCTTAACCATGTTCCATCAGTCAACTTCTCAGAGAGGCAGATGTAGTTGTTCTGCGTTTCTGCCCTCTGGCTCCATATGTGGAGAGAGATTTGTCAGCAAAGAACAAACTACATGAACGAGGAAATGCGTCCGACAGGTCAAGCGGCGGCGATCTGTTGACACACGGAGACGACATCCTCTGTGGGAAATGCTAAAGCTTGCAGGCCAACAAGCCTCCATTAGGCTTTCTCATGTCTGCAGGGCTTAAAGGAAAAGACAAGTTGTGACTTGGGACGAGGGTCCGCTGCATCCTTTCCAGATGAGATAATTCAAGCCCTCTTCAAATACCTTTCTGCTCCATCCCTCCTTAAGGAACAGGGAAGTGAGGACGTCTTCAGGAAGACCGGAATCAAAGCATCTAAAGGAGTTCTGTCCAGAAAAACCTTTGCTTTCACCAGTCCAGTCTTGTCTGATTTCCCATCGGCTATTTCTATGAGGGAAAGAAAGAAGGAAGTGTTTGACTGCTCCACTGACCTCAGAACAGCGTTCTCTGCTGCTCACATCCTTTGATTTACTGGAAACTGCTAAGGAACGTCACTGAATTTTGGGAGTTTGGCCCACTGATTATTTTGTTCAGTATCTCATAAGAGCAACAACGCCAAAACCACCTGCGTGTCTCAGGTAGACGGCTCTGTTTAGCATACGTGCTTATACTTAAGCATGTAATGTTAGTGGTTAGCATAACACAAAACAAGAAATTAACATTTTAGCATTTGTCTGTTTGTGTTATTTTTGGCCATGCTAGCAGCACGTCTCCAGGGCTGTCGGTCCACCGCTTTGGTCCAGACTGAAATATTTCATCAACTATCGGATGGATTGTCTTTAAATTTTGTGCAGACATATATAATCCCTCGGAGGATGAATCGTAATGACTTTGGTGAACTTCACATCTAGCTTCAACTCCTTTGTGCAATACTTTGATTTCTGATCAAATACCTGCAAAACTAAGAACCCCATAATTATCCCACCAGCCATAGCTGTAGTGTGCGTTTCTCTCTAATAAACAAATTGTAGCATGCTAACACGCTAAACTAAGATATTGAACACACTGTAGTTGGAGATGTACCGGCATAACATCAGCATTGTCATTAGGGCTTCAACTCTTTTCTCAATTTGGCCTTTGTTATGTTTTTGGTGATGGCATCACGTGTGTTATTTTGTCCGATGAAAAGTCCCAAACCCCAAAATATTAAATTTAACACATTTTCACATTTGAGAAACTTAAACAAGAGAATGATGAGATGTTTTAATTCTAACTTCAGCGATTAATCGATCAATCGACTAATCTTGCAACTCTTTTTAAAGTTGTGAGCATGTTAGCCGCTTATATTAACATTTACGTTTGCATTTACCTGCCTCACAGAGCAGCTAGCATGTTTATTTTATTACTACAACATGTATATTCATTATTTGTCATAAATGATTCTTGGCCTTCATAATAATTAAAGTTATTTACAACTCTGTAGTAAATAAAAGCATCTATGTGGCTTAACTAAACCTGAAGGAAAATGCTAATAAGCTTCAATCACAGCCATACACAATGCAAATACTGCCAAACACAGTGACCAGATCTGTCTGTCTGACATGTAGAGAGGTGACCGGCCCCCCGACACACCTCAGGTCTGACCAAAGTCCTTTAATTCCCCTTAACAGCTGTGGGGAATCAATCGGAAGGAAATGAAAGGAAGAAGCTCGACCCAGCAGAGAGACGGTGTGTCCTCCTGACGGTGTCCTCTGCTCAACTTAAATCTACAGTATGTAAACCCACAAGGAATTTCATGAATGCTCTCAGTGCCTTGTGTCAGAGGGGTGACTAAGCTGCTTTCACTCCACCAGCTCTGCTGTGCTGGCCGCCTGGACTCAACTGTGAAATCCCCTCACAGGAAGCAAAAGGTACTCTCACCTTCTTTGAGTTTGGATGACGGATTCAAGAGGTTGGCGGTGGCTTTACTGGCAAACGTGTGTATGTCACACAAGGAAACGCTTCAAAATTACATTAACATCTACTGCAACTACCACTTTTATGTGTGTGAAGAAGACGAAACAAAAAACGAAGGACTTTTCTGACAAAGCCGAGAAACCGGAGACGGTGGCCTGGACTCCACGCATGTCAGTGTACAGTTGACCCCAGATTAACCTCCCAGGTAAATGTAACCCTCTGTATCATCTCGCACACCTCATACCAGCCTATGAACACACCGGGATGCCAACGTCTGGCGACAGTCAACAGCCAATGAAAGACAAGTGTGGGGTTTTTTTGTTTTTTTTTTCTTTCCTTGTCCTGCATGGAAATGGAAGACAAGAAAATAATCCCAGCATGCAGGCGGATATCAGTGCATCTCCTGGTCCTTCGAATCTCCTCCCCCTCCTCCTCAGACACGCTTTGACTCATCAAAGGCCTGTAAGGTCTCTCAAACCTCAAAATACAATACGGTTTCTGTCTTTATCTCCCTGTCTGTCTCTCTTTGCTAGATACAAATCGCAGCCGCTCATGCAAAAACAGTCCAGCTCGGTTCCAGTTCACCTCCTGGACAAGTGTGAACAAAATGTCAACAGTTTCCAGTCCACCCACATTCAGACACCTTCAGTCGAGTGGGCGAGAGGCCATAAGGTCGACGACAAGGCGACGTGATGCAATCGATCGTCCTGTTGTGCAGTGTATGAAGGCGTCAGACCCTCAGCTCAGGTTAAAACAACACACACAGGCGTGCAAACAAGCGTAAAAGTGATGAACTGGTCCAATAACGTGCTTTTTTTTTAATTAAGTATCAGATCTCAGTCAGTCATGACGGACTGTCCTTGAATGGAAAACCTTTGGAAATCCTGTGATATTTATTTTCTTAGTAGATTTATTTTAATTTTTCAACCTTGACACCAAATTTTAAGGCTTTAACGACATTTTTGAGGCTTTTCCCAACATGGAAATAATGAAATGCGGATGTAAGAACTGATTCCATGTAGTCTTTGGTAAGAAAACGGTTATGCTTTAAAAAAATATAGCGTCCTCGTGCTGCTTGACCCTTTAACCCTAAAATCTTCTCAATGCATTCCAAGCAATTCCAAGAATTAAAACCTGGTGTGTTAAGCAAAGAGATGAACTGTTTGACTATTAGATGGTATCATCATCTTAATCACTCATAATCCTTCTCTAAGGTAAAGGTGGATTTTTGGTTCCTCCCCTCACTGAAGAAGCCAAATCTCTCACTGCGGTTCAGACGAGGCCAAACAGTTTGGCGTCAAAACACATTTTCTTTACCACTTTTGTTCTCAACACGTTGTTGATGTAAAGGACGTTTAGAAGGAGGAACATATCTAATTCGGATTTGTGCTTTTTCTACTTGATAAAATGTTGAGTGCACTGCATTCATTTCCTCTCATTGTTTTTAATTATCACTTCCAACCTCACAGAAGGGTGTTATTTATTTCTGCACAGTCTGTTCAAGAGGGTTTTTAAGATACCTGTTGATTCAAGGTGTGTTTTAATACACTTGATAGAGTGTTGAATGACTAGGTGGTGATTTTAAAAGTCAGTTAACCTGATGTGTGTGTTTAAAAGTCTTTAGTCAAAGTAAAATTACTTTTAAAATAATAGCATCTTTACATCAATCTGAAATCTACATATTGGCATAAACAAAAATAAACAAAGTATATGAAGTGTTGTGTGAATAAGATATGTTTTAATAGGTTAGATGTTGTTATTTGTTGTAATGTGATTTTTTATTTTTGCTTAATCTACATGCTTCATTTCCATCATCAAACTCATTACATTGTTTACCAAACATTTTCACAGCATCTCAGTGGAAATTCTGTGGAAATATTCTCTTTATTTATCCTAAATTGAACCTCAAAAATAATAAAGCAGCAGCTGAAGCCTGTAACAAAAGTAAATTAGAGTGAGGCTCTAAAATATAATAAACATCATGATGCCTGTTAGAAAATATTTGAATACTGGCTACTAATGACTGAATGGGTGGGGGGGTCCTGCTTGTATCACGTGATCTCCGGGCTTTTTACACAAGACGTGACGTTGTTTCACCTAAACAAACCTACAGTATAATGTATAATGTACAGATAATACATTTTATACTTTGTCCTACTTTTCCCCGCATAATAACACGTGTATGTGTTTCATCCTTGCATGCTGGGTAACAAAACCTCATCTCACTAACAGTCTGCAGGATGAAGCATATTTTCTATAAATTCTCTCGTCCCGAGATTTCCTGTTTGTTGTTCGTTCTTTATCAGGATAAAAATCTAACTTTCTTTGTAGTTTTCTACTTTTTACATGCATTCTCGCCCGTGCTGCTGTTTTAATTAGTCACCTTGTGCCCTGAAGGCCGTAGAGAAACATCTTCTGCATTGTGCAGAAGAGGAAACAGCGGCTCTCTCCTCTTTTCGCGTCTTCGGGTGTTTGAAGGTGAGCAGCTGTCGCATGTGTGGGACCTGTGGCTCTCTCAGACTCCTTAAACAATCCCACAAGATTGGTCGCAAATGTTTGTTTGATGCAAATCCGAACAAATCCGCCGCTGTTCGTGGACACTCGCTGCGCTGTTTGCGCGTCTTGGCGCAAACATGTTTAATGTCCCGGTCGGCAGATATTTATTCAGCTGCTGCGAGCTTCATTTACATAAAGAGGGAGAGACAACACACGGCTGACTGCAGCTGAAACATGCTGTGCACACGCAGGGAGAGACCTACAATATGTATCGATCAGGCTGACGGGAGGGATTATCGATGGCTTTTTAGGACAGCGGACCCCAACATGTTAGGCTTGTGGTTCTTTTAAAAAGAAGCAACGCGAGTTGTGACCCCTTATCACAGGCTGTAAGGCTTCTCATCGAGATAATTTTTAGTCCTGAAGAGTTGAAAGCAACCAAAAAAATAGCAAAATCAGAGATAATGTAGCTTTTTATGGAGCCCCGTTTCTTATCGATCATCCTGCCTCAGTGACGCGGCTCCTCAACCTTAAGGCTTGTGTGACCCTCTAAATTCATGAAAAGTTTACATATTTGTGATGAGCTGCGAGCAAAGCGTGATTTTTACCTTCTCAGATTATTAATTTCAATATTTTTAGAGGCCTTAAGAGATAAAACGACCTAATATTTAAGAAGTCAAAAGCAAGGATACAAGAAATGTAGCAGAATTTTTTTCTTCCTAACTCGCTATAATCTTACGACCCATATTATGATTTAGTTAAAAATTATTCAGTTGCAACTAAAGGTCTTTTTGCTGCTTGTTTTAGTCACATTTCAAGGAAAAAGGTTTCTGCGTCTCAAACGTAAGCATGTTGATTTTCGTTAGATTTTGTGATGAACGCCTTTAGGAGTGGAAGAAACGATATGAAGATGTCACATTGGGCACATTTTATGGACGAAACAAAGAATCTATTTAATCCGATTAACCTTTTAATAAAAATAATTATCAGTAGAAATAAAATGACTGGACGCTAAAATAGGCCTCAAGACAAACTCATCTGCTGGATTCTGCTTCTTTTCTTACTTAAACTTTGGTGTTTGTCTTAATTAGAAAAGGTGCGCACATCCTGCTCCCTTTGAGGGGTGATTTCTCTGCACAAGGACGGCAGAAGGAATTTGCATCGTTTATTGCCTCCTCTGCTGACAGTGCGGCCTTCACTGGTTAATAAACGTGCTCTTCCAAAACAACCTTGCCAGAGAACTGACGCGATATTTATATATTTTTTACTTTAACTCCCCCTCCCCCTCCTCTTTTATAATGCGTTTATGCTCGCAGGCATAACACACACACTTTACATCTGACCCCCTAACCTGGCCCCACCCACGTAATTACCGCATCAGAGCCAGTGAAATTCCTGCAGGTTATTTTGGAGAAACCAACTCAGGGCGCAGGAGTAATTATCACGCCATTACAGCGCTGCATTCAATTACGCCTCGATCAAATGTCTCCCGGCTCAATATTTAGGGCTTTTTAACGCCGCAGTTTAAAAAAAGACACTTGGTCTCCCTAAAGCGAGGGGAGATGTTAGTGTTTCAATTTAAAGACAGGGAGGATTAAAACTGGCTGCTCTCTAAAATGGAAATGCGGGCTTAACACGTGCGTTCACGGCTTGTATTAATTATGGGTCTAATTTGCATTTACCCCGTTATAATTAGGAGAGAAAAAAAACCCTAACAAAATCAACAAGCTTTTGAATAAAAAAGTATGACAAATTCAAAAGAGAAAAACAGGAGTGTTGTTTTGTAATTTGCTGGTGTACATGTATCTAAAAACAACAACTCTGACTCCCTGTTGGGAATCAAACTGAGACAGGATAAATATGACTTAACGGATCTTTATTGGATGAACATGTATGTAAGGGTGGTCGCCTTAAAGATACATTCAACATCTTACTGTCATTTTGGAGCTACAAATCCACATTTCCTCTCTTCCTCCAAAAAAAAAAACAAAACAAATAATTAAAATAAAATAATAAAATGCTCTGACTCCAATATCAAGCCAAGTGCTGCAGTTCAAACATGTCCAATATCACAATGCCCAAGAGAGGAGGTCTGCTTTGAAAATGTAGAGGCTAGAATAATAATAATTATTAATTATAATAATAATAATAATATCCGGAAAACAAAGTGTAGCCTGGACAAAACGCCCAGAATAGTTCTGCATCTATATTTTAGATGTTGAGTTCCCAAGACATTTTTTTTTCTGAGTAAAACAATGTATATAAAAGCTGAACTTTATGGCCAATTTTGTTCTCTTTGGAAAGATTTACATACAGGTTTTTTTCCCCCCCATCTTTTCTTTTCATCTTCTTCTCCCCAAAGTGGTAATAAACAATTTTAAATTCAGAGGGAAAAAATAAAACACCAACTAAACATGGTCACTGTAACTGACCCAAATACATATTTACATATTTCAGCTCCTCGACGTAGCTGACTAAAAATCTCTGTCATCCTAAAATAACAAATTTTTTGAGAAATAAAAACTATACAGGATTTGATTGGGTCGGAGGTAAAAGGAGGGAGGCACTGCAGGCAAGTTCCTGTCGGTGCACCAGAGGGGAAAATATTCCTCCCATCCAGAGAGCTGGTGGTCAAAGGAGTTTGGTTGAAATTACTTTTTTTGTGTGTTTTGGAAAAACAGTTTGGTTTTCTTAAGGTCATCCAAGTAGAAGCCTCTTAAAAACCCCCGCTCTTCATCAGGAATCTGCTCCTGTTGTCTTCTCTTCACTTTCTCTGCTCTTGTTATTTATTTATTTATTTTTTTTAAAAGGTTTTTAATTTTTAAAAAGTGGTCGGGAACAAGAGGGAGGGGGGAAAAAAACAAAGTCCGGTGGCTGAGCATTCCTGCTGCTATCTTGTTGTTGTTGCTGTTATCATACGGTTCATAAACGGTCTTTTTTTAAAACAAGCAATATGCTAATCTGGAAAATAAAAAGAAGAAGAAGAGGGAAGCAGAGGAGCAGGGAGAGGACGAAGCCTGATCACAAGACTTGGAACCTCCAGGAGGCCTGGTCTTTGTAGTCCAAGCAGTCTGTGGTGTTAAAGTTGAGCTTCCACGAGGAGGCTGCAGTCTGCTCTTTGTAATCCAGGCAGTCGGAGGAGTTGAAGGCCAGGCTGGAGCCGCCGTAGGCCTGGTGGTGGTGGTGATGGTGGTGGCCTGACGACTGGCTGATGTGGTGGTGCGGGTGGCCTGACATGGAGGAGGCCGTCATGGGGCTGAGCTGGTGGGGGTGGTGGTGGGAGTGCATGGGGGCCAGGTAGGAGCCGCAGTCCACGCCGCTGAAGTAGGAGCTGGACGGGGCGGGGTAGCCCTGGCCATAGCCCGGCGTCTGGTTGTAGGACATTGGGTAGGAGGTGGCTGCAGCGGCGGAGCCTGACATTGAACGCTGCATACAGGAGGCGTTAGAAGGGGGTCCGGGCTCTGGGAGCGGGGCCACGGCAGGGGCGGGAGCATTTCCGGGGGAGATAGCTGGGCTCCAGATGGAGGAGACGGTGCTGATGGAGGTAGAGGTGCTGCTGAGCGCCGCCGGGCCCGTGTGATTGGTGGAGGAGGACGAGGACGAGGACGAGCCCGTGCTGGAGACGGCAGGAGGGGTGAACTGGCCGCTGCTCTCGGATCCGGTGCTCTCGCGGGCCGGAGAGGACTTCTTCTTGGGCGGCCTGGCTTTGGCGCTGCTGCCGCTCTGCTGCTGCTGGCGACACTTGGCCCTCCGGTTCTTGAACCACACCTACAACCGAGAACACCAGCCAGGAGTTACACAAGAGAAAAACTCAGCATTTCATACAAAAAAAAAAAAAAAAGATACTCCCAGGCCACGCTGCAAGTACATTATGGAGGAAAATTGGGGGTTATTAGCCATGAAGGTTCATTTCCACCCAGGCCCCTTGGCTCGGACCAGCCAGGGGTCTAATTTCATACCTGGTAGACAGCTCTAAGATAACAGGCTATTGGGTTTCACCACACAGTAGGGTAACTCTAGAGCACCGAGAGGGTAGGATCATGTAGAGCATTTTGTTTCACACACACATTCTGAGAATAACTCAAATTGTGTGTGTGAAAGAGAGAGAGAAACCTGTCTAGGTTTCCCCCTTATGCCTTTCAAGAGTAGTATTTGTTCAACATCATAGTGCTTTAGTGGGTTGTTTGGAGTATTTCCTGGCATACTGGCTGGCCTCTTCATTATAGATCCCATGTTTCAGATCAAATTACACAGCATTTGGTTAGGTTGCATCAAATAATAATTAATTTCACCTGATTCAGATGAGAAACAAGCTTTTCCTAATCTGAAATGTAGTTTTGTTTACATCAATATGTACAAACAGTTGTGTGTGTTGTATTAAAGTGGTGAACCAGAAGACAGAGGTGGGGAAATAGGAGTATATAAATAACCACAACCATCCCCATTAACCTGCCCCTCCTTGCTGGTTTAACGGTATAACACCTTACAGTTAATGTTAGCCTACTTATTAAAACCAGTCTGTATAATTTTCCAATCATAACTCATACAAGTTAGTTATTATCCTGTTTTGTCAAAACACTGAACTAACAGGTCTAAGATTTCGGTTATATTACCATTATTTTGCATGCAGGTTAATTAAGTTATCCTCCTGTTAAAGTAGCCTACATGAGAAAGTGGGGTTTGAGATATTTACTGGTATAAATACTGCAACAAAATACTGAACCTAATGGATTTGTAGAAGATATTGGACATCAAAGTCAGCTATGTTAGCTAGCTATCTTTGACCATGATTTAAAAAAATAAATAAATAAAAACACAAATGAGACCATCATGATATAGCCTATTGGTAAATGACAATAAATGTAACTTGTATTAGTAAAACTAGTTTCTGGTGTCAAATAGAAACAAACATAATACCTTTTGAAATATAAATCAGTAATTATGTAAGTAATTACTTTGAGTAGCTAATGTAAAGCTGTTAGCAAAAAAAAAAAAAAAAAAAAAGCTAGCTTTAGTGGCAGTTTCTGAATTTCAGTTGGAATCCTGGTTTGACCGTTGGTGAGGACGTTTACAAGCTTTTAGCCTCTTTATCAGGGGTTCAGTGTTAAAATAATAAAAAGCCAACCCTGAGCAGCGAAATCACGCTTTTATGAAAGTGTGTAAATATGTGTCAGCTAATCACGAGTTCATATCTAGGCCCGAGTTAACCGTTGGCCCAGGCAGGTTCCCACCGTTTTACTGAACACACGGAGTTAAATGCTTCAGTTTTCACCTGGACTCTGGACTCGGGCAGGTTGATTTTCAGTGCGACCTCCTCCCGCATGAAAATATCCGGGTACCGGGTTTTGGCGAACAGAGACTCCAGGACGTCGAGCTGGGAGCGGGTGAAGGTCGTCCGCTCCCGTCGCTGCTTCCTGGGAGTCGCTGGAGAAACGAAAAAAGGGCCATTACTAAAACTGTTTATCACATTAATATATTAAAATGATAAAATAATGCTTAGGACACACACACACACACACACAGTGAAACGTTAGGCTACAAGTGAAAAATAATAATCGACCTCACGGACTTTCATCTAAATTAGGTCGCACAAAAAAATAAAATCTTTGTTATCTTCAACATCTGAATAGTACTGATGAAAGTTGGACCTGTGTGTGTTTTATCCTGTGTGCTTATTTTTGCAGTGGTTTCATTGCTTTCAGACGCTGAACTGTTGCACTGACATCATTTGCATGTGTGGAGAGATAAGACAATTTAACCTTTCTTTATTTTACACTGATAACTAAAACACTGGTGCTGTTTTTCTTTCAGGATTTGACTAAAAACCTAAGCCTGCTTGCTTTTATTTATGGTAGCCTAAGCTGTAGGCCTACATTTTGTTTGTTGTCTTGTAGGCTAAACGTTTTTTCCATGAAGGCCCAAAACACATGTAGGCTATTATTATTATTATTATTATTATTATCCCGTTATTACGGTTGTTGTTATTATTATTAGGCCTATTACCAACCAAAACTACGTCGTTTGTTGGTAATTTTTGTAACGATGACTGAAGCGGTTACAGTTCACTCCCGGTTATTTTGGCTTTTATCTCTGTTTACTGGTCCACACTGGCTGCAGCTGGCTCTTCTCTGGTGCATTGATCTTTAAAAGGTGCGTTTGTGTGTCGGGCTCCTACCTGGGTAGCCCACTGAAGGGTGCAGCAGGTCCATGGCAGCGCCGCTGAGCCCCAGGCCGTTGACGCCGTAGGGGGGCTGTTTGAGGTAGGACATCATGCTACAGGCGGTCACTGCTCCACCCAGCTCAGGCCAGTGGTTCGGTTTCCCCCGATGCTGCAGCTTGACGGGACAGGGGGCCGATCCAAGTTACTGCACACACACACACACAAGAAATTAGAGATATAAAAGAGGGAAAGTCAAAGCGAGTTTATTGCAGGGGAGGGAGCCTGTGGATATTTAGAAATTTTTAACACAACTAATTAGGCTATACGAGCTTTTGTCTCACTTTTTTTTTTTTTGTATATTCAACGGATGGAAATCCCGCTTCCCAGACATTTTAATTGGGACGTTTGGAAACTAGTAAGAAAAGAAAGAAGCATCGTTACATAAAGTTCCTAAGAAATTATCATAATTATTAAGTTGCAGCAGGATAAAAACAAAAACAAAACTATGAAGTCATAATTCAGACGCACATTAAATCCCTGCAGGAATATTGGATATTTGGGTAACCGGGGTCAGACGGCTCCAACCCACGAACCCAGGAGGAAAACAATCCGCAATCTGACAGCTTTTCATTTACAAACCAAGTTTTATTTCAACACGACAGAGCTCCATAACTAATGAAACGAAGAAACACTGGAGGAAAGATATTTGTAAGCATTTGTTTACAGTAAAATATTTGTTTTCCATGAGTGTTTTTATGTTTGAGCACAAGCCGGATGTTGATATAGCCTCCAACCTGCTGAATATTTACAGTATTTTTCTTTAAATTATAAATTTTCCCCATGCTATAAATTGTTGTAAAAATGCTACAACTTTACTATTTATTTATTCCCTCAAACAGTGGACTAATTAATTATTCAGTCAAAACAATCTATTGATTTCTTATGTAATCCACCGTTTTAAAAGATCTGAATATTCACTGAGACCTTTTAGAAAATTATAAGACATTTTATCTCGTTAACTTTGGTTAGTCTACTTTTAAAAATCTAAAAGCAAAAACGCCGTAAGAAGTGTTTAATCTAATTTACACATTTCAAATAATAAAATGCAGGATTCTTATTGATCTGCTACATGTTTTATTGCAACTGTGTTTATGATTTTATTTCATGGTAAGAATAAAAGAGCTGCAGCTCGTAGCCTCCAGAGTAAAATGTGTGTGTGAAAGTCTGCACTTACACACACACGTTCAAAGATGGATTATGGATGTTTGATAATCTATATAAATAAGGCTACAGTTTATTCTCATACTTCGACAAACTTTGTATTTTGACCACAGACCCCTGTGGATCCTCAGTTCTTGGCTGAAATAAAATTAATCCACAAAACTCAATTTATACCCATTCTCTTCAGGGAAAGATCTGAGGGGCCAATTTTACTCCTTTCCGTAGATAAAGTAACTTATTTGTTTCAAGAAATCATCATTTTAGCACCAATGTTTTTCTTTATTTTAATGCTCAAGGGGGAAAAAAAACAAACTCCATTGGAGAAAAAAAAGTTAAATAATTTCTTCACTTGACTTTCACCAGATTAACTAATCCTATAATTATATTTTCTGTAAAGCGCAACTACAATTTCTTACAATTGCGTAGGTTTAAATATGCTATAGCCTGTTAAAGGATAGATTATACACATTTGTTTGTTTCCTCAGTAAATACGACTGAATTAGTGATTCAATTTAGGGGAGGACATCTCCTCAGCCGGCTGCCTCTAAAATTTACAAGCAGATAATGAAACCAGTTTATCTTAATGCACTAATTCAACAATCAAAACATACTTAACTTTTCATTAAAAATAACCTGCATTACATTCAGAAAACACTGATAATCCTGATCGAGGTCTGAAAGCGTGAAGCCATTTTTTTTTTTAATAAACTGATCATAAAGTTTGATTTTTTTTTTCTCCCCTGAAAGTGGAGAATTAGACTATCCAAATAAAAAAAATAAGAGAGTTTAAAGCGTGTGAATTAAATTAGTGTATCTGAAGGGGGAGATAGTTTTAACAAGGAGCTCCTAACTGACCAAACGTGTATTCCAGCAGCTTTTTAAAACCGCATTTCAAGCCCTGCCAGGCCGGAGTGAAAAGGCGAGATCTCGGTGCAAATGAACTCAATTAGAATTTAGATTAGACCTCCGGGGAGAGAGAGCGTTTCAGAAGGGCTCTTATCAGCAAAATAAATTAACAAAAACCAAAACACGCCTCTTCAATTATCTACTAAGTGGTTCAAACGTTTTAATGGCCAATTGCTCTCAAAAAATAACTCGCAGAATGAATTGGAATAGAAATATGAAGATTATCTACTCTGGAGGAAGTTGGCTCAATTTATCCAGTTCAAGTCGGAGTCCTCCACGGTGCCGATTAATTGATATCCGCAAAAGAAAAATCCCACAGACGTGCAGGGGTGCAAATTGAAATCATGCACCACACCGCACGTCAGAATTTCAGGTTTTAAAGACCTTTGAAAAAGTGACTTTTCTGTCGCTTTGACACTTCGGCTGCTCATGTTAAAAGATGAATTCTTTTGTTGATCGGAGTTAAAAGCAAAAAGTAAAAACTACTAACCGAAAGAATCGACATTAAATTATTGAGAGAAAGCAGAAAGAACATTACCTTGTTTTTCTCCGTCCCTTCTCCCGAGCTCTCGGGCCACAAGAGGCGAGCAGCAGTAAAATTATCCAGCAGTAGGAAGTCTGCAGGGCACAAAACTCAAACAGCCGCAGACTGGTTCAAAAACAAACAACTGTGCAAACCGAGCGGCATCACGGAGAAACGCGCAGTTATCAGCACACGGGCGTCACCGCGTCCTCGGTGCGGTTCCGGGTGCTTTTACAGCCAAATAAATCAAACTCATT
Organism: Micropterus salmoides; assembly: GCF_014851395.1. NCBI lineage: Eukaryota > Metazoa > Chordata > Actinopteri > Centrarchiformes > Centrarchidae > Micropterus > Micropterus salmoides. The sequence continues at coordinate 24,609,105 of NW_024041373.1, forward strand.
TGCTTTCAGGGGGCTTGTCGTTGTCTGTCAGAGTGTTAAGGTGATTTCTAATGGAGACGGATGGAGATTGATCACCTTCTCTCCGCCCTGCGCCTCTATGAGCGGAGGACACCTGCGGATCCGCCTCCTGCAGCCAATCGGCGCGCGTTTGCGCGCTGACGGACGGCGGGGACGGCCTATCCGCGCAGAGGCAGCCGGGGAGAGCCCACTCCCACTCTCCCCCTCCTCTCGGTCCCGGTCCCGAGACCGGGCGAACCAAAGAGAGGTTTCAAAAAAGATGGAAATGTTTCACAGGCCTGCAGGAGGAAGTGCTACACAGAGGGCCAGACTCTGCTGTGCGCCAAAGTGCGTAAAGAAGAAACTGAATTTAGAAGATATTTACACTTCATTGGAAGAGTTTCTTGTTTTATTATTTGTACGTAGCTTCACAAGGAGAAGAGGTAGTATTAGGAGCATCTTTGGAGCGACCAACAATAGTAATAGTTTTGTAAAAGAAAAAAATCTGCGGACTTTTCCTCCACCTAAAACTTATTTCCTTGCTTCCTTGAATTGGCTGAAAGTGTCGTGTTATTTAAAAAAAAAAGCATCAAATCAGTTGTTAAATAACATAAAAAAGTGAACGTGGTAAGAAAAAAGGAGGAAAGATGTTGGATTCATCCATTTTGATTTTATTGTGATACCCCCCTCTCTCTCTCCACACACACACCAGTCTCATGAATATTAATGAGCCCTAATCCCCATTTAGAATTACATTTGAGGATGGCTGACGTAAAGTTTAATAGGGATAGACCTCAAACTCAGTGCGGAGGAAAAAAAGAATCCACAGAAGAAGAAAAAGCAGCACCAGAAGCTGCGGTCACTGAATCAAATCCTGCACTTTAAATGTCGATGTTTTTAATGTGTTTTTAACCCCCATCACGCACAAACAATCTGTATTTCCGTTTCTTTTTGTTTGGCCCGTGTGTCAGTGAGGGTCGCGGAGATGCAGCCCAGCACGGCTCGGCTCGGCTATCCTTTGTAGATCTCTGCAAAAAACACCAACCTTTTTAAATGAGGCCTAGGCTGAAAGCGAGCTAATGTTCAGAGAGAGAGAGAGAGAGAGAGAGAAGCTGCAGGGATGGAAATTACATTTTTACGTGTGTGTGTGAGGGGGAGTATCAAAGTGGAGGCCGATGGGACTTAAAAGTAATCCACGAGAGCACTTTGACAGACAAAGTTAGACATCAAAAGTCGACCCCCCAAAAAAGGGAACAAAATACTGTTGGAGGCCTGTAGTGATGCTGCTTATTACAGGCAGGATCACCGTTAAGGATAAGGGCACCTGAACGCACCTTAATATGCAGGAATGATGTCTATCCATGTTTTTACGCACAAAGGCCAAAATCAAACGCAAAAATCAGACTGATGGTGACAGTGAGCGTGGTTAAATATATGAATGAAGTGAGGTGGCGTCCAGAGAAGAGAGGCGTCGTTAAGTGACGCTTTACTGACCATTTTCTTGCGGGGGGTTAACTGATTTCTGTTTGCGTTGCCTGGCTGCAGACTGGAGGTCAAACACTTTTTACGCACGTTTTTTTTATTTATTTCCACCACATCTGATGTCCGAGCAGTCAGAGGGCTCATGGAGGGTCTGCCCGAAATACCATCACCCCTCCTCTCCTCTGCACACACTCACACAGGCTCCGTTAAATTATGCAAAAAGGCCATTCAACAAATATGGCCCTCACAACACAAAAGAGCCGGGTTATTCTGACATTTCCCCTACATTTCTTGTTTTTTTTATTCCTCTCTCGATGTGAGTAAGACCCCGAGATAAACCCCTGAACAAGTATCAAGTTATCAAGTTGCACCAACCTTTTGTAATAAGAGTATTTTGTCTAATCCCAAATTGCAGTTGAATTTTCTTAATGCTGAGCTGGTAAAGCCTGGGATTAGGCGGCGAGGAGAGGAGGGGGAAAAGTTTTGTCCCTTCAGCCGGCAGGATTGGAAGCGGGGATCTGCGGGGATGTTGTCGGTGCTTATTAAAACGATGATGCATAAAACACAGTGCTGTAGGAGCCCCGGCGCTGCACGCAGAGACCCGGGCTCCCTCAGGTGCAGGTTTTTGGACGGCGGCGGGGAAAGGAAGTATTGCAGAGGCCGAGCGGCGCTCAGCACCTGTGAGGTGAGGCCAGGAGACATCAAAGCTCAGGAGATAATCCATTCAGCTGAAGGATCCTCAGCTGCACAGCAGCGCCGAAGCACCGCCGCGTTTTACGCAGCGCGTCGCTCTTATTCACAGAAAAACAGGAAAGTGACTCCAAATGTTTTTCACTGCTTCTGCTTCTGCTTCTACAGGAGCCTTGAAGACACCGATTGACGCGGCAGAGGTAAGACAGGGCTGTTTCTGACATTTTACTTTTTCTTTATTCCAAAAAAACAGGCAGAAAAAATGTTAAAATATTAGATTTATCACCTGAAATGACTTCTTTCGTTAGGCCTTGAAGTGATTTTCACTGAACCTGGAGTGATTTAAGAGGAGGGAAATAACTTTAGTGAATTTAAAACTTACCAACACCTAAACTTTCAGTCAAATTCATGAGTTAAGTTTTTACGCATTAACATTTCGATCAGAATAAAAATCCGCCCGCTTTTAATAGAATACAGAACATATTTAAACTATTTATATAACAAGTTTAAATCTATGTGACTAAGTGACAGGTATTGTGAATAATTTTTAAGGTCGTATACACACACAATCTCAGCCACATGCAGCCCTGATGACACCGAGCGGAACATCCTTCACCGCTTTGGCTCTCTGCTTTATTCTGCAGATTACAGACAGCCGTGATAAACGCGGTATAATACAAACTAAAACAAAGCCCCTCGGGGGACGTTAAGTGCGTAATGTGCACGTACAGTTGGTCCCAAGCAGAGAAGAAACGAATCAGCAAATTAATTTGAAAGTATTAGAAAGGCCGGGGAGGACGTCTGCTGTCAAAACCTATTTTCCTGCTTTAATCTGGGATGGGAGGCTGCCTGCAGGGCTGGTGTGGAGGGTTGAACCGCAAACACTCCCGTTCACTCTCATTTCTACTACAAGGACATTTCCACTGTTTATTTTAGTTTGCAGCCTGACATCAGGGTGCGTCCAGAAAAAAAACCCTTGAAGTTCAAGTTAACAAAATGGACAATTTAGGGTGGTGAAATATTTTTTTTTTCTACATCTGAAAATGAATACTGATAGTTTCTCCGACCTTGCAGTTTTTATTTCCACTCTCCATCCCTGGCTGCGGGTGCCCGAGCCTCTCCAGTTCTGACCCCCGTCTCCCGCGCGCACAGAAGCGGCCCAGAGAGAGAGAGAGAGAGAGAGAGAGAAAGAGAGAGAGAGAAAGAGAAACATCTGCTCGGTACAAAATGATTTCTCTAATCTTCCTCGGAGGAACCTGCTCAGCACCGACCTCAGACAAAACAAAACAAAAAACCCTAACGCCGATTTTAATTTATAAACACGCACTAGTCGCAGGGGAATTGAACACAGCGCCGAATAATAAGCATTTCTTAACGCAACACTCGCTGGTGAATGCAGTGATAGGGGCCACTTATGTGCAGCGCTGCAGCCAAAGGCGTGCATGCATTTCAATAACTTTGTTATGTGAAAAGAAAAATCTGAATTATTGTCTTGATTATGCTAGAGAAAAAGAGGAAAGTGTTACAAGTGTGTATAGAAACAGGCAATATATAATAAAAACAGACTTTAAAACCAAGGATTCTATTAAAATTCTTCATTAAATGTTTAAACTATGTGTTTAAAAGCCTGCAGCTTTAATTAATATCTGCGTTAAAAATATGCCACACACTGCCTTTGTGGAGTATGAAATCATAAGGACTTTATTATTGAAGACTTGGGTTATGACACTGGAATAAATAAACAGATAAATGTTCAACACGCAAAAAGGACAACTGCACCAGATGTGGAGCTCTAAGTGATGCACGTGGAAGCATATTTCTCTTCTTCAGAATACAATAAATAGAAACCAAAAGTTGAGCAAAAACGCACATGAACTGATGGTAGATCCACTTACAAGCAGCTTAAAAGGATAAACGGCAATAAATAATATATATTTTTTGTTTTTGATTGCATGAATCCTGACAAAAAAAAACAACAAGTGGATTATGGAAGCTACTGGTCAGAGCAGTGATGAAAATATACAACATGAGACTTTTTTTTTCTTCTTAAACACAGATCTTTTCTTTTGGTAAACTGCTTTCAAGCCAAGACAATTAAAAAAAAAAAAAAAAAAAAAAAAAGCAATAGGAAAGTTAAGATTTATGCAAGATTTATGAATGCTAACACATTCCCCCTTTAAGATATTTTACATGTAAAAACGTTAAAGTGAAATAATTAAAACACAGTCAAGTAATGATGTAGCTTGAAAAGACTGATATGTTAACTCTTTTTTGTCCTTTTAAAAGTCCAACTGAAACAACTTCTCAACATGGTGCAAAAAAGAAAAAGGATAAATCCCCTCATTAAACCCAGTTGTGCTGTACCTCAAACTCACTGGTCTCACTGCATCATTATATGCAAATATCTCACCGTCTGACAGGGTCTCTTGTCTCAGACATATTTATATTACATACATGTACCGTTCTTGGTAAAGCAAAGGACAATTAAAATAAAAAACAAACACTGTCTATAAGTGGGACAGTTTGAGTCAGTAAAAAGTTGGTGCAAAGGCCTCTTAATTCAGCCGAGTCTCTGCGGTTCATTTGACCAAAACAACAACCACGTGGAAAACAGGACTCCAGTAACTGATAGAAACGTCTAGGAGAGCCACTATCAAATAATAATCATGGTAATATTATTAATAATAATGATACATTTCTTTTATCGGCTACATTTGTTGGTTGTGTTTCTGAAATGACAATCATTGAAGCACACACTTCTCCTCTTTCTTGGCCATCTTTCCTTTGTTCTGCTCCAGCGTCCTCTCCAGGTGCTCGTCCTCCTCCTCGGCTCTGCGGAGGGCAAAGGTCAAAAGGTCAGATGTGTCAGGGAGAAGGGGGGCGGGGGGGGGTACACACACAGGTGACACACATTCGGTGCCACAGCAACCGGCGCTGTGCCGCCTGTGGAGTGGCCTAGCGCCAGGGGCCGAGCGCCGACCTTTCACCCGCCTGGCACCCAGTTGGCTAACGGCGCCGCCAATCTGGACGGGAGCCCGCCCATGCAGGTGTGCTGCTGCTGCTGCTGCTGCTGCTGCATGCAGGATGACTGCATGCTGGCTGGAACCGCAACATGCCCTGCGCTGTGTTTTCACTACGTCTACGGTTTCTGGGGGACCTCTGGAAATTTAAAGATACGCAGCAGACGCTCGCACACGAACTCAGCAAAGCGGGTCGGATATTCCCAGACAGACAGAAAAAACGAACCCCAACAGAACTTTGTTTTTATTTTACATTCACGTTCGACTTTGACTTGTTCTGTGTCTGGTGTTGGAGGATTGTGGGTAACTTACTGTTTCTCCTGGGCGTCCAGGTCCCTGACCAGCGCGTCCCGTTTGTTGACCAGTATGACCAGCTCATCCAGCAGCAGCTGCTCTCGTCTCTTCTGGACCTCCGTCTTCTGCCAGTCTGCAACGACACCAGAGGAACAGACTCCTTCAGACCAGAACACACTGAGGACAATCGGTTTTAAAAAACAGACACTTTGTCCCATGGATGAAAAGGTTTATCTATTTTGTCCTGCCAGGAACTTGTGACTGCAGGATACAACGGACTGATGAACTACCTCACACTGCACCTCAAGATGAATGTGAAACAACATTTCTACAAAGAGTTAGATCCTACGGGAACAGAAATGTTCCTCCTGAGCGCCTCTAATGAAACAAACACTTTGGACACGGCTCTACTCGTTTTCAGCTCTTCATCATCAGGTAACTCTGTCCTGAGGACTACAGAGTTCAGCTTCTTACTAACCTGCTGGACACCAGACCAGTTCCACGTATGGACGAGTTTGTAGATATGATGTGTAAACACCCCCCCACATCAGGGTTGTGTGATGACCCGAGCAAACACACTTGAAGGATGTTGTCATGTTAATCTGCTGTCTTTTGATGGACACAGAGATATGTGGAGCATCCCACTCCCACAGGAAAAGGCTGCTTGTATAAAGTCCTCAATCACAGATGATAGTGTTTGTTTAAAAACTATTTCTGGGACTCGTACCTTAAAGATGATTCCTGCAGCACAATCATTTTATGGGAAATAGTGTAAAATTCTGTTAAAACTTTTGTCTTGATGGTTGATATTTCTTTTTTTTTTAAGCACAAAATTAAAGCTGTCCGCAGCTTTTATATTAATTTGTATGTTTGCACACAAAAAAAGTCTGAAACTAACGACAGTGAAATTCTGTTTCCACTTAGTTAAAGATTAAAAAATGTCCAGGTTGAGTCTTTGTGGTATAAAATCTAAATAAATACAAACATGTAAACGTCACCTCACAGCCCAACACTCAGTTTATTCCTCAGCTAAATAAACAAACAAACAGGTGAGCCCCTGATTCTCGGTTCTCAGTTCTCCAGGGTCTTTGCAGGAAGGGGCCCCACAGGGCCCCACAGTGCCCCACAGGGTCCAGGTGGGACCCCCATCCAAATCCCCTCAGCCTCTCCCTGGAGAGGAGGGGGGATGCCCACAGGAGAGCTCTCACTCCCCCTGGGGCTCAAATATCCGCCTGGCGCCCTTGGCTCCACATTCACCCAGCGCTCCTCCCTCCCTCCCCCCACAACCCTGATTTCACTACAAACTATCTGTTAATTTTTAACCCAATTTTGTATGAATTAAACAATCCAGCATCTAACTTGTCATGTAAACACAGGACGATTAAATTTGATTTAACTTTATTGTCACTGCACAGAGCAACAAAACGCATCTTAAATCCAGCTGATCTCTGCACCGAGACATGTTCAGATACAGAAACATTCTCAGTCTCTCTGCAGATTTTCCCCGCTGTTCAAACGGCAAATAGGAAGGCAGGAAATCTGCAGCTACTCCTCAGCTCAGTGTCCCCCCTCAAAGAAAGAAATAAATCCGCTCCATCCCAGAGAGAATTCAAACACAGCTGAGACGTGTGCAACTTCTGTGTAGGCAACTTTGCCCCTCTATCAATATTTAACCGCCTATTGATTTGACAATGAAAGGAATGTTGTAAAATGTCAATCCCAAAATAAGTGTGACTTTATTAAAAATAAATACACCCCCCCCCCCATTGAGTCAAATTGCGGCAGTCAGGCTGTGTGTGTGTGTGTGTGTGTGTGTGTGTGTGTGTGTGTGTGTGTGTGTGTGTGTGTGTGTGTGTGTGTGTGTGTGTCACGCTGGGCCCAGTGTGTTTGTCCTGAAAGGTCTGCGCTCTCTTCATTGGCCCTGCTCGTCCCTTTGAAGTCGACCACAGAGCGAAATGAACACAGTCCTAATATTTGGCTTTCTACGTTCTCCTCTTCCTTTTTTCTCTCTTTCAGGAAAGCAAATTTACTCTCCTCTGGCTATGGGGGGGGGGGTGGACGACAAATACTTCATAACTGCCAAATATGCCCAAACCTGTATCTGAAGAGTGTTTCTGTTTCCAAGACTTGGTTCAGGATACTGAGAGAGCAAGACAAAGTGCGAAGAAAAAGAAAAGCGGATGAGTCATCATTTTTAGTTAATTGAGAGGTAGGAATGTGTGTTTCCATATCTGCCATAACTCCCACAATCCTCTCTTGACGAGGCCGTCCCACAAGAGGAGGGTTCAGGAAGAAGAAGAAGAAAAAAAAAAACTTCCCACAAAAACACAGAGATGTTTAAAAAAAACAACAACTTTCGTCTTGATCCTTCTCCTTCAGAGCAGATCTCAGCCAAAAAGCCAAAGTCCTGGTCGACCCGGGAGGGGTGGGGGGTGGTTACCACGGTACAAGCTCACTGCTGTCAATCACATGTCGCAGAGTCCCGCCCCCCTCATTAGGAAGGTAAACAATAAAGAGAGCCGATGAGAGACGTGACCAGGCAACACCAGAGCAGGGCAGGCTGGGTAACCAGACACCCAGGAACAAACAAAACACCCTGCAGCCACTCAACCCCCCCCCGCCCCTCGCCCCACCCCTCCACGTAAACCCCGCCTCCCCCATGAGAGAGAGAGAGGGGGGGGGGGTTAAAGACTTGAAGGAGTGTGTATAACTCACATGGTGGGTGCGTATTCAGATAACCCTCGGCGTGCGCGCCAACGGTAACCATGTGAGTCTGCACGAGGCACACAAGAATGCGCTGGTTCAAATCCCCATGAACCCCACCCGGTCTCTGCGACGCTAAATTTATTCAAGAGAGCAAACTGGTCTAAAGCCCCGTTCTCTCAAAAGCGAGGAGAGACTGTCCTGCGTGCATCTATTTATCTATCTGTCTCACTCTCGTTTTCTGTCTCACACACAAACACAACGATGGGACGTCAAAAGGAGATGATTCAGAGCGTCACACATTGAGAGACGGCGTTCTCCAGAGTCTTCGGACATTTACATCAACAAACACGATCTATAAAGTTATTCCCCTTCATTTCTTTGTTGTTTTTTTTCTTTCCTCGCCCTCTCTGCTCTGCTCTCTCTACCTCTTGTTCTTGTGTAAAAGGCCTCCAAAAGCTGGTTTTGGCCGAGATCCAAGTGGAGTCAAGAGACAAAAAGTGTCACCAGAGGAGAAGGAAGTCGACAGGCAGGGGGAAAAATGGTTGATAAAAACAATATATCTCAACAGCAACCAGGACACGGATTCTCTGTCACCTCACATCGAAACAGAGAAAACTTAAAAGGCAAAAGTTTGGTGACTTAATTCTTGATTAAAGGCAAAAGTGTTCAAAAGAACATTTCCCTCTACTTAAGATTTTGTTTTAACATTTAGGAGATATGTCTGGTGAAATTCTGTATTTTTCTTATTGCCAACAAATCCTGTGAAAAGATTAATGCCAGCAATTAATCGATCCTTCTAACAAGTGTGTGTGATATATCTCCTCCATATTGTCCGTAAACTATCACACTGTTGCTTCATCACCACGAACACACGCACACTGTAACTTACACTACACTCCCACTACAGCACCAAACGTGTATTAATCTGCAGCTGAAAATTGTCCCCAAACAAACTTTCAACAAATTTCCTCCTGTTTGAGTTGTGCTCAGCCCATTTAAAGATAATTAAAGGATATATCTGTGACCTGATTTTAAACATTTACAAACCAATGAGCTTGGGGCTGACAGCCACAAGTAGGCTTGGAAAACACAGACACATTAACTGTGCATTCAGACTAAACGTGAATGTAATCCTTGCGTTGCTTTCCTTTCTTCACAAGCGTTTTATCGCTGTAAAACTGCCAAGTGTTCACGCACAATGCGATAATGCGAATAAACACAACCCGCGATTACTACAGCGGTATGAAACCAAAGTAATCATTTTGCAGTGATTTACTTGAAATGAAAGAATCTAACTGATGCCGAAATAACTACAACACGATTGCTGATTTGTTAAACATATGAATTCATGCTCGGTCATGTCTGGCAGCAAGTCAGCAGGACAACAACTTTTAAAATGTTTGTTTTCTGAATGGAGTTCGGATCGATCAGGGCTGTGCTATGCTAACTTGTTCACAGTAAAGTACGATAGCTGAAATTAAGTCACAGACACATATTTTCTGAACTCACCAGGTAGTTCACCTTCCTCGCATTCTCCTCTGTTTTTACATAAATATGAAATAGGAGTCCCACAGAGCTATTTGTAACTTGCACGAATGCCTTTGCCCCCAACCTTCGCTTAGCGTTTGATCTGAATGCACAGTAAGGGGTAGTGTCTTGGTATTTTCATGGGATTTGTTGACAATAAGAAAAATATAGAATATCTTCAGCTTAATATCGCTGATTTAGAGTAAACAACTTTAAAATGTTCAGGAAAAATGCAGGCAAACTAGTATTGGTGTAACTATCTTTGTTTTCCACCCTCCTGACTCTTAAACATATGAAAACTTTTGAGACAGCACAGCTCTTAAAAACAGAGACAAGTTCAGACAACAGGCAACTGAAGCATGAATCTAAACTAAAATGCACAACACCTGTTCCACCAGATGTTATAATAACCAGCATATAATATCATGTTAGCTCCACCACAGGAGGCACTTGTTCTCAACATCCTGGAAAACACAATAAGTCACATCTTCTGGGCAGTGATGAGAATATATGTACATGTAAAAAGCAAGGGCGCACTTCATCTTCGGCTTTTCTGTAACCTGAATGAAAAACAGCCTAAAAAGCAGCACAAACAAACTGCCCACTGAAAATAAATAAATTTCCTAAATTCCCCAAAACTCAAGTCCGACAACTCGTGGAACGAGGCTACTTGTTATCGGTTCCAGTCAACTAGCACCCCTGAAAGAGTTGGCGACATCATCAAAAGTTGCCCATGTGATAGGATTCCACAGTGCACCTAATCAATCAGGGTCTGTATCGCGCCGCCCCGATGTGTTACAAAGCCCAAATAGATTTACAAATGGGAAGTGTGTGTGTGTGTGTGTGTTTGTATCGGGGAGAGGGATAAGCTCCTGCATAGGATTACATATTGATTTTAAACATATAAAAAAGCTTATCATATCAAACCGTAACAGGAAAAACTCTGGGACCCGGCTATGCATAAATCCCTTTTAGATGGCGAGAGGGCGTCCACTTTAAAACACGCACGCACGCACGCACACGAACACAGAGGCTCTCGAAGGGAGCCAAGACGCAGTTTTGTGTGTGCGCATACATAGGTGTGAATCGGTAAGCAGATAAAGAGGGCATAGTGGATCAATTTTGTGGCAGGGAGATGAGAGTGCGGCATACAGATGGCATTTTCCCGTCTGGCATCACACCAAGAAGGTACAAGGAGGTGGTTATCACTGAGCATGCTCATAAACAACATCAACGCCGGGCATCCATGCGTCCCCTAACTGTTTCATTCTGCAACAGCTGCACATTTAATCAAACTCAGAAAACTTTCTGAAGCAGCGTGATGTTGGAGAAACATCGGATTAACACTGTATTATGGTTTGAGGTTACACAATTATTAAATGTATATCGTGTACTTTTCTCTGTTCCTTTTATCCTGACTGTAATGCTCCGAGGCTTTAATGATGTAGGACAGGAAATAGGGCTATGACCTCTCTGGCTTTAATGTAATATTACTCTACATTTCTGTTATTACTGGTTCACCTGCAGTCGATGCATCACTGTACATACCTGTTTGTTAGGATGAACTTCCATTGTTGAGATCAAAACAGCAACTAACATATTTTTCTCTAAATTATCCTCTGTGACTTCTACATGTGTTTGAAATGTGCATTTTATCACTACACCAAAATGACTGCTAAATAAAAAGGAATCTAAGGAAAGTTTAGAAGTTCTTCAGCAGGATATCAGCTCCAGACTGCTCTTTCCACCTCAAAGCACTTTCCTCTTTCTTCCTCTCATCTGCTGCTCTTACGTGTCTGATTGTCATGCAGCTCAAGTCAGCAAAACATAGAACAAAACGTCCTGAGTCAAACGTTTTCTCTCTCTGTTCCGGTCTGCAGCATCGACAGAGACTGGGCCAAGCAGCTAAACCAAGCTGGAAGTTAACTTGCATCCCGCTTCTCTCATCAAAATCTAAAATATTTATTAAACAGACGTACTTCTACATTTATTTCTACGTCAGTGTTAACAAAATGATCTCTGCTGAAACTGGACGACCAATATTTGAATAGCCTATTAAATACTGTTAACATTGTTAGCCAGTTAGTGGTAACACACATTGACCTGGACATGATGTGTGAGCGAACATGATAGGGGACGACTGGGAGGAAGAGATAGAGGGAGAGTGGTGTGTGTGTATCATTGCAGGTATATATTTTTCTCAGCAGGGTGTGTGTGTGTGTGTCAGGGCAGGTGCATCTTAGTGATGTGTGTTTTTTCTTCTCTGCTCGGACTCACAGTGCATCTCCCCGTCTCTCTCTCTCTGTGTCATCGACTGGCCAACCAAATCAGCAATTACTCGCACGCCCGACCATCGCTCAATGGACCTGCCCAAGCACCAAATAAGAGCTGGGGAGATGGCCGCCGAACACGCACACACAGATATACACACAAACACACCTGATGCAGACAAACAGATCCACACACACTCTTCCCAGCAGCTCAGAACTATCTGTGGCTGCTGCAGAAAGGTAGAGCCTGTGAATGTTAAGTGCCTCCCTTAGGGAGGAAAATAAGGCCGGCTGATAAGTTAGTCAGCTGCAAATCCAACAAGTCCACATGAAGGCAGAGAGGAGCGCGGTGACACGACACACACCACCTCGCCTCACACACTATCTCTGCCCTCTCACACACAAACAGGCAGACACATGATACACATCCGATGTATAAAGTAATGTGCACTCAGGAAAACTTGCACACATACTTTAGCTCAGCACAATAAATATCTGAACAAAACACACACACACACACACACACACACACACACACACACACACACACTCACTCACTCACTCATTGATACGAACACACACACGACATATGAACCAGAAAAACTGAAATCCTCCCACGCTGCAGCTCGATAAATATAAATAAATAAAATGGCCAGGCGAAGACAGAGGAAATCAACGCAGGCAGCGTGGCGCCGTCTGCAGCTCCTGCTTGGCTACGCATGTCTACTTCCCCCCTCCTGCCCGTCCCACCTCCTTTAGTGCTAATTACAATTGATTTATTATGGACCAGGTAGCTTATCAGGTGCCCGGTGAAATTACAATGGGTGTCCAAAGGCTGTGAGGAGAAAGAGGGGGGTTGGGGGAGGAGGGTGGCGGTGGTCAATGTCGAATGGCAAAATCAATTAGCATTGATTGGCAAAAGGTTCATTTTGCCAAAGAGGACGCAGTCGAAGGGGATTAAACTTCTCTGGCCCCCTGACAACTTTGATACGACACAATGACTGCTTTGCTGGCTGTGGTATAGTTAACAAGCTTTCAATAATATAACCACTTTTTTTTTTTTTTTTTTTTATACCTCGCAAACCATCCCTCAATGGTGTGGCTAGATTTCAAATCAGACATCGGCCAGTTGGGGTCTAGCTAGGAAACAGATAGCATTGATCAAGTAGCAGGGAGTGAAATCCCTCGCACGCTCGCATCTTAATCCTCATCAAGAAGCTGACGCAGAATTCAAATCACCCTGCTTTACAGCTGGACAAGAAAGACTCATGAAAACAACACAGGAGGAGAAAGACAAGTCACTTTTCTGGAACTCAAACAACAGCTTCTCTTTATTCATACATGGAAAATAAACTTCAACTGTTGCGGTTTTCCTTCTTTAGCAGCCATTTTGGAAGCTACAAAAAAATCATCAGATGTTTTACTTTTAGTAAATGAGACATGACTGGAAAATTAGTGACACTATTGGTCAAGATTTATTTATCAGCCAGCCATTGGGAGAGCAAAATCCACTGCAGCTACATTATGAAAAGTGACTTCCTGACAGATTGTTGGTTATTTGCTTCACGTTTGCTATGAAAAGCAAAATCTAGTAGATTATTCTAAATCCGCAGCACGTTTTGATTAATTTCAGTGGTTAACCAAATGAATCTAATGACACATCTGTACCACCTGATACCTGCAGATGCCATTTTAAATGCAAGGAACCAAGGAGTGTGTGTTTGTGTGTCTGTAAGGGTCTTACCCTCGATGGCCAGCATGGCTCTCAGCTCTCTGTTCAGCAGTTCAAAGCGTCTCTCCAGATCGTGCTCTTTCTCCCTGTGGCAAGTTAGACAAGAGAGGAAAAAAACACACACACAACAAAGTTCATCAATATGTTAATGACTAAATCATTAAGCACTTAAAGAAACCTGCAATAAACATCGATTCGGCTACTCGCCTGAACCTTCTCCGGCTTCGCATTAATCTACTGCACATAACTGATACACATACTGCGCACACACAGCCCTAGGTGAACGTGTGTGCGTGTGCGTGAGGAAAAAAAATGGTAAACTGTAAAGAGAGAAGAGAAAATGCCTAAAAAAACAGGATGACGTGAAGGATGAAGGAAAATGTGACAGACAAAGAAATAAATGTGTATCTATAGACATGCCACAAATGTGTGGGGTCTGTATGTGTGTATGGCTATATGTGGTGTGTGTGTGTGTGTGTGTGCACAGCACAAATTGAATTCTTTCCTCTTTCAGCCATATTAAAAAATGAGCTTATTCTGCCCCTAATAGAATTTGTCCTTCACAGGCGCCTTTTCTCTTCGCCTCCACAAAGAGAGAACAGAAAGGGCTAATAATCAGCCCTTCTGTCAATTGGCCACTTTAAAAGCCTCCCCTTTCCCACGATATAATGTGATTATGAATACTTCAATCTCTCCTCCACTTGCACACTTTGAAATCCCAACAGCCGCAAATGAAGAAAAAAGAAAAAAGGCAGCGTGTGCACCTGTCGCATCTGACCACATACAAAGAGACTAGCGATAGAGTGATGATCGCCACATTTCTATTGATTTCATATCCCGTCCACATGTAAATCAATGAGCGGATAGACAGAAGAGGGGAATGGAGTGGAAGGCGCACTCCCACCCCATGTAGCTTGAATGAGTTTGATCTAATGCTCGAAGAGAAGTGGGATGTTTCCAGGTTTTTAATGCTCCTTAGAGCACAAAAAACAAACATGTGCCAACTAAACTACTTATAGGAAACAGTTTATAGGAGTTAGTCATTAAAATAAAACTGGAAAAGCCCTGTAAAAAAATTTAAAGAGTTACTGGCGACGAGTCAAGCAGTTGAGATACATACAGCAGAGAGAGCTGGTTCTGTCTTCTGATGAGTGCGTTCTTCTTGTTGACCAACATGAACCACTCCTGCATCATGGCCTCCTCTTCCTCCTTGTTGTTGCCTGGAAAAAGCACACAGAAAAACACATGATACACCATTTCAATAATATCACAAGCTGTTCATATGTATTCCTAAGTTGTTTCCTTGAACCCTCTTAAAGCCACAAAGACAGGTATGTTTACGGTACAAAAACATCAGTTACAGAAGACTGAGCCTGACAGATAAAAGGTAATTTTTCTAACATCGTCTGTGTCTGTAAAAAACAAAATTAGAGCGTACAAGCATACATACATGAAAGAGATGATGCACATAAACGACTCAGTTAAGTCTTTTTGCCACTGCAGAGTCAATATGTCCACCTGATATTTATGTGTGTATGTGCAAATACACTGCTTATGTTCCCTGTGTCAACATTCACATACTTCACACCATGTCTTCACAACGTCAATACGGCTTCAACTGGGGCGGGATTAACTCAGCGATTACCGTCGAGCGCCTTTACAGAGTGGATCCTCTCACTGTAGGGCAATACATATCCCACCAATCACTCAGCGGGCCTTCAAAAAAACCACGTCTCTGGTACTCGCCGACACTTAGTGTAATACCTGCTCAACACACGGAGAACTAGCCAGGTTCAGATGCATGGCTAATGTAAGCTTCGCCCACGCCTGGGGCTAAAGCTCTGTGCTGTAACTTTCTTACAGATACAACTGATGCAGGCAAAACACCTTCAAATGTTAGTCACATAACAGCAACATGAACAGCCTCCATGGTGCTGTGTGTTTCACATCAACTGTGCATCTATCGGCTGCCTCAGTGTACTGAAATCAGCTGATCGTGAGGATTTAAACATAATAATATGGACTGTAGTTGATGAGTGAGTTATTTTATGGCAGTTTTAAATCTTAATGTGGTCCGACTGCAAACAATGATCCACCAACATCATTCAAAACAGGTGTGGAACCTGTTATCAGACCTAAATCACTATTTAAATGCAGAGACTGCATTGAGCATGAGATGAGACCTAAATCTAAGTTATTCAAGTTTTCTGGTAATGTTAGATGCTTTTTTACATTCGTAATGCAGGTCAACAGCAGTAAAATAGGCCTATATTTTCAATTATGATCTGTTGACAAACAGAAATACTAGTTTGGTTTCATTAAGACAAAACCTTTGATTACATATATGGATTTACGTAATATATACATAGTTAAAGTGACAGGATTAGGCTTTTAAATGTATTCACATGATTCACTATCGCCCAGTGTTCTCCTATAACTAATTATAGAATATAAACTGTGACAAACATGCGATTGCACGTAATCCAGATTAAGACAAACTTTGAGTAAATCACAGGATTGACAGCAGCTAAATAAGGACAGTACGTACCTGTTAGATATTTACTCTGTAGACACGTGTGTGTTAAACATGTAGATTGTTATAAAATACAATCAAATTCTGTTTGCTTTTGTCTTTATTTTTTTACGACAGAGTTTGTCTTTCTCTCTCTTGTGTCATTTTGTAAATAAACTCTGCTGTGGTCAGTTCACTCAGCACAGTTTATGTCTAGAATTGGGATCCAAGCTTTGTGGCACTGGAGGCCATTTAAACAGCAACAGCAGCCTTAATCTGACACTTAGTACGTCTGTGAAGAGAAGAAATGGATGAAAACAGAGGACGCGAGATGAAAGATCGTCTTAGGGCTTATGTTATTATCTCTCGCTGGTTTTTTTTCTCCCCTTTCTCAAGAGGGAGGTTTAATAGCTGGGAAGCTACGACAGGCATCATAACAGAATTAACACTAAGAAGACATTTCATACCACTTATTTATTAATTGGGGGCTCTCTGAATAATTCGAAAGGCATTAGTGCGCAGTACAGTGGAAGAAAAACATGAGTGCCAAGTTTTGATGTTTAATATTTCTCATTCTTGTCTGGATATATTCCCGAGAGAAATTTTCTTTCATTTATTGTCTTGAAAATGTGGCGTTTGTGCTCCTCCTTTTTGATTCAAACATTAGTGATGTAGAGTTTCAACCTCATTATACTTGTGCTTTTATTGTAAGACTTTGTGGATAAGAGAGTCAGCCAAACTCGTTAAATACACTATAAACTTATGAGCACCTGAATATGATCGCAATCTGTGCATAAAGTGACTGATTCAGCTGCTCAGGAAAGACAAAAACCAAGAGAAATGTGTCGTCTTCAGTCAAACACACACGGCACCGCTCGTTACAGAGGAGAGGGAGTACTGGGCCGCTGCGTCACTGACGACAAAAGGCAGCTGCGTGGATGTGTGCACGGACACCGGTGAGTGTGTGGACATTTGTGATACTCTGAGCCAGCGGATGTATGTAATTTCATTTAGGAGGGTGGAGCGGGGAGCAAGAGAGAGGAAAAAAAAAAGAACGAGCGAATGAAAGAAAGCTTCAGGATTTAGCAGAATCGCGGGCTCGTGGATTACTGTAGTCAACTTTGAAACGGACGACACTCGGAGGGAGGATAAAGCCGGCGCTGACAGGTCATTGTGCTGCCTCGAAGTCAAATAAAACAAGCAAATAATAATGGCAAATATTAAGCTCCTGTGACATTGTGGCGAGGCGGGCTGGAAGACGAGGAGGGATTATAAAGCTATATCCCCCACCGCTACCCAGCCAGCAGCTACCAGCCAACCACCAGCCGCATTTCATGAAAGGAGGGGAGGAGGAGGGAGGGAGAGAAAGGAAAGGAAGAAAGGAAAGTGAGAAAAGCAAGGAGGTCAGAGGAAAGGTAAGGGAGGTTGGATAAAGGAGAGGAAAGGGTAGAAGGAAGGACAACAGGAGAGATGAGGGAGGGTTGGACTGAGGAGAAAATAATGAACATGGAAGCGAAATGGGAAGATTGGAGGAGGGAGGGAGTAAAGGTGGGAATAAGTAAAAGCAGGTGAGTGATTTGAAAAGCTGGAAAAGAAAGGAGGGGAAGGAGGGATGTAGGGAGGACGGGTGGCGCAGGAGGCTTGACAGCTGCTCAGCATCCTCCTCCCTTCACCCAACCTCTCCAGAGCTAAACTCTGACCTCCAGATACTCTTAAAGAGACGGAGGTGTGTCTGCATTTCCCCCCCCGACTAAATAGACTCACATTTACTGGGTCTACTCTAAATATAAGACACATCTTACAGAGGACAACTGCAAAGAGGAGAACCTGCTCACGAGATTTGGGAGAACGTTAAAAAAAAAAAAACATATCGGTATGGTAAACATTTTTTTTATTGTATTCAATAATGACACAGACTGCTATGTAAGGACTGCAACAAACAATTATATACAAAATATTTTTAATTGCTTATTTGTCTTTTATTTAGACTGTAAAATGTCACAACATAAATTTTCCAAGCACAAAGGGGCATTTTTAAATTGCGTGTTTTGTCCAAAACCCAAATATATATTTCAATTACAAGCTGATAATCCTTACGTTTGTGAAACTGGAACCAGAGCATGTTTGCCATTTTTGTTGTTTTTTATTTTTGTTGCATTATCACAACTGTTTTCTGTCTAACCCAACAACTTATTAATTATTATAGCACTAATGTTTACATGACATAATCACCTCATTAGCTTAACTGCATCATGTCACTGAAAGTACAGAAAGTTAGCAGGAAAATTAGGCAACACACAGTGAAAATAGTTAAAAGCAATGGCTGTTACAGTTTTATATATGTAGAAGATTACTGAAGAGCTGTACTCTGGTGCGCGATACATAAATTAAGGCTCTCATGCAGCATTGAGGATTTGATTCCCACTGGGGGAACCGTTTCCTAAAAATGTATCCACTAGCTGTAAAGTAATGAGCGCGTCCACCAAATGGCATATGTTAAGAGTGACAACAACAGAGGAAAAAAATGGTGAACGTTGTGTTGTATGAAGACAAATGGTGTAAATATCCCTGGCAAGCGCCACTGACACTGTGTCTGTGAATCCAGCCTTGGCTCTGACAAGCTGTGGATCCATGCTGGCTCTCAGGGGGCCATCTTGGATCAAAGCATCTGGCCGGTTTGGCAGGTTGCATTCTGGGTCTTGCTGCTTGCCTTACACGCCATTTCTCAGTGCTCAACACAGAGCAGGGCAGAGCAGAAACAGGCCAAAATCTACTGAGACTGAAACAGTATGTTTGGCACCGGTACAATGTTTGATCAGGACATCAAAGGATTAGTGAAATATGTCTGATGGAGATACACAGGGTTTCCCTACCTACAGTAAACTTTATCATCATTAATATCATGTTTGGTGTTACCTCAGCTATCAATGTGGCTGCGATGATGAGAAACACACAAGATACAATCAACTCAGATACACAAACACACAGTCAAGATACAACTGATACACACATCCCGACAACCCCTCTATCTGATTGCCTGTCTTCTCTTGTTTCACTCTCACTGTCTCTCACACGCACACACAAACACAACCGGGATATAATGACACGAGCTGCTGTGTGTGGAGGTGGTTAGCAAGGTGTTGGTGTCTTTTTGTATGCATTCATATGAGAGAGAGAGAGAGAGAGAGAGGAATAAAAGAAAGAAACAGAGAGGGGGAAAGATGGGGTGAAAAGAGCCTCTATAGCCAAATAAGATTAAGATATCTATCTCGGCCACTGTTTCATTCAGTGTAGATAGGAAAAATGAAACCCACCCTTAGGTGGTAAATACATGCTGCTGCTGGTGGCCTGTGCTGGTTTTTAATTAACTGTGTAATGCTGCTATGCATGCAAGGAGTAGTTTTAGCGAGTAAATACTGACTGATTTGACTATTTTCAATGATCTATTTTCATTTGCCAAGATGCACGATGGTGCCAGGCATACCACCAGCAATAAGATGTTTTATTTGTATATTTTGGAACCGTTTCATTTATCGTATTTTACACAGGAGTTTATAAGGAATCTGGGAATCTGTAGAGCAGGTAGAGAGCCTCAATTTATGTAAAGTTTAATTCTAAAACTACAAGTTCGATCGTCTCTTGGTTCATCCATCCACAAAGCGTTCACACTCGACTGTTGCATGGTGACTAAAGCAGCCACCAATAGGTGCACTGTCACATTTAGGCTGCAATTAATGATCATTTTTATAATCCATTTGCTGTCTATGAAATGTGAGAAAGTGTTGACATTTCCCAGGGCAAGACGTCTCAAGTCAAAAAACCTAAAAGGTAATCAATTTACAATTACGTCAAACTAACTTATAGTTTGTCAATTCATTTTCTGTCGTTCAACTAATCAATAAATTGACAAATTGCTTCAGCTGCGAGCAGCAAGGGTCAATACTTTGACCTTCCAACTATGGGACAGCTATTCGACCATTACACCATCGGGCCACTTACGAACTACATGTATTTGTTTAAACATTATGAAAAACGGTAACTGGACAAGCAGGAAAGCCTACATTCATCTTCACCAGAGAAACAACTTCTCTCTGTGCCTTGAAGGAGGGAGCCAGAAAGAGAAAAAACATTAAAAGCTGTGATCACAGCACGTTCATCTCATTTCTTATCCCACCATTTTGCCATTTAATCCAATAGCCGCTAATCCAATTTGTCTATCGGACATGTAAAAAGGCCGAGTTGAGGAGGAGAAAGGAGGAGAGGAGGAGGAGGAGGGAAAGGGAGGAGATAGAGCAGAACTTCTCTTCTGTGTCCAAGTCACTTTCTGAATTGCGGTTTATTTAGGGACGAGACGCACTTGTGCCTCTGCCATCGGTCTCTCCATCCGACCGTCAAGCCCGTCTGATATCAGCGGGGATCACAGAAGATGAAAGCCAAAGACGCATGAAAGGAAATGAGAAGAGAAGGAATAAAAAGAACAGGATGAACATTGTTTCCTGTGATTAGGTAAGGGCTCGTTAAAAGGCTGTCACTGCAGCGATGTGAATATGTATGACAGGGGCTGGCCTAATCAGAGAGGTCTGTGGCGCGGACTGGAGGGGGTGAATTGTGTGTAAGTAGCCTACTGAAGGTTTGATTTAATTAATGTGAGTAGAGGAGTTTCTTTAAAGGAAGGAGACACAGAGAGACAGAGTGTAGGGTGTAACCAAGAAAAATGATAATTTAAATCCTGCAGTTTCATTCATGCTGGAGGAGAATTTCATTTCTTGGCCAAATTTTAAGTAAATCTAATCATCAGATTTGACAGCTTCCTCCCTTCTCTCTCTCTCTTTCTTTTCTTTGCCTTTCTGTCAATGTCACACTCACAAAAATCACATATTTTAAAGTTGAGCCTCAATTTACAGAGTGCAACAGTTCCTGCAATTCCCAACTCAGCAGCCTTATAACACTTGTGATATGTGTAAGAATCAACAACCCCCCCGCCACCAAAACCCCCGATCTTCTCAACATTATACATGATTTCTCCTGCTCTCTCCATTTCTATTCTGCTCTCTACTGGAGTGCTGCTGAGGGCTATTTTTTCCAGGGAGGCTTGTACGAGGCCTTTTTAGTCGCGCTCAATGGCACAATGGTCCCAGCGTATAGAGCAGATTCCTGCTTTATTGAACCTGTGCATAATGTCTGGTGAATGGAACACATTAACCGATTCACATTCACCCCCCACCCACCCCCATACCTGATAGAAAAAGGAGAAAACTAAAATAAGAAAAAGAAAGAGAAAACAAAAAAAACCTCCTCTCACACCGAGGCACAATGACTGCCTTTTCCACCGGTGTCATTTGTCAACCACTGCTTGCTTTACAACTTACAAAAGAGGAGGAGGTCTTCGGGAGAGAGCAAGGGAAGCAGGAGTGGGAGTGTTTTGGGGGCAGAGGGATGAATTCAGTCTTTCCCATAATCATAAGTGGGGCTGCATAATTATTTGTTTCTAATTAGACCATGTATTAATGGCGGATGTCCATCTTTCAGTCAGTATGATAAAAAGAAACATGCCCGACGTGCGGAGCAGCTGAATTAATTATGTGTGATCTTGTGTAATGATTTTAGTTTCTATAATCAATAATCGCAGGAAACAGCATGGGTCGAATACTCCAATATTGAAGTAGAATGCAGATATAATATGCCACGTCTAATAAAAAACCAAGACCAGTCAAGGTTTGAAATTAACACCTAATGAGGTATAACTGGTTAATCAAACAAGTGTAACATTTGTCCTGAATTTAAAAAAAAGGCTCCCTTGCCACAGAGGTCAATAATAATGATAGGAAACCAGTTAGGTTGTTGTTTTTTCTAAAATTTAGTCCATGCTGGCCACAGTTAAACTGATCACATGTCAGTCAAAGCACAGTTGCACCTCAATATCTGCAAAATGTCCTTCTGTCGCTACATATCCCTGATGGCTAATGGTAATGATGACACACCATAAACATTACTAATCTCTAGGTATGAAACAGTTACCGGTTTAATTATAAACCACAGTGAAATTCCCGACGGTTAGTGTTACCGTTTCAGATTTTAATTATCATTAAAACTGTGTTCATATAATTGTGCTTTGATAAACTCACGATAAGTATTGTCCAGCATCAACCAAATTTTTTTTTTTTCAGCCTAGTCTTCAGAGGACCAAGTCTGAAATGTGGTTGTATTTTGGAAACTTGATCGAAGAAAATCGTTGCATAAGGGGGCAACACCTTCCACCACTTTATAGTGAATGCTAGGTAAGTTAGCTTTTTAGCTCAATGTATGATGTGGGGACTTCTGTCTGTCTAATAGCTTGTGAACTGAAGATTTCAGTGTTGCCCACTCGTAAAACACAACACGATGTTCTGCTGCTGTATGCATCGATGGTCTGCAGACTCTGTTCGCCCACTGCACATGATAACATGTCACGTCAGTTTGTGTCTTAGGGAAAGTCAGGGTGGATGGCAGGCGTAGTTAGGTTTAGGCATCAGGTGCACTTTGGTTAAGGTTAAATATCAAATGTCCCGTCTTGTGCTTCAAGTTCAATTGTTAACTTTTTCAATATTTAACCAAGACTACTCCTTAACTATAACCAAGTGTTGTGAGTGCCCACATGTTTTGACCACAGGAACTATACCCAGGAACCAGAGGGACCAGGTTCTAAATGTAGTTCTAGGGTCTTTATTATACCCCCCAAAAAGTCCCTGCTCAGGGGGTAGTACTTTCCAAATGTTCTGGTACTTGCCTTGCAGTGAAATTCTGAATGGGCGAGTAGAGGCTACTGGCTTTAACTGTAGAATGTCAGGTGATTTTCTACTACTTCTCCGCTCTTTTCCACTGTTTACAAACCAATAAATCACAATCAACAGTCAGATAGCCACACAAGTCTCGCCGATGTCAGCCTGAGATCATAAGTTGGCATTAAATGTAGCTCGTAAATAGCAGCCAGCGTGCAGCGGTGTGTTTACAGCGAACAGCTGATGGAGTTACACTAAATACTGGGTCCAGAGTTGTTGTTTTAAGTTTAAGCTGAAGTCGGTCTCCTCCTTTCCAAAACAAGCGGAACAGCTGATTACAGCAGGTGATAAAGCTCATTAAACATCGTTCCTCTGGATGCTCAGGTGACACAGACACGATGCTGCCAGCTGAGCTGCAGCTCTTCTTGGAAATGTTTTAATAACCTCCCAAACTGTTGCGATTTTATTTTTGTATTGCTTTCTCTGTGCTGGGGTTATTTTAAGAACTTGATGGCTTTATCCAGTTTGTTATTACGTGTCTCTTCATTATACTCCCGCACAAAAAAACACAGCCTATAGTTTTTCATTATGTTCCAGTCAAACCTGATTTTCATTTATAAATTTTGCTCATGGATAGTGGTTACAAATAATGCCTGTGCATCGTTTTGCACAACGTATAGGCCTACAGCGTACATCAGCTGGTTAATTTGCCTAATCTTCGCAGGTCTTTAGACCACGGTGGAACCTTTTAGTTCCTTGAAAAGAGATCTGGGGACTTAAAATTCGGCAGTACTTTTGGTCGAAAAGTGGCTAAAGATAAAAAAAAAAGTTAATGCTTCATTTGCTAAGAGCGGATATTGCAGGAAAACTAATGAAAGGTTAATAGATGTTTTGCACATACATTCATTAAAAACATTTCCTCATTATGTTAATAAAACTGTTAAGAGTTTCTCTCAACACATTAGTAGCATATAATATTAAAGAGACAGCTTTGTACAAAAGTAAATTTCAGGTGAAGACCGATAATCCTGATTGGTCCTTGTAACATCTTGCAAAAGTATGCTGCCCTGATCATGGGCTCTGCTTCTAGGGGAGATGAACTATGGACGGTAGTAAGTAGGATTGCCAAAGCCTTTTTTAATGAGCAGGAGAGTGTACATACGCAGCATCTATCAAGTCACTGTTTGAACATTTGTGTTCAGAGACTATGTTAAACACAGATGGTAGGTTTGTCCTGCTAATATGTTTCCCTCCTCTCATCCTCCTCTCTCTTAAAACACGCACGCCTCCTTGCTCTCCCCTGCCAGCCCTCCTATGTATACAGAAACACACACACACACACACACCCTTGGGCAAACAGGTCTGACCCCGGAGCTAACAGCAGCCCAACCTCCAGACACGTCTCATTCCTTCACCTTAGAGGTTAAGAAGAGATGGGGACTCAGGCAAACAGAGTTCACATAATAGACTCGCTCTAGATAAAATGTTTATATTTGGGCTCTTCACTTTGTACACATAAGGGTGAAGAGTGTATATGCGTAAGAAAGTCATTTATGCAGCTTTATGTCCTCTTTAGCTCTCTCCTCTTTCAACTGTCTCTATATTTTAAATGTCTGTTTATGAGTTAAACTCAAGTATTTGATTTTTTTTATTGACTATTAAGTAAAAGGGACTAAAACGGGGCAAAACAAATGTAATTTCTGGAGTAGTTTTCTGTTTTTCCTACCACAACCAGCCAAGCTGTGACAATCACATGAATACAATCCTCCCCCTCCTCTGCTCAACCGCCACATATCCTCTTCTCCCCCCCTCCTCTCCCTCACCCCACTCCATCAAATTGTGTTCTTGCTACAAATCAATAAACATTATCAGAGAGTGGCAGACTATGGGCTGGTGGAGGCAGCCTCTGTCTGTTAAAGCCCAGACCGCCCTGTCTCTATCAAGGCTTGGACGAGAAGGCCAAGAGTAAAAAGAAAGACACACACACACACACACACACACACACACACACGAAATGTAAACAACATAAATCTAAAAACACACGCAAACAAAAATACACGTAACAGGGAGTCATAGCAAACATAATATGAAAACTTTACAGATAGACAGAGCCACAAATACACACAAGACATGCTCAATGATCAAGTCTTTGATGCACGTACAGTCCATTTTCTCACATCCATACATACAGAAACAGTCAGTAGGAAACAATCAAGATGAGTAGACTGGAAAAGAAAAGAACAGCAGTGAAGCATTGAGGTGTTTAATAATAATCAGTCCAGCACAGGCTGTTTTGCCACTCAACGTCAATAAGAAATTAAAAGGAAAAAAAGCCCAGTCTATAACAGTGACTTTAAACACTCCCTAACCCATTAGGTTGCTGTCTCACCACTCTATGCTTGTCAGCTCGCTTTAGCGTCAGAAGTCCTCGCTCTCTCCAACAAGAACCATTTAACTGAGCTCTAAATAAGATGATTTTCAACCTGTCCCCACTTAGCTTGGGGCTGGAAAAGGAAAACCAGAGGACCTGCCATACACCATTTCTCAATTACCTTTCTCATTATTGTCATCCGTGTTCATTACTAATATTATCATCCTCTCTTTTCTGTTGCACCCCCCACTTTAGGCTACCTTAGGCCGCTGTGGCTGTCGTGTTGGATGAAGAGAAGGAGGAGAGCACCAGAATCGAGAGCTTTTTGCAAGGCCAAAGCACTTCAGGTAATTAATATAGCAAGAGGGGGCAGACGAGAGGAGACGGAGAATATGTGAGTGTACGTACGCCTGTGTGTGTTTTTGCTGAAATGCCTGATTGGGGAGCTCACCTGCCGATACCCCCTAAAAGGTATTTCATTAGCGAGCCTTTTACCATACAAGCAGAGGAACAAAGCCTCGGTTACGCCTGTCTCCACTCCAACTCAACGGGGCCCTCCAGGACGCCTGTAGCTGTGTGAGGGAAGAGTAAAGAAGAGTGGAGGAGCCGAGAGGAGAGGCTATCCCCGTTCATAATCTCATGACAAAAGGCAAAAAGGCATCATCCTATTAACAGCGTGATCTTCACCAGCTCATGCTAGCTCCTTTCCACAGGGGGCTCACTTTTATTATTAAGGTGAGTGGGTGATAGGGAGCACGAAAGGCACCCGGCGCCTCCCTATTAGCCCTGGGACAAGAGTAGGTATGGAGGGGGATAGGAGAGAGGAGAGACCCCATGCTAAGGTCCTGCTTGCTGCCCTTTTCTATTCTTCAGAATGAGAGTCTTTGCTTGGACTTTTGGGGGCTGGCTTCTATTAGGCTCCAGTGATACAACACAAAGTGGAGAGATTCTTCAATCAACCACCTCAACAACCAGCGGTGATGCTCACTGGCAAAACATCAAGAACTCATTTGGAGCCAATTCACATTACTCCTCAGCAGCTCTACAGCCATTAACATGCCAGGGATCAGTCATCAAGGCAATGCTTACTTTAAATATTGTAATAGCTGAAAAATTCAAGTCAAAATATGATCGAGATTCAATTCTTGACGACGTGCACATTGATAATGTTCTGAGCAAATAAAGCTGATATTTGTTGTTTTCTGGTGTTTTAAGCATATACAGTATTGTACAAATCCCAACTGTACTGTAGTTACAGTTGTGAGTTGAGGTATATGATTGCATAAATATACTGAATATGCATATTGATAAATTCACTCTCTCACATGTGTCTACTGCTTGTTTTAACTGAACAGTCTGTGGGGATGCTGCCTCTGTGCTAACAGGACCTTAAATTTGACATGATTACGTTATGTGTCAGTATTTGCATCTCTTCAACAGGCGTTAAAAGTGAAGTATTTTCATTGCCTTATTGTCAGTGGGCTCAAAACTCACTTGGAAATTTAGCACACACCTCTTTTCTCCATTGCTTGCATCAGCCACTATTCTGCTTTTAATGTGAGGTCTCCGGGTCGTGTTCAGCCCTGTGCGCACTCCCGAGCTTCTCTGACTACAGCGAAAACACCATAAAACAACCGTCTCACAGCAAAACACAGGCTCCACACGTAAGGACACAAAACAACAATAAAGGTTTATGTGCTGAAGCCCATCAGGCCAAAAGAACAAAGTGAGCATTAGTAAAGCTGCAGAAACACAGAGAGTCACGTTAGCTCGCCGGCTATCACAAAGCAGTTGATAATGTTATCCGATCGCTTTCCACATTAATTCACCAACTAACACCACCCATATTACTATCCTGTGTACCACAGATATTATGTCAAAGTGTCAAAGCCTGCAAGAAATGATGTAACCGTAAAAAGCTAATGTGGAACGATTTGTTTACTATCCTATAGTGATGCAGCCAGGAGCAGCCAGCTTACGCTACGTTAGCTCGGACCTGACGCTGTTTTTTTTCGTAATGTTCAGTTTAGATTTATTGCCTTTTAACCAATACTCAGGTACACAGCTTCCCCACCTCTCAGTCGCTGTAACTAACATGTCCCACATAATATGCAACCCAGGGTAAGAGCCATCCACTGACACTACATTAAATTTACTTACTGCGGTCTATCATCCAATAAATGTAGCTGTGCTGACATTGCTGAGCCTCCGGTGAAAGATACACAGATAATAAAGATAGTTACTGAAAGCAGCAGGCGAGCTAACAATGTAGCACGTCGGCTAAATGCAGTAAATGTACCGTGATCATGTAACGCGCATGGATTAGTCCAACCTGCAGCTGATAAAACTATTACTGTCACGTTGCAGTAGGGGTTTACCTGAGTTTCCAGCATGTTGTGTGAAGCTGTCTCCCTGCCTGCCTATAGCCGCTGTCACTCTGCCTTTTTCCCGTGAGAATTGTGCCGATATGCGGCTCGCTGCGCAGAATAAAGTAACGTTACGGAGCCGGTGTTGAGTTGCCTCTGAGACGGGAATGTTGAAGTAACCAAGCCTGAACATGTCTGTGTGAAAAGCAACAGCCTGCATGCAGGTGTTTCTGCAGGATTTCTGTATGAAAGCGGTTGTGTTTCGGATCATGCTCGCTCATGAGCACATGCCTGGTTGCAATCTTAAAACCACACCGCTAGTGGCCGCTGGAAACTACATAATGCCCCTTTAAAACGGGTATCCAACAGCAGCATTGCTAAAATAGTCAGAGTCTGTATGAGAGAGAGAGACAGGGAGAGAAAGAGAGATTAGTCTGTTTGTCTGTTTGAGTGTTTTGTCTTCTGCTCAGTGGGGGTGTTTGCCACTAGCCTCAGGTTACACAGGGGAATTGTGGGAAAAAAAGTACCCTGCTCTGTGTTGGTGAATAACAGCAATGCCGTGCTTTGTGTTAAAACGTGCTGAAGAGGTGAAGCTGCTGAACACAAATGATTAAAAAAAGATCCTCTCACTCCCTCCATAGTTTTGCTTCTTTTATAAGTGTAAAGTTTCTTACATGATAACTTTATAGTTGCTTGAATTTGACCTTTGACTTTACAGCTAGTTGCCTGTAGCCGATGTAAGAGTTTTGGGATGTTGGTAACAGAGATTAAAGCTTATACTGCAGTTGAACTTATTTTAAGTTCTTTATTAATAAACATACAAACACGTATGCACAGATATCCTACTCCTTTGTAGGCGCAAGGCCAAATTCTTATATGAAGCATCTCTGGTAATGATTGGGATGTCCCAGATGGAAGGAAGTTAAATGATGGTAAACAGCAGGAGGAGCGAGTCGTGCTACCAACGTGCAGATTCTAAAAACTAGTCTGGGATGGTCAAATCAGTCGGTCAAACAAAAAAAATTAATAAAATCCTGAAATTCCTGCCTTTATATCATTTACATACAGCATACAATAGTTTGGGCTTTGCCTTCCCACAGTATTTAATAGACTTACTGAATATAATTATTTAAATACAAAAATAAAATACTGAAAATTATCACAGTATCATAGTATTCTTTACTACATAAACAAGAATGAAGACTGTGTTCAAAACTTCGGTTACTGTGCATTTGTAAGGTGACAGGTACTGAGCAAAGCTAAGCACTGAGGTGGTCTTTCTATAACATTTACCAATGCATATTTAATATGTAAAACGTCATCCACATAGACGACATTATCACGAAAAACAGGACAACAAAAGAGAGATGGCTAACTGGTTACCACAAAAGTAAACATAGCAGCCACCAGAATTCAACTAGTGGACTGAGCAACCACTACAGAGTGCTATCCTAAACATAACCTTACTATAACTACACCACTTTCTTCATACTCTGTTTAAAGGTAGCAATGTGTTATGTTTATATATGTGCGCACATGTTTGCACTGCAACCTCACCCACTGCTCCTACAGGTGCACACTTTATTTCACAACATTAATGATACATGCTTCAAAGATTCAAGATGCTTTTAGGACATTTTACGGATGAACCTATTACTGCAGAGCACACACTCACTCACGTGCATAAAAGTAAGAATTTAGCTAATTTAGTGCGATAGTGAGAACATTGAGGTAAGTCAAAGTAGAGATACTGAGGAGATGCACTCCTTCCAACCTGCTAGACACACACTTATACACACACACCTCCTCTCATCTTCATCATCGTCCTCCATTCTCCTCTGTAGCCCAGTAAAAAGCCTGCGATGACCTGGGTGTGTAGCTTATTAACCTCCCCATCAGTTCTTATCAGCCAATGAATAGCCCAGTCATCTGCCCCTCCTCCTGAATCTAAGGGTGAGAAATTTCTCCTCACGTCAGGCAGGGCTTTAATTCAATCCACACACACAAATCATTTAAAGGTGTGCACACACATAGGAAAGGGGATCTGTGGTAACGTTTTGTCAACCTTGGTTATGGTGGGCTTCCAAGACTGGCGTGGACCTGATGTTTCTGAAATGATCAACAATTGGAGGAAACATCAGAAAGGGTGTACGTGTGTGTGTGTGTGTGTGTGTGTGTGTGTGTGAGAGGGCCAGAATAAATTAATAGCTGATTTCTCCCCCTTGCTTTGATGGCATTAAGAGCCCTCTTCTTCTCAATGTGCCGCGTTAAATGCTTTTCTCTCCTTCTCTCTTTCCCTCCATCTCTCCCTTCTTTTTTGACAAGCAGGGCCACCCAGCAGAAAGCAACTGATGCAAAACGCCAGAGTAATCCCCCCCCCCGTCCACCGCCACCACCCCTCCCGCTATCTTTAGTCTTTGACACAGTAGCCATTATCTGTGGGATTTAGTTAAACCAAACCTTCATGTATTTGTTAGGCCCTGGGTTCGTTTTCTCCTCTGACTGCTCTGCTCGAGTGTGGCCAGGCTGGGGGGAGTGGGGTATTTTTGGGTTTTTTTTTTTTTTTAAACATAATCAGTACAGCTAGCAGGAGACACATGACGAGGGGGTCCTACAATGCCATCTAGCTAGATTCTGCCCAGAATGGTAAATATCTGAAAGACTGAGCTGAAATGTGTAACCTTGTTTGTTTTGATTGCTTCAAGAACATAAATAAATGAGACATAAGTCTGTACAGAAGTGAAAAGTTGCATTGCAATAAAAGTTACATTTAAATTATTATTTTAACCTAACTCAACAAAATAGATTAAATGATGTTACCGTTCTCCTTTAGTACCACAACAGAGATGCAGTTGTACATACAGATCAGGAAAAACAACATGACTTGTTTCTTGACCTTACTATGCACCATCTGTCAAATTAAATGTATACAACGTGAACGATAAACTGAATTTTCAGAGGTTTCGACAGTCGAGATGAATCTCTTACAGACCTAAATATAATCTCATCACCATTATCAATAACAGAGTGTGAATCCCATGCAATTAAAATGACAATAACTAAAATCGATGAATTGAGCAAAAGTCAGCCCTGGTCATACTGTAATTAATCCAAAAGAAATATATATACAGAAATGAAGACCGCAAAATTAAGAGAATGCTACATAATGATGTATTAGTTAGAGATTATATAGTCTAACCTAAATGTAAGCATCTGCTATAGACAAAGAAAGAAACGTTTTCTTTCTTTGTCTATAGCAGATGCTTACACAATCTTAAAAATATAATGTTTCGCCTTCCTTTATTTTCATACTCTGACAGTTTCTACTCTCAACTTACATCTCTAAAACCAAGGCCTTCTTCACTGCCACATGCAGCTCCAGAGCTAAAAGCAGTGTTATGGAATCACTGTTGAAATGTGCAGATAAGCCGGGGCTCTGTGAGGCTAAGCTAAGGTTAAGCCAGGTGGTTTAGCTCCCCGAGTATGTGTTTACACACACCAAGGTGTGAACCATTTGGGAAGCTTAGAGGAGGCGGAGAAACATGAGTTGATTTAGTGCTAGTGTAAACCTTAGTACCTGTAGATGGTGGTAATTGGGAAAGCTTAACACAAACATCAGAATACATCTGTGAAGTTTCAGCGAAGAGTCAAATTTAACATTCTTTAGGGCAATACAGCCCTTTGACTCTGGTCTTACATTGCTCTCAATGTACATACTCAAACAAACAGGACAACAAGCTAAATAAAAACAGACAAACTACAGTGTATAGTACACACATAAAACCATAAACAAAAACAAAAAAATTTGTAAACAGCAAGATTATTAGTGTAGTGAAACAGAGTGCAAAGGACGCTGGAATAAATAAATATTATTGAGCTGGTAATATTATATACATGAGGTAGGTGGGTATAATATTTACAGCTAAATCACAATGTTGGCAATTTTAGATCATTTTATGTAGGTACAGTTCTTGTTTCGGCTTCTGCTGTTTAGACAACATTAAACATTTGAGAACTCTGGCTTACTTCAATGAAAGACGATTTTTTTATAGAAAATTATGTTTATATTTCTTTGGTAGTGGGAAAGAAGCTCAGGTATTGTGTCTGCACTAATATAGAAAAACAATATCAAACGATACTAAGCCTTAGTTTTCAACGGTACGTGAGAGAGAGAGAGCGGTGATAACCCCCAGTGGAGGACCCCCCCTCAACCTGCTGACAGACAGCTGCAATCTTTTTAGCATAAGTGACTCCGCCTGCTCCATTAGCAAAGAGAAGGAGGAGGGTGTGTGGGAGGAGGGGAGAGACCCCCCCCCCCCCCCAGGGTAGATGTTAGAACAAATTTGAGGGGTGTCATATTACACGCCTTGTGACAAGAGGCAGAGGGGAGGTGAACGATGAATTTGCTTGATGAATTAATCTGTGGACCAGTAATGGCTCTGCTAACAACATTAGTCATCCTTCTTACATCTCTGCCTTGCGATTCACTAGTTTCTGCCCTCGTCTCTCTCTGCTACACGATCATTGCATCCTTTCCTTCTTCATCTCACCTTCCTCTCAGAGGTTTGCTTAAGGGCAACACCTCAGTCCTCTCTCTTTACTATATCAATAAAACAATTGTTTTGGTAAAAAAAACAACAACATTTTGCACTGTTCAAATCTTTAAAATGTAAAGTGGACTCTTTGTTTTGTTTAATATACTCCCTAATTTGAATTTACCCTAATGTGTTTGTAAATGTGTCAAATAAATCCCCCTAGAGCGTTACATTACAACTGACACCAACACCAGGCTGTTACTGCCACTGGCTCAAGCTTTGATTCAATACACAAATGCAAAATTGCCGTGTTTAAATAGATATTTAAATGGAAATGTATTGGGAAAGACAGCTGTTGGTATTTGTAGCCTGGAGTGCTCATTACAATGGGAAATGGGGAGGAGTGTGTATGGAGGGGTGATGACAACGGTAGCATGGCGAGCAGCTGTGTTAGCAAGTCAATGGTGTAATTACTGGCCAAACCTCTGTCATTAACCTGCATTGTCGAGTGCCACCACACCCGTTACCGTGAGAAAGCCTTGATTAATTGACTGCTAGGTTGAAATGCAATTATGTCATCGGGCAGCAGTTTGTTAACTAAATAATAATCAACCACATAAAAAACAACAAACAACAAAAAAACATCTCCAGTGAATCCGAGCTGCGTGCGGATATTTTTCTTTTTACTTTTAACTCTGTTCCAAAGAGATGGAAGAGAGATAAGAGTTTACATCAACAAACAAACAAGACATTATAAGCAGCAAAACAGGTGGATTAAAATGCGGCAGCCTCACTTCAAACCAATAAATTAACCCTTAAGATAAATTGTTCAGCTACGGCACAAAAACAAGACAATCAAACAAATATAAAACACTGTGGCTCTGGTTTAGCTGATTGCATCACTGTGCTGCTTAAGAGTGTGTGCAGGAACATATTTAGTGTTTTAATTAATGGGGTAACTTGTGTATTCAGTGCTTGTGGATATTCTGTGTTTGTATGCGTGTGTCTGTGACGATGTGTTTGGCAGCTTTCAGCATGGTTTGTTGGACTGGCTGCTGCTTAGGGTTTCAGGCAGAGAGGCGGTTGATGAAAGCATTGGCGGGATGCTCCAATAAAGAGCAGATTATCATAAGCGGCCATTGTCCACCCCCACCCCCCCAATCCCCACTTACTCACCCCTCTGCCGAAAATGTTAATCTGCCCTATCGCTGGCAGGCTGAGTAAAGAGTGCCTGGCCCAGTCAGAGCAACTTTAACTGCTTTAGAGGCAGCGTGGAAAAATATTAAGAGAGTAACAAAAGATAAAGGCAGTGTTGAAGTCATCAGGGAGAAAGAAAAGTGAAACATATCGGACAAAAATGAAGGAAAATGAGAAATAGCCCACAATAATTCATGCTCTACTTTATAAACAAATTTAACTTGATGTGGTGAGTAGCTACAACCCCTCCCCCACGTTGACTCCATACACCCAGCTCGTTTTATCTGAAGATTCTCAGACAATGCCTAGAGGATCCCATTCCCTAATCTTCCTAAAAATCCCCCTTTCATCCCCACTGTTAAAGAATGTATGAAAGGCTGACACCGAGCTGCAGAAAAGAAGGGGGAGAGGGGGAAAAAAAAAGAAAGAAAAAGAAGTGGTGCACATCTGGGAGTGAGGGTGGTGTGTCACTGTGCTGGACTGGGGGGAGGCATGAGCTCAGCATTGGTGGCTTGTGCAGAGTCCTTGCTAGTTGACTAATTATATTGTTTTGCTGCTCAAACATTCAAATGGCCGAGGAGATTAAGAGCATGAGCGGGAATGTGTATGTGTGTGTGTGTGTGTGTGTGGTGGGGGTGTTAATCTGGGTTCTGACCCAGTTGAACCTTAAGAGTCTCACATACATTTTCACACAAGACAAAAAGCTCAAATCCTTTGTTTTGTCCCCTCACAGGCAAGAAAAAGGCAATGGGTTTTAAAGGAGTGATCCCTAGATTTCTTTTCTCCCCCATAGGGAAGAACGGTGCATTTGCTCCTGAAGTGAATTCAAGATGACCACATTCCACTGTGGTCTGATACAAAACCATTCGATTGAAAGTGAGTGCTCTTTTCATAACCCTGACAACAACAACAAGAAAATGACCAAAGGCTTCAAATAGGAACACATCTTCTCTTGGCTGCGTCTATCTCAGTTGCCATGAGCTTAGCTTACGAATTGGGTCTGTGATTATGGATAAACAATAGTCGCAATCTCTCTGCTCAACAATTTCAATCCCAATTCACACAGCGGACAAGCCCTCGGCATAGCTTGTGTTTATTTGTCTACTTTTATTGGAAGATTCAGGAGGAGAGCTGTGGTAGAAGCTTAATGTTACTTGCTTTGTTCTCAAAAGTGCACTGAAGACATTTATTTTTTACACCAACAAAACAAAACGGAGCAAAAGAGGAGTTGTACAATGTAGCACCTGAAAAACAGTGCACCGATTAAAGCCAACACCAAAACCTCTCCCCCTCCATCTCCCAGTCTGTGAACTGGGAAGGGTATTATAGTCTAAACACTTTTTCTTCTGTCAGTGCTGAAAGATTAGACTGGTTATCCCATTAAAGTTGGTAAAATGCCATTCTTGTGTCTTTAAGCTCTCGTATAGGAGGTCAAGATGAGTCTGCATGCGCTTACAAGGCGGGCACGGATGTAATCTGCCCAAAGTTACAATAATTAATGTTAAGCTTCTTCAGCAATACGTTTGTGAAAGAACTAGCCCTGATAATATACTTAAAGCTGCACACACTGTTTGTGTTGCTGCAACAAGACAAGGCAGGGCTTGATGTGCAAGCGTGTTTGTGAGTGCGTGTGTGTGTCCCTATGCCACTCACATAGCCCAGCTTAAATCTTTAGTCAAACTATAAATTGAAGCTGCCACAATGCTGGATTAGGACGACAGGCATGGGAAAAGAGTCAGAGGCTGGCTCACTTGATGCTAAGGAAATATAAATGTAACACACGCACTCTAGGCAATGATGCCTGCACCGCATCACCATTAGAGTTAGGACTACAAGTAGAGGATCTGGGGGAAACACATTTGCACTGCCAATAGGAACGCTCAAGTGAAATAAACCGGTTGGCGGTTGGTATAGCAATGTCACTCTAAGCAACATACAAAGGCTACAACTGTCGGCCCATTTGTCTGTGTGTTATTTATTTTTTTAAGGCTACCATTACGAGCTGTTAACACCTCTAAAGTTTTACACAGGTTTTTAAAAATGGCGGTTGCCGGTGCTGCATTGGCTCATGTGTTCAATCAACGCACACTTAACATCAGTCAAGGTTCCTCTTGTGCTTGTACAGAGTAACGACTCTCAAAATGGCGCTCTAAGAACTACAATCATTCCTAGTTCTTACAATGTGGACACAGGTGAGGGGTTAAGGATGGGTCCTCTGAAAAAGTTCTTCAACATCGGCCGGGAGTACAGCTTTAAAAGAAGCAGGAAATATTCAAAAACAAACATCTGTGGATTCCAATTTCACAACATGACAGTAATATTTCTACCACAGCGTGTAATGTGCTGGTAGTGATCTTAAATCACTTAATCACAGATAATGGCAAACAAAAACAATACAATTAGATGAATCAAAATTTGCCTTCAGGCCTTAGTTTGGATGACTGGGATTTAGAGCCACAGGTTGATGTTTAAGCCGTTCACATTCTGCAATCCGCCGCACAATTACACATCAAGTCAGGGCCAGCAGCCCTTTCTAATGTGAACGCATTGACAGTCCGGTCTGTCCCTTTCTCAGATACGGAGGGGGATAGGCTGCATGTGTAAAGTACATTAAGCTCTTGCAGGATCCCTCCTTGTGCCATTCTCCTCTCGTCGATTTGCAGACACAAAAGCAGATTAAAGGAGCGCGCGCCATAAAAACCCTGTGTCAATCTTATCGGCTTCGAGAGCAATTTTTAAACATATGTTAATCTGGGTGAGCAAAAACTCATTCTCTCCTCTCTCTGCTTGTTTATCTCTTATCAAATGCACAGTAGGTGAGAGGCAGCTTTGCGGTGCGGCTAAGTGCCATTATTTGGATAATTGCGTCCATTGTTGCAGGTTATATAGCTATTTGAAATGGGAGGTGTGTGTAAATAGGTGCAGGGGCCAGGTAGGGGGTGGTTGAGATATATTCATACAGGGGCCAGGGGATTTTCTGTGAAGGCTACATGACGCTTTTGAATGCTTCTTCATACCTCAAGCAGAATTTTCAATAAGGAGTGTCTGATATATTTTTCTATGTAACAATACCTTCAGAAAACTAACAATGCCAAGGTCAGAAGCATTACATGAATTGTAGAAACACACTAACAATGAATAGTGTCTTAATTCTGATGAAAATTAACATAAAAACACATTAATGGCTTTTCCCCCTGTAGTGCACGGTGTATAAAGGTTGTATGATACTCAAACACTATACTTTAAAGACAGCCATAATATTCTAGTCAAAATGAATACTGTATATGTAATGAAAACACAGTTTATATTATTATCTTATAATATTCTTCTCATATGATCAATAAACTCCTATAAATATTCAGTCTGTTGCAGGAGGTGAACGTTCTCCTAATGTTGCATGTGTGAAGGACAGTGCTCCCAGTGGTGCAAGAATAACAAGTTCATTAGTCGAGGGGGGGCACCGCAGGAATTCAAATTCCCCCCCGGCCTGGGCCTGGCACGTGATTGGCTGGCTGCGTCGGCATGGTGAGACTCATTAGAGCCCAGCAGTAATTAAGAGTTGTTAGAAAGTGAATTCTCCAACCGCAGATTAGAAAATTAAACTATTTACTGATTACATATTAATAGAAGACAACAATGGCGCTTGCCATAAGCTTGGAAGGCAACCAAGGAATAAATCTGTGTACTTAATTACCATAAACAATGGGGGCATAGAAATGGAGTTTTATGCACACTCCCTCCTGTAATGTGTCTGATATCAGAAGACACTTGACAATTCTTGTTCAATTATCTCTATTATTTAATGTGCTGTGAACTGCCTCTGAGTAAATAAATTAACCACCCCAATTACTTGGGATTCATCTGGGGAGGGCCGCGGCGTAATAGAAAATGCTACAGAAAGCTGCATTGTGCCCAAACCAGGGGAGAGAGAGAGGGGGTGGGGGGAGAGGAGATGTGAGGAAAAGGAGGGAGAGCAGGGGTGAGAGAACGGAGAAATAAAGATTCACAGGGATAAAGAGGAACAGAGCAAATAAAAAGTGATGCAGAGAAGCAGAGAGGGTTGAGACAGGAATAGCGAGAGAAAGAGAAAGAAAGATAAAAAGAAAGAATACCGATTAAGAAGCAGAAAAAATAAAAAAAGTAACGGGGTGTTACTTAAAAGCAGAAGAATTTAAATAAAATAAGATTATTAAAGGCTTTATATCTTGCATGTATACATAAGCAAAATGTCAAACTATTTATTTAGAGAAGAGAGGGGGGGAAAGGATGAGGGAGTGACAAAGCAAAAGCATGCATGTGATATCAAAGAAGGGAATATTGAGGAGCAGCAGAGCACAGTGGATCTTCCCAGGCTTTCTGCTGGTGGAGCAGAGAGATGAACAATCAGTCATGGGTCAGTCGGTCTGTCTGTTCACATCTGCCCATCAGTCCTGCAGCGCTGTGTGCTACCATAGCACCACTGCACACTGAGCTCACCCAAACTTACCTCAAGAGGTCTGAATCATATGATCATATGCACTGGAGTGACATCCACCCTGCTTAGAAAGTCTGCTCTGTGTCTATGAACAAACTGCACATAGTTCTGGGTATAATCTACACATGTACACATTATTGAACAGATGGATACATGTCAAACTATTAAAATGGGAATAATCAATGAAGCACAATTATACAAATCTTTCAGCACACAAATGGTAGTTTCCACTGCACCTCTACTTCTTAGTGCTGACCCACGTTCCCCCTTAAGTCTTAACTTTTCAACAGAGTTCCTCATTATCTAATCTTTTGTTGCGATCACATCTGGACTCGAGCTCAATTAAAATAGTGGGAAAGTGGTGTCAAATGTTATTTCTGTCCAAGCTTTTCCTCAAGAAAGGTCTTCTCTAAAAAGCTAAACTGCTGTCTCAAGGTTGTAGATGTTTGGTGTTTCGTAAAGACATGCTTTATTTTTGATAAGAGAGACTAAAATTAAAGTTGACAGTAGATGTGTGTGCTTATGTGTGAAACAGGGTGATATTAAGAAGAATTCTGCACCCTCAGCCACCTTTCATCGGGCAAAACTTGGTTTTATGCAGACAGAAAAGTGGATTACAAGGATGTCAAAATGTAAAAGATTTTCTGTTTCTACTGAGTTATGATACCTGCCCCATGTGACAGCTGAGTTCAAGTGCATGAACGGCGCCAGTACAGAAGGGACCCGAGTTTGTGGTGTGCTTGTGTTTGAAAGTACTTGGGGATTGCATTATTAAGAGTAGAGGAGAAAATATTGATGTTTCAGTCTTGGTTTACTGAAGAGACACTGGTGACTGGTGAAGGCAGTCGATAAAAATTGTTGGTAGATTTCATAACCAGGTATCAGTTCACCTTCACCAAAACAAAATGTTTTGTCCAACATGCATAGCAATACTCAGGATGTGTGCAACTACTTGCAATGAATAAGCCTGTGAACTGTGCAAAAAGACCCACCAGAAGGCTTTTATCGAAAATTGGTTACTTAACTTTAATCTGGCTGATTTATATATAGCCAATTCATTTTAATAGGAAAACTGTCTCAACTTTTATTAGCATTCAAGGAAAGTGCTGATCAAGATTTGAAGAAAGTAACATTCTGTGAAATTTTTTGACCAGACACTTGGATATTTTATTAGATACTGGGGAAATTAAAAGACCTCTAGACATCGGCTGGTCTTCAAAAATGTGGCCGGGAGAGTAAAAAATATCAACAATTTCTGGTAGCTGGTGGTTATTTTCAGTACAGGCACCAGTCAGAAGTGATGGATCAATACCGGATGTTTTGCTTACAGCCAATCAGCCGCAACTTCAATCAGACATTCTGGGTCCAGAGAGAAATATCTATCATCTATGACAGCCTATAGAAAGGTGACCTCAGTAGCCGAGGTGATAAAGGTTACTTTAGTTACCACCTGTCACAGGCGCATCTCGCTCTGATGCCTCCAGACCTTGGCCTAAAGGCACAATCCATAACCTATTGGATGAGTCTGGGATAAGTGCTGCAAAATGAGATATGGAAACAGAAATGCACTTTCAGGAAGTGAGCAAGGTGCTGAACATCATGTGGCAACTTCTTTTCCCCTCGCTGCAATGCAATGCCAGTGTGGAATTTGTACCAATTTCAGGGTGCATGCTTTTATTTTGTAATGAGCCCTAAGTAATGGCAGATGCCTGACAGTTCAGCATGGCCTTCCACAAACATTTTAATAGGACCCAATAGGCTAACTGTACACGTTTCACTGCTCTTAACTATAAGCAGCAATGAGCAAATGTGGCACTTGAAAAATGTAGCCATTTTATAATATATAATACATGTCGTATCACCCGTATATATATATAATCCTATATCCCCCAGTAGTCATTGTGTTGCCTTGTGGAAACCACATTTTCTAGATGTCCTTCCCCACTGATGTTATAAGGGGGTGAAAAGCAACCAAGGTGAATTTCTCTTCGTGATATCCTTTTATTATTTTGTCCTCGCCTTCCCTGTTGTCACCCTCTTCCTTTTCTAGTGAATCATATTTTTCAGGAGGGGACCGCAGGTATATATATATATATATATATTTATTTAACTATATAAAGAGAAATCTTTATGGCTGAAGGTGTTTGGAAGTAAATAACCTGGCGTCTTGCTGGCTAGCGGCTGGTTTATCAGTGGGTGAAGAAGAAGAAGGAAAAACAGCCCTTCAGATTGACACAATGGCACGCGCTCCGACAGGGGAAGAGGGCACAGAGGCAGGGAGGGAGGCGAAAAGCGAACACAACAAACAGAGGAGAGATAGTCTCGATATCAGGACCCAAATGGGATGGGGAAGGTGAGCGCAAATCCCACCGCCCCAGTTTGCCTTTCTAAAAACCTCCTCTTCTATCCTTCCCCTGTGTTGCTTTTTTAGGATTTTGGGGGCTAAATCCACCAAGGTGGATACCGATATATCAGAAAAAGCACGAGAGCGGCTACTAAATTACTACAGCAAGAACATTTGCAAACATAAACATTTTATACTTCCTGGAACCATGATTTTTTTTTTCACAGCATTCTTGGGTGAGGAATGGGATGGTTTAGTATCACAAATGGGATGCTATTCTCCAATTTCAGTTAGGGACTTAACGGAGCCAAGGCCCCTCTTTTGGCTCGGCACACTGTCTCATGTCTTAACAAGGCTTTACCCCCGGCCAAATCTTAAATAAAAACCTTTCGAATCTAGCTACATACGCCAAACCAGATTGCACTTTGTATGCAGCAGTGTGTAAGCATTTGTGTGTGTCTGTCGTGGATTTGTGAACTGTGTCAGTGCTCATGTTGTGTTGCCTCTTTTTTTTTTTTTTTCAACATTTCTTTGCCTCTTCCTCTCTCCTCCCTTTAACTCACCCCCGTCTTTCCTTATACAGCATATCAATGAAGGCCAGATATGTACTAGGGGAAGGAGGGTGTGTGTGTATGTGTGTAGCCGTGCATGGCTGAGCGCACTGTTCAATAGTGTGGAGGCTGGCTGGCTGGGGCCGCGGCTGGCAAACGGCTGCAGCGGAGACTTCGGCTGGGGCGCCGCTATCGCACCCAGTTATCGTTTCCCCCATGAAGGGCTCCCTTATCACCCCAGCCCAGAGAGGTCTCCCTTCTTCTCCCATCCCCGAGACACACTCCCCCTCTCTCCCTCTCCATCCACCCATCCCCTCCCTTCTCCACCTCCTCCTCCTCCCTCACCCCGCCATCCCCTCCTTTCATATCCACCCAGCGCTCGGTCGTGCAACATTCAACCGAGAGGGAGGGAGAGATGGGGGGCTTCAAAGATTCTCTCTCACACAAACGCACACGCACATAAACTCCCTGAGTGTACATGCGTGTGTGTGTGTATGTGCGTGCGTACGCTCAATTTGCCAAAACAGTTTTTCCAGTGTAATTGGGCTTGGGGTACCTGTGTCCATGAGATAGCGCAGCCTCTTCTCCACGCGAGCTGCTCGGGCGTCTATGTGCCTCTGCTCGCTCTCCAGTGCAGACAGCTCCCCAACCACATACTGACTGGTGTCTTTGAACGCCTTCTGTCAACCAGAGAGAGAGAGAGAGAGTGAGAGAGAGAGAGAGAGAGAGAGAGAGAGTGAGAGAGAGAGAGAGGTTATGAGAGAAAAGCAAGAGTAGTGCGATATAGCATTAAACAGAGAGAGAAAAAAGGATAGTGGGATGAGACAGAATGAGGGAGAATGAAGAAATACAGAGACGGAATTAAACAAAAAGGTAATGGGAGAGAAAAAAGAGAAAGTAGAAGAATGAAAGAAGATATAAAGCAGAGGGAGGAGAGTGAAAATGTATGAATAGATGTGCAGTGTGTCCACAAATCTTCCACTTATAAAACAAAGGAGAATTTCACCAGAGAAAAGTTTACTTCAACAATAAGAGCTAATACATACACAGCCAGTGACTAACTGTTGCTGCTTCTTGTTTAGCCTGAGCTTTGTTTGGCATTTCTGAATTCCTCTCTCACATCTTCAGAACCACTTTATAGCAAAAAGAGCTTTAAAAACCTAATAAAAGTTCTGTGCATGAAAACATATTGAAGTAAATCTTAATTCATAGCAAACAATCAAGATAACATTAGAGATCAATAACTGAATAACCAAAAAAATCCAACACAAAATGCTGGATTTACAACAAATACTGTCTCTTTTCACAACTCAACACAACCAAACTAGGTATCTGAATCTAATAAATAAAAATATTATTTGAATCAGAAAAAATGTCTTCACTCAGAATCTCTGCTCAACAGGTGGTCAAACACAATTCAAGATTAAACATAACAATTCAGCGCAATTTACAGGATTTACTTGATATAAATTAGATGGGACTAAACTTGAAATCAACCCACTGTTATATAAACTATAAGGGTTGTGGTGTAGCCTGCAAGTGTCTAAATCAAGTAGAAAAATAAAGCAGGCCACCTGAAGTTCCTTAAATTTTACTTGTTTCTATTTACGGATATGAGGGCCTGTGTGCTTAGGCATTAGTCATATGAGCGGTCTGTTAATTTAAATTCTTGCTGATAAAAAAAGTGATTGCATGAAAAGATGATAATCAAGGATAGGACTGGAAAAAGAAGCTTCAGCCACAATAAAAAAATAACTCAAACCTCCTACTTGTCATCAAGGTAAGCGATCTCTGATCATTGTTGCACACAGTTCACCGATGCAGCTAATGGACGATCGATTAATCATTCACATCGATTAATCATTCACATCCCTAATATAACTTTAAGTTGGAGAACAGTGTCTAGTTATATATCTTGTACTGTTGACATCCAATGCTCAATCCACAATCAATTCTAATATTCATGGTGACTACAAGCAGCAGTCATCCAGTCACTGAGCTTTGGCCTTTCATGCTTAAACTTTTCAACAGTGGGCATTGATAATGTGGTAATTACCTAATATTCCTGTACACTTTTCTAAAAAACACAAAATGTATTTGTAATAAATTCATTTCAAATGTTTACAACCTCTGTGTCTGACTCACATTAAACTAATTCCTGTTCTGAATACTTTAATGAAGCGAGGTAAAGGAAAACAGAGATTTAGAGAGACATCGGCATCAGAAGGAGAAGCTGCATAAATGTCACATGAATCACGTATCAAGTTGTTTAAACTTGAGTTCAGTCGTAAGTATTTATTTTTGCAGTGTCTTATAACCCACCTGCAGGTTAAATGCCTCTACGGTCCCTTAAACTAAACCTTACATTCTGCTCTTCTTACCCACATGTACACTCTCTGCCATTTCAGTCAAGTCTTTCTTCCAACATCTCATACACACAAACACCAGCCACTATACATACTTAAACACACACACATACCACTCTATAACCATATACACTTACTACACACTCCATTTCTGACCCCTCTTCACCTCTGTCTCCTGGCTGCTTGCTATTCCCTGGAGAAACTCCTCCGAGTGAGGAAAATGTTTATTCAAATTCACTACTGAGGATGCATCCGAAAAAATATCTCCATTTTATTGCTGATGCACTTCATTTTTCTTAATGGGAAGGAGAACTAGTGAGCAGGAGAGGGAGAGAGAGAAAGTTTTTTTTTCTCATTCCACCCAAGCCAGCACTTTTTCCTGCACTCTTTCCAGCATGTGAGTGTGTGCCTCTGTGTGGCTTTGTGCACGCGTGATTTGTGCAAGTGTATGTGTGTTGATTCCCAGCAGCCTCTCTTCCTCCTCTCCCTCCTCCCGCTTGCGCGCTCTCGCTCTATCACCATATTTTTCCTTGGCAAATCAATTTTACACATGATCAGCCCACTCCCCTTGCCGCGCTCGGCCCAGCCGTAATTAAGAGGAGGGAAATTACCATATATATTATATTAATGCAAACATCATTCAGCAGGTAATTCTTGGCTGATCGGGATAATGGAAAGGTTGAACACCCATTAACCCTGGGGCCCAGGCCCTGGGAGGAGGAGGAGGGTGTGTGTGTGTTTGTGTGTGTGCATGGGACTGGGTGGAGGGTGCAGGGTCGAGGGTAAGAGAGGTTTGCTTGGGAAGAGAGTTCACCCCATGGTCTCCAGTGGCTCACACACTCACTGAAATAATAGCATTCTTATGGACACACTCCTTGTATGCACACGTTCAAACACAGGCTGAGTGTCTATAGACTTGAAGGACACGTAGGCACACAACTTCTTTGCACAGACACACACACGCCTCTAAATGGCAGAGCAGCTGATATCTACCATTGTTATAATTAAAATGGCTGTCTGTTAGATCAATACTTGGAAGTCTCTGTGGAGGAGAGAGGACAGTAGAGAGTGTGAGAGGATAATAGATGGACAAGGTGAAGAGGAGGAGGGAAATTTAAGCATCGAGGGAGCAGAGAGGAGAGCTCAGTGATAGATTTATCTAAGACAAGACAGGATAGATAGAAAGAAAGCTGAGTAACAGGAAATGAAAAAAAGGCCAAGTAGAAGTAATTAAGGGACATAACCTCCCACCTTACTCCCAATCCCCAACTCCCCTGTTTCACCCTGCCAAGCTCACCACAAATGGG
The DNA here is from genome assembly GCF_014851395.1 of Micropterus salmoides. Taxonomy (NCBI): domain Eukaryota; kingdom Metazoa; phylum Chordata; class Actinopteri; order Centrarchiformes; family Centrarchidae; genus Micropterus; species Micropterus salmoides. The sequence goes on from NW_024041373.1 coordinate 24,653,604, forward strand.
GTCATAAAGCTAAAGCTGCAGGCAAAGTAGACCCCAAGGAACCTGGTGACCATGGCAGAGCAGAAACACAGCCGAGGATTGTAAGTAGGGCCCAAGTATTTTCCCAGCTTTTCCTGTTAGTTGTTACAGGTGAGATTTAGTTTAAACAGAAAATTACAAACCTCCTCTTCAAATGGTCTGCGAATATCGAGCACCGTCGGTGAACCTCTATCCTCCTCGGCCCTCCTCAAATCCTCAGGAACTGACTTCTGTCTCTTCACCTCTGGTGGGACGGAGGACAGGAAGGAGTGTGAAGGGGAAAAAATGGGAAGTACAGGACTTTCACAGTGAGACATAGAAGTTGAGATATTTATTATAGATATATTATTCATATATCATAGAATAAAAATGTTGTTCAACATGCTTTGAGTGCCTTTTATTGACAAAGCTGGATGTTCTCCTCTCATCATCTGAGAGTGTCATTGAGCTAACTGCTCTCTCTATATAAAACTTTTCATACTTTCTTTATGCATGTACCGTGTTCTTTGTTTATTGGTGATTTATTCAGCAGCATTGGACTGTTTGTATGTTTAACCTTGAAATAAGAAATAAATACATTTTCAAAATAAAGTAGAGGAAGACCTTCACAAAACTGGTTTCAAAACAGCAGACACTGTCTGAATCATTACGACATTACGGCCACTTAAAATGTCTGTGCATGTCCTGCCAGTTACCTGCTCTCAGCTGTTAAATGGATGTATTCGAGTCATATGCTGCTGAGTGAAAACCTACCTCCCTGGGTAAATACTGTATGCATTGTGTGTGTGTTTGTGTTGCATTGTCCCTCACCTGGTTTGCTCTCCACATACTGGCTAAAGGACTTCAGCTGTGTTTTCCTGACAGCAGAATCCTTGCTGAAGACAACCGGGCTCCGCAACCTCTCTGTCGCTCTGCGCAGCCGCTCTGCTCGCAACTCCTCAGCGTTATTCTGTCAAACGCAGAGAAAATATGCATTCAGTTTAAAATATATAATGTTAATGCTTTATGTTACAGGACTATAACAGATTGCATTTCATAGTGGTAACTTGTACTTATTTTGCCCAACAAGTTTAGGCAAAGGTATTTCTGGTGTTGCTCTAATACCTTGGAAGACAGGGGGTTAGGTAAATATGCAAAAAGATAAATATTCTGAGTCTAAACCAATCACAGCACACCATCAAATCACAATTGTGCCATAAATAAATCTAACTGCAATGTAAGAGAGGAAACAGCACATTTCAGTTCTCCTGCCCCAGCTGATGGGTCTTTTTCTCAACCCTTAAAACCCAGATTTGGAGAGAAGTGTAAAGCAACCAATGAACACATGCAACTTCAATAACTCCAAACAATGGCTGTGGTAAAAAAGTTAAAGACAACTAAGAGTAATTTCCAACTTTCAAAATGATTGACTTTTAAAAAACTATGTGGTCAGTGATTAGCCTGCTGCCTCTCCACATCTCGTGTATTATTCTGTCAGCCTCTACCAGCCACTTAGATCTACTGTCAGGCTTTTATTAGGCGGCCGCTTCAGCATTTCATAGTTGTTCTGTGATTATTGTGATCAAACACACACACACACACACACACACACACACACACACATCCATTAGTGCGCATTAGTGTAAACATGTAAACATATGTGCGTAAACACACCTACTGACAGGCCATGAGATAAATGTGGTAGAAGTTGATATGTTAGCTACTTTGTGGTTTGCTCGTTTGCCTGAACACACACACACACACACTCTCATTCTCTCCCTCACTCATGAGAGAGACAAAAAGGAGGCAATTAACTTGACTTTCAACAAAACCCCGAGCCAGAAAATATATTCAGATTATGCAAAATGCAAAAAAACGCTATTGTTTTCAAAGTGAACATGTGTTAAAAAGCTACACGCTCGCTTCTCCCACTATCAAAAACGGCATGCAGAAATGCTTTATTACCAGGCCTCCAAATATGCCAAGCCGAGTGGAAAAGAAACCGACTCAGGCTAAGATTGACGTCGCAGCAACGTTAATAAGACGGCGAAACGTGTAATAAAGTCGACAATTAGGGTAAACATGTTCCACTGCTTGAGACGAAGGGAGATAGTCAAGCAGGGTGTGCAGAGCGAGGAAAGCTAATAGAGACAGTGTGGGCGGGCAACAAGCTCTAGATGGGGAGTTAGTTTAGCTTCAGATTATTGACTTTCAAAAACAATGCGAGCAATTAGCCTGTTCTCGCTTTGTTTTGTCCATTAGTCTGTCAGCTTCTACCAGGCTCTTCAAACCTTATGTCAAGTCAAATCGAGGCATATTTATTTTCTTATGCACAATATGCCCAATTAAACATTTTAAAACGTAAGGCCAGAAACTGGGTGTGTGAAAGTGCTACTGTTTGTATGTGTACATGTAAACCTTAAGAAGAGCACCAAGGCAATCCAGAAGAGCAGAGAGTAAACTTAAATGGGTGATCGGGCTTTCTGTTCTGCCGCTCCTCGGATCTAGAATACCCTCCCCGATCATCTGAGTGTACCTCAAACCACTGAGACTTTTAAAAAAGGACTTATAACTTTTCCAGTTAGCAGAACATATGAGTTTTAATTAACCTTGCGAGTTGTTGCACTCTGTTTACTTTTTTTTTTTTATCTGTCTTGTCTTATCTAACTTGTTTATAGGATTTTACCTTGTAGCACTTTGAGATTTGTTTCAAATGTAAAGTGTATTACAAAAATCTGAATATATTAATAATAATAACAACAATAATAACAATAATTATTATTATTAAATAATTGATTGCGGGAAAAATGAGGAGGGGAAAACAGTGGCAGATAAAGGCTGTTACCTAACACTACTGTTAGGTAGTGTTTGAAGGTCTCTACATCTTCCGTGACAATCAACAACAAAAGTGACAATCATTGACAAATTAATGTTTGGTTTCCTTTAACATTAAGGCTGCAACTTCTAATTTTAGCAATCCCAAGTGGCACTTAAAGAACATGAACATGTAAAGAACATCAATATCCAATATCATATTATTATGACTGTTGTCTGAAGACCAAAGTTTCTGTGTCAAAACAGTCTTTTCTAATCTGTGAAATGTGATATCCAACTTAACTTGTTATAGGATTTCTAAAAGATTTTTTTTTAAAACAAGTTAAATGCAAGAAAGGTGTACTTTTTCTGTCAGGATAGGAGCACTCAAAAAGCACAAAAATCTCTCTGGCCTCAGTTTGCCATTTTAATTCTCAGGCTGATGACCTTAAGTAAACAATCTTTTATCAGAGAACCACAAGGGGTGAGTCATCCTCCTTCAGTAGTGATTAATCAATCATTCCCAGGTATGTAGCAGTGTATTAATTCAAAATAACATCATATAGATAGAAACCTTTCATTAAATGGATACAAAAGTACTTCTAGTGGAGTGTTTCCTGTAAGTCACATAGGTTGAGAAACAAAAACACTGTTAGGGTTTTATTCCCATTTGATCCACCCACTCAACTAAGTACTCACAGTACCATAAGTTGCTCTGGACAGGAGTTCATTAAGTGACTGATTTTATGAATATTTCATTTGTTTGTTTGCAGGAAAAGTGTACCAACAACAACTGATAATTGGATGTCAAAGGATTTATTGGATTACCGTTGCTGTCCTTGTCATATTTTCAGGAGAAGGATTTTTATATTCTTTACATTTTAGTGTGTTGACTGGTAAAAACTGCAAGCCACTGCGGCAACTACAGGGAACTGTTGATTTAGCAAAATAGAAAATCCCTGGGGAGACTGATTAGGACACTGAGGCTGTCTGTCCAATTATCACTTATAGTTTGACTGTTGTGAATCTGAGCGGACTACAACAACAGCAGTGTTTAAAAGTTAAAGTGGAGCCATATTACAACCACACAGGAACACACATGCGACCAAAGACAACACCGCTACTGGACTTCAACACCTTCATAAAAACTAACTATACAATGTCTTTCTCAATCACACACACACACACACACACACACACACACACACACACACACACACACACACACACACACACACACACACACACACACACACACACACACACACACACACACACACACACACACACACACACCACCTGCCCACCCCTCCATCTCCCTTTTACACTCTGGGACAAGCAGATATTTAGGTGTCCCCTTCATCCCACCCTTTTAACTCTCTTTCTTTCACTCTCCCTCTTTAGCTCTTATCGCTGCTATCATCGCTGTGGCAGTGGTGAGTCAGTGCTTCTGGCGTGTGAGACTCTGTGAATGTGCGTGCGGGGGGCGGCCGCGTGACTAACGTTGCAGTCTGCTGAGCGTCGCATGCCCTTATCGTGCGCTACCAAGGCTGCGCATATACACAATCACTAATGAGAGGAAGAGCGTGTGTGTATGTGTGATGTTCCTGCAGGTCGTTCCACCCGTCTGAAGGACTTTTGGGATGCCCAATCCTCTTGGGACAAGACAGTTTATCCGTTTTTTAAAGGACAGAAGAAGTAAACTCATACAACTACACATACACAAACATATTAATGCAGGATGTGCACACATTAATTGTAAAAAGCTTTGATGAAGACATCTCTGATTCGTTTAAGTAGTTTTGTGTTTAGCATATTAATGTTGTGCAGCATAACATTCATTTCCCATTGGTGACAATAAATGGCACCAACATGGATGTACATTAGATAAGCAGTTAAGTACAAATATTGCATATACCAAAAGTATTTTTAAAATTAAAAACTAGTCAAAGTAGTACTTGTGTGGATGTAATGCTCACTGCAACGGAGTTATACCTAAAATTAAATAGTATGATATAGAAAACGTGTAGTTTAGGTTACTGTGATAACATTGATATTATTCTAAACAGAAACCCAAACAAACATCTATTAAATCCTGTTGAGATGGCTAGCAAAGCGTGTTTTACCGTGTTCACACAGTGTGCGGGTGGAAATCATTTGTTCCGCATTGATATTAAATAACTGAGTGCAAATTTGGTAGCAGTGGTAATAATTCAGCAGCGCCGATGCACCAAATATATGGGAACCATGTCTCTAATGTGCACATAAACATTACCTTATCAATTAACATTAAGATAGCTTAATAGATTTGTGAAATCTGTGAATAAATAAACCCAGCTTTAATAGGAGCATAATTACAGTAGAAACCTTGTCAGTGAAATATGAGGGAGACAACAACAAAAAAACAACATTTAAAAACAAAATAATGGTTCACTAATCATAATTGTGGTGAAGTGCTTAATTAATCGTGATTTTGATCATCCAGCCCTACTCAGGAGAAGTTTGTGGTTCAAAATCAAGTATCATGCAGAATAAGGCATTGAATGCTCGCACTTTTAGTTACGGAGGTTTGGAAAAGGTTAGGTGTCAAATGGTGATTCTACTTCTCTGAGGGTCAAGTGGTAACACGCGCACACATGTGCACTCCTTTGGCCATAAAAGACTAAGCCTTTTAGGCTTTGAACACAAGAGGGTGTTTATGTGAATTGATGATCAAAGACACCCTGTGTCGCCATAAGCACGAGGGTTTCACTTGTACTGACAGCCACACACACACACACCTTATTTTACTTGACATTCAAAATCAATTAAACAGATGTTAAGACTAGCCGACTACTTCTTTTTGACTCAATATTCACATCAGAAGATATAGACACATGCAGCAGCAACAACCCCCCTTCTCCATCTGTCCACACACAACAACTGTCTGAAAAGGTCACTGTCAATAAAGAGGGACTGCTACATGTTATGTAGAGCATTATGATGCCATTGTGTGTGTCATGTGGCTTTAGACAGACTCATATGGACACGAAAAGGATAAAATATGGTCTTACATGAGGTAGGCCAACTGACTGATGTGTACTCACAAACCAGGGTCAATCGGACCTGATTGATTGGACTGACCCTTTGATGGTGTGAAGAGAAAAGGGGGAGGGAGACCGTAAAAGACAGAGAGAGAGAGAGAGAGAGAGAGAGAGAGAGAGAGAGAGAGATGAAAGGAAAGAGAGGTGGAGAAAAAAAAAGATAGATAGAAAGAAAGTAAAGATACCCAGTGGGTGTTTTGAGGAGAGTATGTGCTTACCTCTGGTCCTTCTGCAGGGCTGAGTGGGGAGGTGGAGGAGGCAGTGGGTGAGGATGAGGATGAGGTGGAGGACGGAGATGAAGGGGAGGTGACTCTTCTTGGGCTGACCTCCACCAGCTTCTTCAGTTTCAGATCCACATGCTTACTGTTTGTACCTGGAGAGAGAGAGAGAGAGAAAGGAAGGAAGGGAATAATGAGTGTGTATGTGTGTGTGTGTATATATATATATATGAAAATACAAACATCTGATTTGAACAAAACCACCAGTACACACACAGAACAACACTCTTAATAAGTTAAAAAGATGAGAAAGGGGAGACAACTTAGCTTGCATTCATGTACAGACAAACTCGGTCAGAGCCAGTGATAACAAACATATACACACGAACACATGAGTGGGAAGAATACTGTGTATATATATGATGTGTTAGACAGATATAGATCTGGACAGACTAGAAAGCTTTAAGTCCTGTTTGTACTGCAGAGAGCTGCTGACGTACCAAGTGTACGTTGCTGGGATTATCACCGTAAGAATCACTGGGCAAGATGGAGATGAAAGAGAAATTTGGTATTAATAGTATTTAGTCTATCCCTATTGATAAGAAATGGGTGAACACAAACTACACTCTTCAAAAAGCCTTCGTCAAAGTAAAATGAATTGCAGGGCTATTCAGAGACTGTGTTTAGTTATATGTACCAAATAAACTGGCAACTCAGAGTAATTTATGTATTTTATTCAGTAGGTGTTGCTTTCACTGATGTCTTTACTTTCTGTATTCAAATCATCACTTGCTTTTTATTTTGTGTTTGAAACACAGCTAACTTTGCAAAAAATCTGTATTTTTTGTTGTTTTTAGGTTTAAAAACGTAGCAGTATTGCCAAATGACAGCTGATGATCCTCTTTCAGGAGCCAAAATAATTTCACATTCATGCCGAAGTAATTGTTTATTCTGTTTCTTTCAATTATCTTTTTTTATTAAAACCTTTACTACTTTTAGTACCTTTCACATTAATTTGCTATCATGCAGTTCACTTCATCTTTCATTCATCCCTAATTTGTTTGTTCTATTCTTTCTTCTCTCTCTCTCTCTGCCTTCCAGTAGCTGCGTACAGCTTTATTTTCCAGGGACTGGTAACCACAGCTCCCCTGCCAGGACAGACCACTGCACTGAAGAAGATGAAAGAACAGGAGGGCAACTGTTTCATGTGTCAACCTGCCTCTGTCACACACACACACACACACACACACACACACACACACACACACACACACACAGAGGCATGCATACAGATGCCAAACATAGACACACCCTTCTTGAACTTTGTCACAAACACACACACACATACAAAGACATACAGGATACGCCAAAATACAAATGCTCCGTACACAGAGTTGGGGTGAATGACCAGGAAAGTGATGACAAAAACATTTAGGTGGAAAACATTTACAGAATGAAGTGTGGTATCAGCTATTTCAGTGTTCCAATCACCACCTTGCATTTATTTTCAACTACAAAAAAAATTACCACCAACAAAGAACAAAAAGACAAACAAAAAAAGTGCAGAGATACTGCACTTCAAAGCTGGAGGAAGCATTTGTCTGTTTTCATGTTTTTTTCCCCCCTCTGGTACCTCACTGTACTTTCACCTATCTCACATCGGCAGGAAATTGAGGAAGCAAATAAAATAAATTAAATACAAAACAAAGTAATTAGTTTAGCTCTGAAGATTTGAGCAAATGCTTTCCTGAAGATATTATTTTTTGTTTGTCTGGGGAGCACTTTTCAGAGTTTATTAATTACTACTCAAAGAAGTTTCTAATGAAAGAAAATAGAGGGGGGACACCAAACAACAATAGGGCAGCATTCAACAAATGTTTACTGTAAGTTATTTCTTCCAGTGAGTCTGTACCAATGGGACGCAGGGGTCAGAGGGAGAGTAAATAGAGGATAACTCATGATGATGCACTGAAAACAGACAGCATGCACTTAAGTGAGCGACTGAATGACAAACAAGGCAGAGTGTCAGTGAGTAAGAAAGTGAATAAGTGAGCGAGTAAAGCTTAGATCCGACTGCCAGACATTTTGATGAGGGCAGTTTAGACTAGATGACTGGTCTAGAACAAGTGCTTACACTGCACTGCTTTGGAAATGCATACTTACTGGGTGGAGGAGATAAAGTGGGGTATCACAAAGACATAAGGGTAAGAACTCCCTAAAACATTACCACTTTAGTGCTGTTTGGATGTGATTATAACAACATATGTTCAGGATTCATTTTAGTTCTTGTTTGCCTTTTTACTACCTGGTTAAAGCTCAATTTTTTAAGTAAACTTTGCAGGATCTTCATCAGGCCTCTCTCCACTGGTTTCTCTCTTGTTTACAAATTGTCCATTGGATATTTTGTCATTACAAATAGACCATGTGTGAATGTGTGAGTGACTGAGAAAGAGAATTTGCATGTCCAGGCAGGTGAATGAGTTAGTTAGAAAAGGGCAAATAAGACAGCGAACCATGCAACACCACAAAGCTTCAGCCAGTGATTTTACCCAGAGAAGTTAGCTCAGAGCCAGGGTTAGTAAACTCCAGGGGCCCCTGGGTGCTGGATGTGGCTACAAGAGGAGCTTCCAGTGGCAGTGGGTTAGTAACCAGGGCAGACACAGATGTGGCAGCAGCAACAGCAGCATCATCATCATCATGACCACCAACATAAAAAGGGAGCTGCTCTTCCTCAGACCTCCCCTCTTCCTCACCCCTTTCACCATCAACAGCATCATCCTCATGATGACCTCTCACTCCATCCAAAACATCTGTGAGTATGGAGTGTGACAGACAGAAGGAAGGAAATATGAACAGAGAGTGAGGCAGGGAGACAAGGAAGCAACGTGAGAAAGTAGAGAAAAGAGAGGAAGTGAGGATGCAAAGAAAGATGGTAGAGGGATGAATGTAAGAGTAAAAGGAAAGGTGTTAAAGGAATAAAATTCAGACACAGGGAAGAGTAGAGAAAGAAATCTTGGTTAGTTTGTGTTAACAGTGTTCTTTGGTAAGATTACAATAATAATAATAATAATAATAATAATAATAATAATATATTAAATGTTTCAAAACGTATAATCCACCATTTAATCCATGAAAAGGCATCAGACTCCACCTGAGTGACAAGGAGGGACTGTGATTGATTGGTGTCCGTCTTTCTGTTTGGGTTCATATGCATCAGTGCACAAATATCTGACACACAAAGTGAAACTGAGACCTCTATTTAATTCCCCTCATTCACAGATTGGCTGCCTGCCTTTCTCGTTCCAGATAAAAGAGGTAGGGCAAACAAAAACATGAAAGCACATATTCCATTAAGTCTCCTGAGGGGCTCAATAGAAACAACAGTGTCTCCACATTAGGAACAGAAGAAAAAACATGTTAGAAACTCAAATGGAGACCTGAGCAGCTCTAGCTGCATGGATAACCCACCATGGATTAAAACAAAACAATCAGTAAACAGCGTCCGACATTGCAAGCTCCCTCCTCTGCTATTTACGACTTGGTGGGTAGAGAGACCGAGAACAAAGACAGAAGGAGAGAGATACAAATAACAGCATTTCCCGTTTTGTTTTTTTCTAATTTGCTAGCTACGATGCGGAGCGAGCTCGCAAGCGCCATTCCTGTGTGGCTGGCTGGGGCCTAATTAATGGGAGGCCATGGTGATGGAGTTTGGAAAGTTTCTTTGCGGGCAGACACTTGGAGGGGGCAGCCCGAGCTCCATTAAAGGACCGTGAATGGTGTTGAGGGGAGAGAGGGAGAGAGTGTGGGGGCTAGGATTAGCCGTTCTGCTCGACAGGCCTTGTGTCTCACAGACAACAGCATTTCTCTTCTCTACTCACCTCCTCCTCCTCTCTTGTTCCGTTCTTTCCTCCAACTCCATTTTTAATAAGATCAACAATTAGTCCAATTCAGAAAAGCTGAAAGAGCAAATAAATCAAGTGCTACCCTCCCTCTGGCTCACTGTCTTTCTTCTGTCTTTTTACCTAACAAGTCGCTGATTTCACTTCTTGTTTGGGGTTTATTAGTTTACGATTTGTTTGCTGAGCTCTTTCCTCAAACTTAAAAAAAAGGAACCCACTGCCACTTTCAGGCTACTGTTTCTTATAACCTACCTACTTCCTCTCTAAATGCTGCAATGATTAGTTGCTTAATCAATTTAAAAAAAATCACCAACTATTTTGATAATCAATTTATCCCTTGAGTCATTTTGCAAGCCAACATTCTCAGCTTCCAGCTTCTGAATTCTGAAGATTGTCTCCATTTAGTTTTTTCATCACAGTAAACTGAGTATTTTGGAGTTTTATACTGTTGGCTGAACAAAACAAGACTTTGTAAGATGTCACCTTGGGCTTCAGGAATTTGAGATTTTGAAGGGGGGGGGGGTCAGCAGTCTCTCCATTTCTTCTTATTCATAAGTTGAACTCACATTCTACCAGTCATCCTTCCTTCATCCTTACTTTTCAAATATCAAAAGCTTCTTCGCTCCTTATCCTTGATCGCAATTACAGTACTCATATTGCTTTCTCAACTTTTCACACACATCATCCTCACCTGTCTACACTCTCACCTTTCATTTGCATGCAGCACACCCAATCTACCTGAACAACTAGGAGAGGGGACGTAATGCGGAGGAATCTGAAACAAATGACTAGAGAGGCCTAATAATGGTCATTATCATAATAACCCCAATTTCAAGGAAATGGAAAGCAGTGGGAAATGTGCATGGCAGCATTTGCTACCTCTGCAAGCCATTATTAGAAGTGTTTGGTATTTTGAGAATAATTTGGCCACACAATGTGTTGTGTTGATTAACAATTACTGGGCGAACGAGACAAGGGAGGAGTCGCAGGGTAAATTGCTGTTCTGAATATGAGGGTGGTGCATTTTAGACCTACGGCCGTTGTAAAATGGCATTTTGTTTTTCTCTGAGGATTAGGCAGAACCCCTTTAGAGAGCATAATGGAAATGTGAGTCATAGCATGTGTGGATAAAGAAAGTGAGTGTATGTCAAAAGCATGCTAGTGTGATTGTTTTTGTATTATAGTTAATGAGTATTAGTGAGATTTATGGGTGTTAGCAAGTGTGTGTATGTGTTAATATAAGGCCTTTTAATCAAACTCTGGATAAATAAAGTGTCACTAAAAACTCTGCATGTCCATAAAGGACACATGCTTTCGGTGACTTGTGTGTGTGTGTGTGTTTAGGTGTATGCTGACCTCCAGCAGGACTAGCCTTGCTGCCCTTGCCTCTCTCAGTGCTGGACACGTCCAGCAGGCTCATGTCAGACATCTTGACTCCGGATCGAGCCTCAGCTATCAGCTGCCTGGCTCGCTCTCTCAGCTGTCTCCGTCGCTCCGCATCCCGCTCCTGCACACACAAATATGCACAAGAACATGAACAAAGCATTTCAGTGACTCCCGCGCAGGTAAATTTTATGAGATCCAGAGAAAAAAAACATGAAGAATGAAATCTTAGATGAAGTGTTACATAATTAGAAATACTTGTTTATAGTAGCCACACACAGGTTTGTATTAAATACTACTATTGTGGCTATTAGGATGGCCTGATCAAGTATTTTGTGGCTTCAATCCCAAGTAAAATTGCCGATACTTACATTTACCTCAATGTTTATTCTGACACGTTGAAACAGTGAAATCTGTACCAGCTAAAGCCTTCTAAATACCATGTACCTAATTTTTCACAAGCTATTTGATACAATTAATTTTTTTTAACTCTTTATCTTCTATACTATTCAAAATGGACAAGCGGTAAATCAGTTTATACTATGACCAACACAATTTTAGATAGATAGAACTACACTGTTCTTTCTTGTGTTATGATGAATTAGGTAGAATTATTATTATGAGCAATGGTGGAGAAGATATATCAAATTATAATAATATGAGAAAGATAATTTGAGTCAAGCATTAAATAATATCATCAGGTTGGCCTATCTACAGACCACAAGAAAAACTAACTCACCACAGTGTGTTACACAGTAAGCGCTCAATACAAAACCCACAGTTCAACCACCAATTAATGCGTCCTTATCTCAGTTCAAATCTCCTAGGAGTCCATCTTTTTGTATCCCAGTAAGCAAACAAAAAATACTCAGTTTGAGGTTCAATTTGAGGCCAACAAAAATAAAACCAACTGCCGCCTCTCGTATTTAATAGACAAGCTTAGTAATTCTCCAACACCGGACTTCCCCCGCAGCATCCGAGGCTGGTGAGCAGCGCACTGGCTGTAACTCAGGACAGACCAGACCCTCTTTCGGACTTGTGAGTTTGGTTTGAAACGCCATTTCACAGATATTTTCTGAGCCGACAGGTGGCTGTGTGTATGTGACACGGGCGCCAAACGCCACAATACCCTTACCTTACTGCACGTGTCTTTCTGTTGTGCATTTTTCCTGTCCGTCAAAGCCGCGGATGGCCCAACGATTTCACCCACTACCATCACCACGTTACACGTGGGTGCCGTGTGCTTCTTTCATTCCCTGTGTGACGCTGAAATTTATGTAGTGTCAGCTTCTGTCAAGCTTTAGGCCATTGTGCAACAAGAAGGCAAGGTACAGCGTAACGTGCAAACGAAGAATCAACTTCGTCTGCAGACTGCTTTCTGCTTGGGTGTCATGTGACCAGAGTGTAATCGCAGCCTTTGTGATAAGAAAGTCTTGTTTTATTACATCGCGATAATATCGCAAATGCAATTAATTGTTCAGCCCTACACTATATTTATTAACATACTCGCATACAACACAATAAAACCTTCACACACACACACCAACTACTACAAAACACATAAGAAGTTTTGTTATCAAAATAGATAGATGTATAGACATCTTTGTGCATTATGGAGTTAGGAATGTATAGATAGACACACACACACACACACACACACACACACACACACACACCATCTTGGCACTAGACATACAGTATTGAGCCGTCACCATCAGAGTAATGGCAGAAATGCCATTTTCAGGCCGATCCAATCTGATCCTACTGATAGCACAGGCCACCACACACACGGACACACACACTTACAGAGCAAACAGGAAAACCTTGATGATGTCAACTGACAAACACTTAACTGATGACAACCCAGCTAGGCACACACAAACCCACGCTCAATGCACAGGCAGGAAGTACAGACAGTAAGCAGGCAGAAATACACAAATGATCAGAAGTTTTGACAACAATGTGATTTCTAGAAAATAAGGAACACAAAAGATGATAAAAGCAACAGAAGGAAACATAAATAATTCAAAGCTGCTCTGAAAAGCAGATGGGGCAAAGGTATGAGAGAGCATACTGATTCAAAACGTATTGAAGCTGTTGAGTCGTGATATTTTTAAAACTGGAGTTGAGGCAGCTGAAGAGTAATTCACCGTTGAAGTCAATTCTGGATGAGACCTCGGTGGGGATAAAAAAAATAAATACTGTTTTGAATCCTGCCTGCATGATTTAAGCCCCTGTGACAAAAACAACAGAAGTTAAGAGGCACGCTAACACAAACTCCACCTTGCACTCACAGGAACACACTCGTCTTACACAACTCAACCAAAGCACAAACACCTACACACTCTAAAACTCCACCTTGCACCTCCCTCTCTCCCAAACATACACAACCACATACGACCCAAGGGACAGTGAAGCTGCATTTCCCTGTCACTGTTCTCCCTCCCTGTGGTTTCCTGTTAATCAGGCTTCTCCATATTGAGGTAGGGGTTTTAGGGCTGGCCTATTGAAGCCACCCATTTATCCATTAACAAAACAAGCAGCGCCCGCTAATGAGCTACATCTCTCCATTTCCATGTCAATTGTTTGTTTGTAGCCATTGTTGGGTTGGGACAATGGGGCTGTATTGTAAATGACAGCAACCCTAATGCACTCCGTCTATGTATGTGTGTGTGTGTATGTGTGTGTGAGAGCGCCCAAGGGGATGCCCACAGGGAGAAGGGAACACACCTTAGAGAGAAACTGATAAGGAGAAAGAGAGACAGTGGCAGAGAGAAAGACAGACAGATAAAGAGTGAGGAGGGGAGCATGAGGAGAAAAGGTGTTTTTAATGCTTGTGGAAAAGTAGTGAGTGTCAAGCATAACAACACTTCCTTCCCGGCTCTCATTCAAACACCGTTCCAGACAACAAGGCAGTGAATTATGATTTCTAATTTGAAAAGAAAATCGGAGTTGGTATCCTTAAACCTGGAAACACACTAGTAAAAAAGACATTTAAAAGATTTTAACTACTAAATCAATTGTTGTCCATAAGATTTCACAAACATGACTGATACTCAAAGGTCACGCTCTCACAACTAGATTACCTGTAGAAACAGAAAGAGCTCCAAGGCTTTATTTTCGGAGGCTTATAGAACATTGGGGGTCAAATAGGATAGGACATTCTGTGATATCTATAACTTCCAATAAACAAAACCAGGATTACAAGACTACAACCAATAAAATAGCTAAGTATTATCAGGGAAACAGTGAAAGTTCAATTTGTTTTCACATTTATGTGAACTGGGAACAGGGAGTAAATGGAAAACAACAGAAGACCTAAGACTGACTCCTGCGGAACACCATAAGACAGACTACTTATAACACTACTATCATTCATAAAAACATCAAGGGGATAAAAACAGTATATCCTAAAATCTAATCAATCGATTCTAATATGACAGACTGAAATACCTCTTTGAAATACCTTGTAGGAATGATCTCCAGTGAGAAGGTGAAGGATTTTATTTGGGAGACTCTGAGATCAATTGCAGAGGTCTCTGGAGTCAATTTGTCTCTTCTTTTAAATTCAAATAATAGTTGGCAGAACTTGTTTTGAATGTTCTGCTGACGTTTCTTATAGCTGACAGAGTCAAATGCCTGCAATAGTATCACTAGATTGTTGCAGTTTGTCATGAGTTAAACATTTATTCTGTTTGCTCTTTATACCCGCTGTGTTGTTTTCTTTCATATTTTTTTCTTTCCATTCTCACTTCCTTCTTTCTTACTGTGTTTTCTATGCAGGAGTCTCTCTGCTTTTATAAATGTAATATGATACCAGTAATGCCACTGATGGCCTTCTGGCTATGGACTGGTTCTGATATCCAATCTGGCCTTTACAGATATGGATACAACTACCAATTTAAGTATGCCTGTGTGTGTATATACTTATGTGTATATATACACTATACACACACATACGGCTAGGGCCACAACACACTACAAAACATCCCACTGCATTATTGTTGTCGGCCATTTTGGAGACAGGAAATGGGAAATTGACTTTGCCTATCCAGAGGCTAGGATTAACGCTATAGAAAAATGCATTTGACTAGGGCCTAGCTCGGTCAGCTACAGAGCCACTGATTAGAAAATATGTGAATGTGTTTGGAACGAGAGACGAGGAGAGGAGAGGTTTTTGTTGTGTAAAGGCCAATATGTGACCTTATCTAGGATCAAATCTTTCTGAGTATAGCATACTTGTGTGCATGTGATATTTTATGGTGATATCCTTTGTACATGTATCACTAAGGAAGCAAATATTGAACTATTGAAATATTGAACTAGACCTCTGCTAAAGTAACTGAAGGGAGAACTTGAGGCCGAATTTACATTTTGTTTATTATAAAGCAAACGACACATCCATGATCCAAATGAACAAGACAAGCTTCTTATACACTTTGAAAGTGCAAAATAAACTTGGACCACTATGGAAAAAAATCTTGTTTGAAAGGAGTTGGACAATCTACAATCTTCCATTCATCATTTTGCAGGGCTGCAACTAACGATTATTATCATTATCGATTAATCTGTTGACTATTTTCATGATTAATCGATTAGTTCTATAAAATGTCAGAAAATGGTGAGAAACGTTGATTAGTGTTTTCCAAAGCCCAAGATGATGTCCTCAAATGTCTTGTTTTGTCCACATCCCATATATATTCAGTTTACCGTCATAGAAGAGGAAAGAAACCAGAAAATATTCACATTTAAGAAGCTGGAATAATATATAAATGTTTCTTAGAAAAATTACTCGAATATCAAAATAGTTGGCAATTATTTTAATAGTTGAAGAGTAGTCGATTAATCAACTAATCATTGTCGCTCTATCCTTTTGGGTACTTACGGCCCTATTGAGATCTGATGTCTGTCACCGTACATTGACTGACATCCCAATTATAAATCATTGTTCGGTAGGAACACGATATAGGAGACTTGTTGACCAAGTGGTGATGAAATGCCATCTAGTGGACATTATGCTAGTGGCTATCACACTGGCTTACTCCAACTTGGAAAGTGACGATGGATATCATGCGTAACAAAATAAACACACAGCCATTTTATTTGGCAACACAGGACACTAACAACCAGTGGATGTAAAAACCATGGGGACGCCGCTCTGAATGCACAAACCCAAACAGCTTACATGATCAAAGCCAGGATGAAAAAAGGAGGAGAGAAAGCGTGTCAGCTGGTGGTCAGTGGGTAGCAATACTTCAAGAATGGAGACTTAGGAGGAGAAGAGACTTTTCTTCTTTAAATGGCGACAGCAAGAACAATCGTGTACTGTGTCTTCCATTGACTGCTGGGAACCTCCAGGGGAAGAGAGGCTAAACGGTTGAGTGCAAGACTGAGACAGAGGGCTCCTCTGTGGGCTTGGCGTCGGGGTGAGGACCCCTCTCCGCACTGGAAGCTCTTTTGGAGCAGGGGGAGCAGGTTGTCGCCTTGGTTGCTCTTTTTGTGGGCAAGGAGAAAGAGGGAGGGCGGACACGCACCACTGGTCATGTACAGAGACCTGGCGTGGGCACAGAGTGATGCCACACAAACACACATACGCATACACACAGGGATGCACTCACAATCACTATCTGAAAGAGTTTGCCAACCTCCCAGATAGCCAGCCAGTCTGGCAGCCAGTCATGCAGTTCCAGACATTTGTCATGACAGGCTAATTCACAGTCAAGAGGTGCTTTAGGTCTCTATCTTGTCCAGGCACACACACACACACACACGTGCTAAAGAGCTACACAATACACACACAAAACCATTCACATAGCTGTGTAATCACACACTCAAAAACATTGTTTCAAATGCCAGAATGATGATCCAGACACGATGCAGGTAGAACTCATTCAAAGCCATCCTAACACAACAACAAACACACAGTAAACAGCTACCCTACCTGCTTTATGTATATGGGTTGTTTTTAACTGTACTTTAAATGAATTCACACAACTTCTTATACTTATCAGGGGTTTTCCTGGCTCAGAATGGGCCTTTGAGGGGTGACTTTGCGCGACAGTAAGCAGGATGGGTATGCGTTCAGTAAAGGCAATGACTTACCTAATGACCGAAATCTATACATTTTCTTGTAATTTCTGACCATAAACAAAATAAATATATATATAGATATTTGGATAATCTGCCTACAGATAGTTCATTAGCTGTGTCACAAATAAAACCATTTCCTGATATTAGCCTATACCACTTGGGTTAAGGTTTAATTAGTGCTAATGTTTGTGTATTCATTATAATTTCACATAATAGTACAGGCTACTATAGCTTACCATTAGTAGCCTACTATTAATTCCAGTTGGACAAAACAGCCGTTTCTGTGGGTTGTTTTCAATCACTAAATTACTGTGCCAGAAAATTGCTCTACATGGTGGTCAGTCTCTCATTTCTTTATGCAAATTATGTCAAAAATAAAAACTGTGCATACAGAACGACAAGTTAAACATTTCTGTAGAGCCTCAACCTTTTTTTAATGGTCCGCCTACTAAAGGCTGTGATTGGTTGGTTAACAAAAAGTGACTTTTCCCGAGCCTCTATACACACGGCTGCATGAAAGGCTCCGATTTCCCTGCAGAGATTAGCAGACAGGTGAGTGTCACGTAGTGCCCAGAGAACCTGATTTAGAGAGGGCAGAGGAGAGAACCGGTGCCGGTACGCCAAAGAGTAAAATGTAAAAGTGACAGTACCAGTGAATACCAGCACATTCGAGCATAAACGACTTTAATATTGTGAGAAATAACAGGAAGTCATTAGCGCGAGCTTCGTAACAGAGTGTTCAGGCGCAGTTAGAACATACAGTCTATGAGTTAAACCAACGCAGCAGCTGGTTTACAAATCTAGTGCCAGCTGCATGTGTAAAATACAGCGGCTGTGGATGAGAGGAGAGTTGCCTGCTGGAAGACAAGACATATTTAACTTTATGTGCTGCGTGCTCAACAGTTGTTTGATAAATGGCTATTAAAACACATTGACAGAGGATTAGAAAGGTTTTTGGCTTTTTTTCAATTCATTTTGGCGCTGAGGATTTTCCTTTGGCGCTCGCTAAAAATTTCTCTATGCAGGAAAAACCCTGCTTATAATATTACAATTTGTCCAATACAAAAAAACACTTGAACATAACAGGTTTTCTAAAACCATACCACCATGATGTCTCTCTCTGAAAACCAGAAAATTACATTAATATATCAGAGAATTAAGCGCCAAAGATCCCAAACTAGCGTCCTGCTTACCATAGCAGAGACTTATCATTATATTAAGACATTTTTGACCAATTAAAGAGTTTCTGTTGCTATAGGATCTCATAAGAAGCTGTTGTAGTTGACCGCACTTCCACTGCACTGATTATAAGTTGATTGAGTCACAGCAGCAAACAAGTCCAAATCTAAAACAATATTAATTACGAAAGATTATCTTTGTTGTTATAATAAAGTGAGGGAGATGAATGAACAGCAACATATTCTTTGTGGCAAGAAGCAATGGGGTTTATGGGAAATGTGGTCTTCAATGTGAAAAGCACTGCAGGTTTCCAATTGGCTTAATTATTATTATTAATTTTTTACTGTAATTATACCACAGTGTATTAATTAATTGATTCAACAACAATATAAGCAAATTTTAAAATATAACATACCAGATTTAGCAGTATATTACTTTCAAAACCCTTTAGTGCTCAGATTTTGGTTAGAGAGAGAGAGGGGGGTGGGGTGGGGGGCTTATCGGCTGGCTCCAGACAGAGTGCGCGGATCAATGAGCATGCGAGGCCCACAGCGATCAATGCATTTGATAAAGAATTAAAGAAGAGCCACTGTACATGGCTATCAAAGAACCAGGACACGGCCTAATTATGATTCGACGGGTGCGTGCCCATGATAGGGGTCTGTGTGTGTGTGTGTCTGTGTGCGTGTGTGTGTTATATGTTCATAAATATAAATCTGTGAGATGTCAGCGTGGAAGTGGTGTGGAAGTGTGGGCTGTGTACCGGTGTGTCCGTGAATACATGCATGTGTGTGTGTTTGAATGGTTGGACAGTGTGTGTGTTTTTTGGGCTGAGGTGTTGCTGTGGTTTGTGGCTGTGAAATCAAGCTTTAGTTTATACACTATATGTGTAAATTATTATGACTGTGTATGTGCGCCAATATTATGTTTGTGATGTATGTGTGTTAAATAAATTCAAGTTTAAAAAAGGGATCATAAAAGGGTCATAAATAAAGTGGTTGCTTTTCATTATGTTGTTCTGATGTATTTTTAATGTGTCATTGTTTGTGTTTTGTAATGTCTTGTATGTGATTTCCTGTTTAGTATTCTGTGTGTATTCAAGTAAAGTTCATCAATCTAGCTAAGGCCATATTGTGTTATTTATAGCCATGGCACTGGTCATCTTGCATACTGAAAAAATTATGTGATTTTGACATTGCTGCTGCTGCAACATGTGGGTGCACATGTAAAAGGCACAGTGCAAATACTTCCAATAGCGTGTATTTTAAAGAGAATATTGTTTGTATTATTTGTAAGAATAAAACAAATCTTGATGAATTCTCAGAACGAAGGTGTGTGAAATATAAAGCTGACATTGTTTAACTGTGGTTTCACCTTTGAATGAACAGTTTTGTGTGTGTGCTTAACGACTGCACTTGTACAGCAGGACAGGTAGAACAGGTAGAGTGGACCACGGAGACTCAACACAAACACAAAAGTCAGAGGAGCTCGTCACTTTGACAGGCAAGTAAGATGGGAAGGTTTTGCCCTTTAAACAGACAGGATAATTACATGTGAGAGAGAGCGCGGAAGAGAGAAAAGGAGAGAGGTAGAAAGAAAGAGACACAGAACATGAGCTGAACTCAGTGGGTCACAGGAAAACACAGGTAACCTGTAACTGTACAAGATCCTTTACAACCAGAAGAGGCAGTCAGTGTGTCTAAAGGGCTTCACTTCAAGTAAGGTCGACCCCCCTTTTAAAAAAGCACACTGACATTGTTGATAGTTAGGTGCAATATGGCTACTGTAAATTAAATCAGAATAATCTAGACTGAGACCAAGAACTGTTGCAACTTTTGAAGATAAATCTGTCAGCAACAGAGATATTTAAAATATATATGTATAAATTCTTAGGTAATATTTCCAAATATTTGAGTATTAATGTTTTAACTAGCCCCATTTTGACTACAGGAGGTTTTCCATAAACAATCATTTCATCTCAGTCGCAGGAATCTAGTAACAACTTTGGTTCATGGCAGAAGTTCCTGGCCCCATTTTCTGATGGCCCAGGAACTAGTTTTCAGAACTCAACACTGTTGGCTCGCAAACAAAAATAAAAATAAAAAGACAGCTACAAAGTGTGAATAGCATTCATTCAGGCCGCAGGCAAGTCCTGGTAGTCACATGTGTCAACAGGACTTTGGACGTTTTGTAGACAATTTCCTGAATAGAGAGCAAGACAAATATAACTCCATTTGTATATATTTTGTTATGTATTAAAGCACAAAAATGGCATCTCTTATCTGTCAATTTTTCCTGATGTTCTTCAGATGTAGTGGGAACAAAAATACAACTACACAACATGGACATTTGACTTCGTGAGTAAAGTTTTGGGACTACTTAGTTGAAAAGGCCAACCAGTAAAATCAAAGATATGTAAAGTCTCACATTAACAAAACGACATTAAGAAGCCAAAATATCATGGCTATCAAATGTACACACACACACACAAGCATACACTTGTGAACACATTTAAATGTCAAATAAATGCTAAACTCTATCTCACAAGTGCACACATGTGGATTAATAAGTAAGAGCAATTTAAAACACTACATTCAAGCTGAAACAAATTATTTAGGTACTTAATAAAGTGGTTGGATTACTGTAATTTCATATGCAATGAGAATTAAATATTCCCTCGTTTGAGGACTTCATCCTTCATATCTTTTTCCCATTCAAAGCGGCTTTAGGGAAAAGAGAGAGAGACCAGGGCAATAGGGTGGACGTGAAAAACATTTGGCATTTCCACTTGGTCAAACGTGAACATGAGGCATGTGAAAACTTGACAAAGAGAGAAGAGAGAAAGAAAGAGAGGTACATGTGTTCAGGAGAGGTATGTAAGTGTGTGTGTATTACAGCTTTCCTCTCTGATGGCTTGATCAGCTCTTGCGATGCAATTGAGAGAGCTGTCTTTCTCTTGCTCGTTAACACACACGCACGCACACACACAATTTAAAGACTGCCTTTGATCTCCACTCCAGCCAATTCAGCCACGACACATACCCTCACACTCCAACACAAGCACACACACACAGTCCAAAGAAACTGCCCACCAAACTATTTAGTTTCATTAAGGGCAGATTCTTCAAAAAGAAGAGAGAGAACAAGAGAAAAGGAGCAAGGCGGGGGTTTAAGAAGGAGGAGGAAGATGAGATGAGAAAAAAAAAGGGAGAGCTGAGAGAAGAAAGGGACAGCGGCCACATTAAAATGAGACCTGGAGAAAAACTATTACTGCTGGGAGAAAGTTGAAAAGGAGAGATGGGAGGAGGGGAGTAAAGGACAAAGTGTGGACAAAAAAGGAGAGTGCACAAGGCCATATTTGCATTTTCAAAATAGACATTTTCTTCTAGTTTTGCAGCAAGAACAGCCCTTCACTGGTGGCCTTTTCAATGGTCAAATTGTGGCTTTAAAGCTTTTTTTAATACACAAATATTCTGCAATTAGAGCATTTGTATTCAGGAGTTGTAAGATTATCAAATGATTACAGGCTTATGTTAGATTAGATAAATTTATTGTAGGTATAAGGAGTAAGTATACTCAGTGGTGTGGTATTTGTTGCAAACAAAATGCCTTCTCAGTTGCAATTTGAGTAAATAATGTGAGCTTTGGGATTAAATTAAACTCAAATGTAGTTATAATAGTGAGAACAAGCCACTGTTAGCAAGTATTCCCAACTCTCAACACTGACATAAGATCCTGTGTCTCTGTTGTGACAAGTTAGCTGCCTAAATGTGCCTGGTAAGGCATGGTACCTTTCAAAAGTTCACAAAGTTCACCTTTTCACTTGTCAAGTGTTTGGCTAGTTGGGCCAACAGCCAGCTAACAAGTGGCCTGTTATGATATGCCTTTGACAAGCAAACATTTTTTTCCACAATCAGACTAACCATGTGTGTTTTTCTCATTTTTTGGGACATTTAGCAATGCCAAGGTTCAGCCAGAGGGCTTTGTTTTGGCCACAGAGTGCCATAAAATGAAAGAAAGAAAAGAAGAAAAAAAGAGGGAGCACAGAGGAGAAAATGAGCACATGAATGCAGTCAAGTCAGGATCAGAGGGCAGACAGCAGATGGGAGCAGATGACAACACCCACAGGTCACAACAGCAGAGACCCAGGAGTCCCCTCCACTCCTGAGAGGAGAAGGCGAAGGAGGAGGTGGCTGGGGTGCTGGTCGGCAAAAATCAAACAGGACCCAATTATAGGAATCACAACGAGTCAGTGAGCAGGGGAACTCTCTTACCTGGAAAACACCAAGGCATTTGCGTGCACTCTTAACCACATACCACAGCACATGCACGCTCAAAAGAATGCAAAAGTGCACAGGTGCTATATAACTGCACACACACATTTTTGCTTTACAGTTCTGCAAACACACACACAGTAGCATAATGCTTGTGTGACCACATAAACACACATACATACACTTCTCCCAAACCTAGTGTGGATCCTGATAATTAGCCTGGCCAAACTGGTGTGAAATTACTGTTCTCATCTGCTAATGGATGAGAAGACCTGAAGCGAATAGACACAGACACAGACACAGACACACACACACACACACACACACACACACACTTCTCCATTAAAATAATAAAAGTGGGAAAGACTAAAAGAGCAAAAGACAGACAAATACAAAACTGGGATGTCTGCAATGAGGATAAGATTTGAGAATAACATCTTTGTCCTAGATATTTTTAAGAAAGCTCATTCATTACCCATCTGGCTGCTGTGTTGGTAGGGGGTGGTGACATTACAACATTACAAGACATCTGCACTGTGACTACTGATATGTTGTGAAGGCCACCTATGAGGAGGAGGAGGAGGAGGAAGTGGGCTCAAAACTATTAGTAGTACTGCTTGTTCATCAAAGACCAGAAGGTAGGACAGACAGCGAGACAATTTGGAGAGAACAGGAAGACAAGATGTGGCAGAGAAACACAAAAGACAGGCAGAAAGAAGGACAGACAAAAAGACAAGAGAAGTAAAAAAGAAAAACGGACGGACACGAAAAAAGGGAGAGAGTGTCACAGAGAGAAAGTGACTGAGAAGACAGGGCGGGAGACAAAGAGAGAAAACTGAACCTGTGACCTTAGATGAAAGAACTAGTCACTGTGGGCTACAATTAGGGATGGCAGGAGGGAGAACATAGGTCAAGAGAACGGGGCTACATGCACACACACGCACACACTCTCTCTCCAATGGCAGACATGCATAACTCTTTGTAATATTATGAAGATTACAGTTTAGATCTACTCTATAACATCTGTTATAGACTGCTGCTATAAAAGTGAAATTGAATTGATCTGATGTGTTATTACTAATGTAGTCATACATTTGTATTTGTATATGTTTTTGATTAATTACATTTAGTGTGAGCATTTAGAATACGCTGCAATGGTAGAAAAAAGCCTCACTTCTTGGATTACCAATATTATAAAACAAAAAATAGCTGATTTCGAGAGGCCTTTTATTGTGGCCAGCCTATGGCACACCTGTGAAATACCCATCAGCATCTTAATATGCCACACCTGTGAGGTGGATGGATTATCTCGGCAAAGGAGAAGTGCTCACTAACACAGATTTGTGAACAATATTTAAGAGAATTAGGCCTTTTGTGTACATAGAGAAAGTCTTAGATCTTTGAGTTCAGCTCATGATGAAAGGGGGCAAATACAAAAGTGTTGCATTTATAATTTTGTTCAGTGTATGTAGATGTTGTAAGAAAAAATAATAGAATTATTATCCTAACACTCACCTCTGCAATCTGTGTTATCACAAGTGCATTATATCCTGCGTTATTGTTCAGGAGAGTTTTGGAAAAGTTTTGTATTTAATGTGAAGTTCTGATTCACCTTATGCTGACCCAAAAGGTGACTCCCTGTAACCTAACTCCTCTCAATTAAAAAATAAAAATTTCCTTTTCCGTTTGGAGAATCACTGCTGCAACTAACGACTTCATTTCAATATATTTTTGACTTATTGAGTAATCATTTCAGCTCTATATAGAATTTCACTGTCACATACAAATCATGACTTCTACAGCTCTGACTAGATATAAGTTTCTAATTTGTAATTTGGGCTTTGAATGCTACACCCCCAAAACAGCTAATGCAGCCCCCTCCTCTCCCTCTGCCCAAATCATTCTGTTGCCTCTACATTAGCCACTTCCCTGGAAGAACGAAGCCTGCTTTAATTGAATTAAATTATACCTTATGCATGCTAAACCGCAAAGCACCTACTTAGAGTTAAATGGGAAAGGCTTGGGCCTCTCCAGCAGATAACATGGGGACACACACGCGCGCGCGCTAATCAAAACAAGACATCAAGTAATCTAATCTGAATCACTAACAATTATCAGCACATTGGCCTCAAGGCCAGTCGTATTCCTTTGATCAATGTTTTCTATTAAAAAAAGTGTAAACAATTCAATATCTCCCTCTTGCTCCTCCTCCTTCACCTCCTTCCCTCATGCATGAGAACAGTGTGTGTTTGTGTTTGTGTGTGTGTGTGTGTGTGTGTGTGTTTGTGTGAGTGTGTGTGAGACGGGGTTATTAACCAATTGTCCTTGGAAATGAGTAAGGAAATCAGGAGGAGGAGAGGGGAGAGAGAAAGAGAGGAAGGTTGGGTCTGGCTACTTTAAGGAGCTAATCTAAGTGAAGTCAGCCATCTTGGCGCACAACAAGGGACAGAAGAGGACCTTTTTTTTGTCGCTGAGGAAATATATCGGCACTGCAACAGCTTTGAAAAACTCTTTTAATTTGCTTTCTTCCTCTGAAGACTTTTAACGCCACCAGTCCTTGGAAGTTCCTCATTTATTTTCTCAGATTATGCAGAAATGGTTATTCCTGTGGCCTGCACACAGACACTGAACGCACACATTTGCATGCCTACACACACACACAATACACTTGTACAGGCGCAACCACATACACACACACACACACACACACACACACACACACTCCCTCTCTCTCTAAAAACCATCTAATTCAAGGGCATATATCTCTTTAAGGATTCAGGCAGCAAATGCAGGGGCATGCGGCTGCTGCCTTTTAGATATTTCATTACCAAAGGGTATTTATTTCATTTTTCCTTCAAATCCGTTGTCACAATTCTCACAAGACCATATTTTCTTCTTACCCCCCTTTCCGTTCTGTGAAACATTTGGAAATGTCACTGAGGATTTGACCACAGTGCTTTCCCGGGGTAACTCCTGGTCCCTCAGCGTGCCCCTCCCACCCCCCAGTATATTATGTTCAGTGGAGCGTGCTCGGTTCAGAGCTGGCAAATTCCCTCACGTCTTCTCTAGTGTAGTTTGCTTCGGTACAGCAATTCTCACCCCCTTTACTATGAATGTACTTTTGCTGACAGGTGTTTGTGTACAACATTTACTCGGTGTTCGGGGGAAGTTGAGGGGGCAGCAAATTTGGTTGGGATGTCATAAAAATTGTGCAGAGTCAAGATGACCAACGGGAGAAACTAAAAGAAAAATGTTTAAAGTGAGAAGAGGGAGAGAGGGAGTCCATCCACATTTGGGTAACTGACATGTACAGGTTGTGACGTTTGGCAGCCCATAAGAGAGTCTGAGCAGAAGTTAATAAGGAAAAGTCTTCTTTCCTTCTCAAAGCCTTTTTATAAAGTGTTCAACAAAGTGGACTACCAGAGGATGAGACAGTCTGGACAGGCTTTTCCAGGTTGTTGCAAGTGTAGTGAGCGTCGAATAGAGAACTGTAGAAGTGACATGAGGGTGTTGAAAGAGGCTGGTGGTCACTATTAGCTGCACGCTGAGGGGATGCTGTACAACACTTCAGTGCACGGAGCAAAGAGGCAGGGACAGACAACTCAAACACAGGGCAGCCTTTACTTACTGCACACAGAAGAGGTCAGACCGACCTGCCCCCTCCTCAGAAACCTGAAGCCAGGCTGAACAGAACTAAGCCTCATGTAGAGACTTTTATATCTTCCTCAGCTGTGACTCCGGTCTGATTCTATTTCTACATGTCGCGTCTTAAAATTACCACAGAACTGACCTCCCTTACAGTATCAAAGGGAGCAATGTCAACAGTTAAAATCCCAGAATAGTCCACACACACAAAACTTTGACTTACATCGCAAGCGTTTGTGGCCCTATTTGGTGCAGGGGAAGCTGAGTTGGGGATGTTCTTGTTGCCAGCCTTCATTGCAGCATCTCTGCGGGCTTGTTCCAGGAGGAGTCTGGCTCTCTCTTTCAGCTCCTCCTGACGAGACAGCACCCTCTGTGTGCAGCAGCAAAGAGTGTGAGGACATAAAACAAAGCTGATGACTATAACAAGGACTGGGTACAGTTCATTTCCAATAAAGCTCCCTTTTCCAAAGTAAAACATATCCTGCAGCCTCAAGCTGGATGCAAGAAATTAATGTTTGTAGACTCTCGCACAATGTTTTTAACAAGTGAATCGTGGGAAAAGTCTGTTTTTTACTGTGCTAATATGAAAATATGAGTATATTTATTTCACATGTGTACACTCACACTCTCTTCAGAATTTTTCTCACCTTCTCAGCAGGGGGACTTGAGACCAGGGCAGGTGTTTGCTCCTATGAAAGACAAAACAACATTATCTACAGGTGTGTAGCCAAATACACTAAATACCTAAATAACTCTACGGTCTACAGGTTCTAAATCAAGTATTTTGACAACACAATGCAACAAATAATATTATTTAGATGGCAATGTTTCTAATATGATTCTTAACAAATTAACTGAATATGTGTAATTTTATCAAAATATGATGCCTAAACGAGGGATATGCCAAGAATATGAACACTGCCATTTTCACCTAGAGTAGCAAGGTTTCACAAACGCAGATTTCACATTACTTCCTGGTACAGTAAGCAGGTGGAGGTAGAAAATAATTATAACAAGCAGACCCTAATGTAGGAGCAGGGTATTATATCCCCCATGCTATACAGGGCCGGGACTTTGGCATTATAGAGCCAGCCTACAAGCTGGGCTCATAGCCCTGTCTGGGTCCAGTGGAGTAGAGAGCATGACGGCTTTGAAAAGAAAGCAAAATGCACACCTAGCTTAGAATTTTATCTGCAAGGTAATCCTGGCTGTATTATAAGGAGGTGCAAACAGGGCAAACAGAGCCTTTGCATTTGGCTTAGACAGAGGAACATTACAACCAAGCCGTTTATAACGCTGAAACATGTTTATCCCTTCAACAAGTCAAATCTGGCCTGGGTGCAGGTGAGGATGCATCCCGCTAACTAGATAACAGCAGATCAAAATGGGGTGTCATAGCTGCCATAACCCCCCCGTTGCCCCCCTGCCTAGCCCGTGACCTTTCGACTTGTAAACAGGAAGCGGTAATCTGAGGTTAACCAATGCAGGCAGCAATGTATTCAATGTGTGTTGTGTGTGACTATGTACGCACGCGCGTGCCACTGCGTGTGTGAGACGAGATGAGGTGTGCTCTGCGCAAAGCGTCGCCACGCCTGAGCAGTCACAGCGCCAACTGCCATCAACTGAAGGGATGAGAAATATAATGAAAAATATAATGAAATGTCAAAGCAGGGGGTTCTCCGAGGTGCCTTCTATAGTCGCCACATGTTAAGGGCCCGGCCCCAATGCGTCTGGCTCTCAGCAAGGAGACAGATGACGACAACATCTAATGCAGAACGGGAGAATTTCAGTACGGTCATCTCTGCAATGGCATCAATGAGGTCGGGATTTGAAGCTTAGCGAGTGCCAGAAGGGAATGAATGTTCACCGCATCCTCTGTCTTATGACTGATGTAGCTGTGAAAGTTTCAATCAAAGCCAGGGTGCATGGATAAAAACCTGAACAATCCATTTAGGGGTGAGACGGGTACCAGCAGGTAAACGCCGTCAGAATCTTAATACCTGACTTAAGTAGCAAGACGTGAATTAGACTACATCATGCAGACTGATCCAGAGGTTGTTTAAGGTACAGGATTTGTAATTAGCTGTCGTTTAATGTATCTCCTACTGATCCTCAAAAGGACACGTTTTTCAAATTATTCTCAAAACACTGGATGAACACTGAGAATATTTCTACATCCCAGCAATTAGTGAGGCTAATGTGTTCTCATTTATCAAAATCGAGTGCTTCATCAAACAAAAGAAATAAACATTATTCAGCATGTTAAAATACTGATGTCAGCTCTTACAAATTGAAAGCACAAAGTAAAAGAAATGATGGTGCATTTGAAGAGACAGTAGGGAATCTGAGTCTTCTTTATTTTAGGAATATCCATAAAAATATGTTTTTGAATAAATATGTTGTCGCACCTTTTGTTCAGTGCAGTGTGTGTTTACTTTAATGCTGTTATTCGTCTGAGTGTTTACCTGTTTGGGATGCAAGTCTGTGTGGTTGACTGGAGGGGAGCTGGTGTCTGAGGCAGGCTCGGAATCCGAGTGACGCAGGCTGGCCCTCTTCTTCTTGAGGAGGTCAGCATCCCTGTTATAGGAGAAGCCCAGTTTCTGGTGGGGTGGGGAGGAGGAGGCCCCTCTCCTGGTGGGAGACCCTGGTTCAGTACTTCCACCCCTTCTTTCCTCTCCTACCTCATCCTTCTGCTTTCTTTCCTTCTCCAGCTCTCTCTCCACTCTCTGTGGTAACTCGCTAAGGTCTAAAGTGTTGGCTTTGAGCAGATTACCCCTGTCCTCGGAGCTTGGTGGTGCCACGTGGGTCGAGTCTGTTGCTGAGGTGTTGAATGCTGTGTGTAGTGATGGGACAGGAGGGCAGGACTGTAAAGGCCCTGCTGCTGGCAAGCTGACCGCTCCTACTTCAGCCTTCCAGCCCGGCTCCATCTCCTCTTCCTTAGCGCCTTTAGTGCCGTTAGATTCACCACCAGCAGATTCAACAGGCTCAGAGTTAGCCTGGTGGTGTTGCACGTCGTTGAGTTCAGCATAGAACTTGTCCTGATCTATAGAGGCGTTTGTATCAGTTTCAAAGTCGCCCACCTTGTAGGTGCTGCGATTGCTGTTGGCCTCTATTTGCACCACATTGAGTTCCTCACCGGAGAAGTGGGCCCGGATCTGATACAGGTAGGTCATTACTGTTAGTTTGTCAGGAATGGCCAGCAGCACCATGTCTGATGGTTCCAGGAGACGGGAGATACCCAGGCTTGCGAAGCCATCATATGCCTGCAAAAAAAGAAACAAAAGTGAACAAACTTTCAATTACAGATTCATACATCACCACAAAACCACTGTCACTGTCACTGACACAACCAGTGTCTTCCCAGCAGATTTGGGGGGAGGGCGGGGTTCACTGTTTGAAGAAAATATTGAATAAAGGAAAGATTATGCCACATTACAACAAGGATTGAGATGGTTGGAAGGGCGAAATCTGGTCAGAGGCCATTTTTGGTGCATTGCATGCATGATCCATGTGTGTTTGTGGGTGAGAGACACCTTTGGCATGACTGCTGACAGGTCATGTCAGGGATGGTTGTCCTCGATAAGAGACGTAGATACCCATAGACAGAGCGCTTAATCCCAAAGTGTGTGTATGTGTCCTTATCGCTCCCCTACATCAACCTGCCCACGCTCTCCGTCACGCGTGTAATTGGTCTGATTAGAGTCTGATGAGAAAATACAGGTTTGATTATCAAGCGACACACGAAACCCAATCCCCCATCACCAGATAGACTGAGACACAGAGACAGAGAAGGGATGAAAACCATTATCGCAGCCAATGACAGGTAAATAAATAGATTAACAGCACACACACACAGACACTACCTCCATTCCTGCGCGCACACACATATCCTCCCCATCCATCTCTCCCAGGTATCACAGCTTGTATCTGGCCTGCTTGATAGTGTTGATCTAATTCCAACCTGTTGCAGCGCTCGTTTGTTTCACTGCCTCCGTAGATCTTCCCAGTCTATCAATCTCTCCCTCTTTCTCTCCGTCTCCCTCTCTGACTTCCAAACCCTTCACAGTGTTTTTTAACCTTTATTTACCCCAGGGATTGTTTTGAAGAGCCTGCTTACTCTGTTCAGCCCTGTCCTGCTTCAACATAAGTCCTTCTCTTTTTCCCTCCTCCACATTTTCTTACCTTTATTTATCCTAAGAAGAGGTCTATTGAGCATGCATGATTTACAATTAAGTCCGTGCTTTGCATTCATCCAATATATATCTGAGAGCTGTCTTGTAAAACTACTGTCTCAAAGTTGAAGTTTCTCAGTGGGTATCACTTAAAGGACAGGCTGAGCACTTTGCTCAGGGGTACCTCAACTGTAGCTTCTATGAAAGCTTCTGACTGCGTGCGCTGTGTCACTCCATATTTGCTAACTAGTGCACCATATTATGTTTCTTCCATTTTATATCAAATTTTATGCACTAAATAGTGCCCTACAAGTTCCCACAATGGAACAAAAACAGAAGTGTCAGCACCACATAGACACATTTTTGATAAAAATCCCATAATGTAATGCTTTGCCTTTGATAAATGTGAAAAGTTAACTTGGATTTATAGTTCTGCATTAAGAGGTTCCAGCACAAACTGCCATAGCTAACTTGAGCTTCCTCAAAACATTTAAGTACAAGTTGGAGCACAACAACTACAGAGATCCCATGTGGGAACCACAACAACTCCTACTAGTCAGCATAGGTTGCTTATGTGCTTCTACAAGTATGCAGAAGAATCTGCTTTTCAGTAGCACACACTTACACAACTTATCACTGTCTACCACATGGAATGAAAGAAAGTGCATCTATGGATGTTAACCCCTTGTGTAAGTCTAGCTTTGAGCAACACTACACCTGTCAATGATGGCACAATCCTGTGTTAGATCTGAATATATTACACATTACCGAGTTATCTATTGAGTGTTTATTATGTGGAAAGGGAACAAGGATGTGGACACAGATCGGAAAACCCTTCTTAAAGTTGTACACCTTATTTCTCCTACTGTATTTGTTCCTATGAGAGAGACAACTGGTGTCACGAGAATATAAAGTGATAAATGGCGTAAAAGAAGGTGGTTTAACTGAGAGATGTTTCTACGTTTACAATCAATTATGATGTCTTTTGTCAGGAGGAGTCTCTTTCACTCTCACCTTTTTTGTCCCTTTCTATTGATGCAAAGTATGTGTTTGTGCTTGCAGAGACAAGGCAGGAAGAAAGAACTGACGGCGGGAAAAAAGAAACGGGAGAACAGAGAGGAGTTTGCCTTTACAGCGAGCCTGTTTAAGTCCCCCCCCCCCCCCTTCCACTGGCAGGGAGTGTAAAAGAAAAAAGAAAGCGAGAAAAGAAAGAAAAGGAATATGGGGAATAAGAGGGCCTGATTGGGTTTCTAACAAGTATTCAGGGGAGCAAAGTGTGCTTACATTGTTCCCCTCTCGCCCAGGGTAGGCTGTGAAAGAGAGCGACAACTTGCAGCTCAATAGGGACAGAATGAAAGAATGAAAGAGAAAAGAGCGAGAGTAGGAGAACGTGAGAGCTGTATGAGGAGGAAGCAGGGAGGGAGGCTCTCGAGCTGGGTTTTGTTTCAGGGTCGATGTTGGTCTTGACATGCGCTACAGTCTTTTTGACCTCAGTGTCATGATTTATTCTTTCTATATCTTCTCTTATAGCTTGACGAGCGTGGATCATATCATTCTGAAACACTGGTGACTACTGAGGGAAGACCCGTTTCTTTTAGGTGAATTGTTTTCTGTGCTGGTAGCCTACAGTTTGTGCCTACTGCAGTTAAAAGGATAAGCCTGGCAATATTCTATATCTGTTATTGTCAACAAATCTCATGAAAACACCAAAAATCAACAATGGGTTAATCTCTCTCAATACTTTCTCACTTCCCTATACTGTCTGTGGCACTCGGCCCCATGCTTGTTGGCTCTGACTAAAAACGTAAACCATTAAAAAGAACAACAATGGAGTTCTTTGGCACGGAGTAATAAGATATATTTGGCTTTGGCTACAAAGAAAATATTTGTTAGTAGGATCAATTCATTGTTGGCTTTGGTCTTTCTGTGGGATTTGATGACAATAATAAAAATATAGAATATCACTAGATTTATGCCTTTAAACTACAGTTATTGAAAATCTATCAGGTAACACACAATGGGTAATGACCCTTTTCCCCCCTATCCAAAGATCGCCAAAACAGGAGCGCATAGCTACACCGTACCGCAGGGTATGGCAGGAGCTCTATTGAGTGTAACCACGGCAACGGCTTCTGTGCGCTACACAGCTGTAGCCTATTTAACTTAAATTAAAATTATAGGCTACATAAATTTACCTAATAACCCTACGTCTACTTTTGCGGGGATGCTCTGCCATGCGAAGTCCGTCCTGTTGATGTCCTCTTTAGTAAACACAAATAGATTCTGGAAACTCACAAACAGCGAGGATCAGTCTCTCTTCCAATGATTTGTGCTGCGTGTCGCGTACAAAAAGTTCAAGACAATTCAACTTCGACAGAGTTGAGGCGAGCACAATCGTGACAGTTTAACGGAAAGCACCCGCTTGTCGCTACACCTTGACCACTTCACCTCACTCTAACAGAGAAACTAGTGACTGAACATAGACCGATTCTGCTGCTCTCTGATACAAGTAAAATATTTCTGCTGATACCTGTTTAGAAAAAAACTGGAAAGAAAACTGGACTTGTTTGAACAAGCTAGATAAAAGATAGTGCCCTGGCAGTGGCAAATTTGGTTTACTATTTAATCTGATTACATTAATGTTTAAGTTGAGATATTTTATTGCTACTGTGTAAAGGGAATACTGCTGGTAAAAAGCACCTTATTTGTTTGAAGTGTTTGTAAACCACATGTTATTGCACTTTTGTGTATATAGCAGTACATTTAAATTAAAAGTGTGCAATACACTACTTTAGAATTCATTATTCAATTTTGCGCATAACTATGTGATTAATCGAGATTAAAAATTGTAATTATTGCCCAGCACTAGTTATTTTATATGTAATTGTAACATTCCCCATATTGTGATGTATATCCATATCAAATAGTATTTAAAATTATAATGGACTCAGCCAGCCCTAATGCTTGATTAACAACTTTTGAAACAAGCCTGTCATAGAAATAATCTTGTGTATTCATCAACATGGACGGATGAGAGCAACATTTTTGTCCACTATGTATTTTGGAAAATATCTAATTTTCTCACTTTCCATCATCCAACTGACAGAGCTTTTTTGTCTGGACTAAATGTCACCGTCGCCTGCCCCAGGCCGCTGCTCCCTGCTCCCACCTCCCCTCCCTCTCTGTGACTGACAGCTATCTATCGTTGTCAATCATCAGCTCCCCCTCCCCTTGGCCCAACCCCTCACGGTTGTGCTCAGGGAGCTTTAGCCTAGTGCTTGGTGCTACACTATCAGATGGCATGACAAATGACTTCTCCTTGGCCTCATTACACACACACACCAGACAAGACGGAGGAGCAAGCGGTCCAAATACTCAGGTGATCTCAACACGCAAACTCTGCAAACGGACATGATGAACATGTGGACACACTCACGATCATCCACGGACAAGCACACACACATAATGGATGATAATGGATCATTTCAAAGGCTGTAAATGTTCTAAATATTCACTTCTCTCTCTTTTTTTCCTACCCACCCCCAATATTGATTGTCCTTATCTGTCATAATTCAGCACAGTCTGAGCTCATTGCAATCACTCTTCACAGATAGACTGTGAAAGGAGGAGGGGGCATGTCTATCAACTAGCCATGAAAAGCAAAGATAGTTGTCATTTCTATACATTTCTATTTCTGCTGTCCATTCAATAAATTCTATACATCCTAATAACTCCTTATGTAGCCTATAAAACATTGTGGATGGGTGGATGGGGAAGAAGTCTCTTTTCATAATTATCTTTCATTCTGTTCTTCACACGTTTTGATTTTAAACATTTAATTTCATCCTTTATTCCTCTTTCTCTCGTTTTTCCTTCTTTAGTAATTTTTTCTTACTTGCTCTTTGGGCTCCTTAACCTGCCACACTATCCGGTCCTAGCCTCTGCCTGGTGTGAATGGTTTCTCTTTTCTTGAAGGTAATATCACGAACACCCTTCTCTTGTTCAACACCTTCAGGGTGCTACATGAAACCACACGATGCATTACTTCTTTTTCCCTGAACCCACTTGGCTTTCACAATCACAGTCACCTACAACACCAAGTGCAATCATTTACAATTACTGTATGTCACACTGCTGGAAACATACCATCAGCGTCCATAATATAAAAGCCAGCAGACTTCACATCTCCTATACAGCGCAAATCAGTTTACGTGCAGACTTTATTATCACTGTACATGGAAATAAATCTCGGAACCAACATAAAGTGGCGCACACTGTAAATGTCTGATTCTTTACAACCTGGAAAAACCTTGTCAAGCACAAAATGCTGCTAATATTTATTTAGATTTTGACAAATTAATAATAATCAGCCACTTCACTGGTTGCTAACTTTATGAACTGATAATGTGTGCTTATCTCAGGTCTTTGTTCTTTACCTGTTCTCAAATGTTGTCCCTGCTGTGCATGCTCCAACTGTGCGCCATAAAATGGGAAACTGAATGGCAAAATTATTTCTGGTGTTAGACCAATAAAAAGAACATGTGACATGAGCAGCTTTTTGATGTTCTCCTTATTTAACATTTCACAAAATACATGGTTCTCTTCACGAAACATTGAAAAGTGGTAGGGTTAAATGTTTCTATGAAATGTTTTCGCTGGTGTAAATGTAGTACAAGGACACATTTTACACATTGAAAAAATTATATTATATACTTTATGGATCGACGGATATCTCTGGAAAGGAAAAAGAAACTGGCCCTGCACAACTTGTCCCCATTCAACAAGAACGAGACTTACATTTACTAGCTAACACCTTGTTTGGCACATCCCCAATGTTGCTTATATACGTACTATATACCCAGATTCTTGAGGGCTACTATGAGCATTTTGGCAGGAGATGACACTTAGCCAATATCTACCTGTGTCACCTCTGTGCACTGCAAAGGAACAACTTGGCCAAATGTATCAGCAGCTGGTGTAGATCTTTACAGAGAAGCTGGTTGCAGCACGCTGGGTACAGTGTTCGTCTATTCACCAGGTATCACCTTCTACGGCATATTCCCATATTTCTTATATCTAACCAATTTCTTCAGGGCTACTTGAGCACCTGGAGGGGGGTGAGGGGCAGTTAGCAGATATGGGATTGGGTCTCTCCCTCTCCCTCCACTGTGGTTATTGTCAACAGGGTAGCATTCATGCCTAACAGGGCCACCAGAGGTTATCGCTGAGCCAGAGTGTGTATGAGAAGAGGAAATCAAGCTGCAGGAACCCGACGCATATCGTTCTGTGTAGCCCTCGGGGGCCAAAGAGGGGACAGGGCGTCTGTGTGTATATACGTGTCTGAGTGTGTAGTAACAGAGTGAAAGGGAAAAACAGCAGTGTGCATTTGTGTGTTTTGCAAGTGTGTACGGAAAAAGTAAACGTGCACGCCAAGAGCCAGAGGGACAGAGTGTGCACCTCAAATTGTAAATGTGCAGATATGATGACATAGGGCAACGAGGAAAATAGGTGTGAATGGGTTATTCAGTTGAGCTTTAGGAGTGAGTGCATATGTGTGGTTTGTATTTGTTAGGAGAGGACAGGAATGAAACCAAAGAGTCAGTAATAGCATAGATACTCACCAATAAACACATGCATACCCCTTTTTCCTGCACACTCTTTTACACTCATACACAAAGCAGTCTAATCAACACAAGACAAATATGTTCTTTTCATATACACACCAACATCAACACACACAAAGCAGAGGCAATTCAGTCTGCTCCCAGCAGGCAGCTGAGTTAAGATAACATCTCACCTCTGCCAGGTGACTAAGTTATGCTTTGGGCACACATGGCCAAGTACGCACATCACAGCAGGGGGAACGTCTAAGGAACACTGTCATTATAACAGTCTGGTTATGGCGTATGTGTGTGATTTGTGAGTACACGCGTTTGCCTGACTCCATGTGTGTTTCCACCATCCCCCATCAAACAAACATACACACTACATCCAGGGATTAATGGCAGATCTCTAAATAAGGCCAAATGGAGATGTGGATGGGAGGGAGCTAAGTGGTGTGAAGGACCCAGCGGTGGCTGCCTCTTACCTTTTTGTTGTTTTCTTTAATATCCTGAGGGTTGAGCGACTTGTAGTCTCTGGAAGAACAGTGGGGAGGGTCGGAGAGGAGGCAGGAAGAGAAAAAAAAAAAAAAGAGTGAGAGAGAATGGGAGAGAGAGAGATAGCGAAGAAGGAGTTGTGTTTAAATATGCATCACATGTAATGGCATTAGAACTGTAACATGCAATTTCATAGCAGTGCAATCAACAGAACTAATAGAGTGGAAAATATGTAAAAATAACACACCGGAGTGCAAAGGCACACAAGCATAAACACACACACACATACAGACATGTGTACACAGACCACGGTTTTGATCAATTATCCTCATGTCTGCTCTCTTGATGGGGCTGCAGGTTTCCAATGTAGTGTACTTTTGAGTGGTAAATACATACATTAAATACTAAACACAAATGGAACTCTCAAAGAGGGAAGTAATAATGAAGTCTGCGTGAGCAAGAAAGTACAGAACTGTCATCTTAATCAAACGCACCGACAGGAGTGATGGATACATGGACACAGTGTGGTGACAAGTTAACTGTGCAAATATGATACCAAGTTACTAAAAGAGGCAAAGGAGAAGTCTTTCATCTAATGTGAATATACTACAGACGTTCACATGACCTTCCTTCTCAAGGTGTCAACAGTCTGGTTTCCACCCAAGTTAGACTTGCTGGTTTAAATCCCAGCCCTGATATTGTGAGAGAGACATCCTCGTGGTGTGAGTGTGTTTGTTAGTTTGTGTGTCTCATACATGATGTCAGGTCTGAAGTGGTGCAGCAGGGCACAGAAAGCCAGCCCATTCCTCCAGGAGGTGGTGAAGTTGGTGATCTTCACCCCGCGGTAGTTCTTGGTGACCTCGCGGCACCAGGCCAGGAGAGACTGGCTAGCATTGGGCTTGCCTCCCAAAACCGGGCTTGGGACGGGGCTGGGCTACAGACAGAGAGGAAGAAAGGGGAAAGAGAAAAAGATTTAGAATTGAATCTTGTGCATCGATGTGTTGATATCCATTTCATATATTAGGCTGTTTTTTGGGTCAAACAAGTTCAATCACTGCAGATTTTTAGCATTTAAGTATAATGAAAATTATCATTAAATGTTGAAAATGAATAATGCGCACTGGAAAGGAACTTCAGGAACTTTCCTGAAAAAAATCTAACCTAAAACATGATGTCAGTGTATTTTTCAACTGGTATTAGAGAATACTACACCTGATCTCCTAACCCTTGGTACTTGAGATTTGGGTTTTTAATAATGGTAATATTTTTAACGTTGTCCACATTTCCACCCCCCCATTCCTCCACGTCTGAGCTCCTTTCATTATATATTTCTCATTAAAATGTTTTACTTAGCAACCTCCACAGATCCAATTAGCTTGCTTTACTGTCATACAATGAACCCGCACATGCACATACGCACGCACACACACCATAATGAAGGGTCAGGCACAAAGCAGTGTATGACCGTGGATAATGTAAACATCTTATTAATTAGCTCCGCCTTTGAAGTCTTATCTGGGTCGAAAGCTTTCACCATTAGGAACCTTTCCTCTCCCAGACTCCAAATCCCACAAATCCTCGGTGGCGTGGAGACAGTGGTCTTCCTCTGACGGCCAGCAGAACCAATGCTATTTTGATTATTCAGCTGGCTATTCACTAATCTGGTTATGGAGCGACAGATATGGGCTAATTCTCTCAGATCATTTTAGAGAGAAATGGCAAAAATGTCAATGAGATTTGATTAAATTCATTAGAGGCCAGTGATCAAAAAGACTATGAAATGTGTTTAGAAAAAGTGCATATTACTATTGTAGACAATGATATTAATATGACTAATAAAGATTTTCTTAATTACAACACACAATATGTTCCTACACAAGATTACATCTACATTATTAGTAAAAATTTAAATTTAGTAAAATATGCAGTATAATTTAGTTAAAATGCACAAGAGATAATCTGCTTTGCTGACCTATACAAAAGACTTTTTAAGGCTTTTTGTTTAATTAATACGACCCTACCAGACTCCAGAAGTCAGGTCTACCATATTGTGCACTTTGTTGTACACTATTGGCTTAGATGGCAACAGCAATATGCAAATTTCATCACAAGGCTGCTCTCACACCCAGGTGATGTTAACTCTCAATGCATGAGATGGTCACACAAGTTCAACCTTTACTTAACCTTTAGTAGGGAAGCGTGAAAAAAACACAATGATTCAACACAGTTTTTAAAAAACACACAGTGAAGCTCTGGAGAAAAGCTCACTACAATATGACTGCTAGAGTCTCACCCCTGTAACAAGGCTTGTGGTAGCCAACCAACCCCCTCTGTTGGTGCCTTTCTGCTACTGCAAGAATAGGAGAGGCACAGAACTGATGGGTGCCAAGACAGATTTGTCATTACAAATTTGGGGAAGCAGTATTATTAGGTGATGGTGTGCTGACTTGAGCATGTTTAAGCCTTGTGCAGAACCCATGGCAACTTGCAGAAGGTTCATTCATGGGGTGTAGGAAAGAAAAGAAAAAGAGAGTTCGTTTCATTTGGACATTTGAAAGTTATGGAAAAGATTGGCATGATGACGTCGCTCCAAGAGAGAGATGTGCTTAAGCTTAATGCTAAGACCTAGAAGTGCACAACCACACTGCTGAATTCCCATCCTAACCTAATTTTAAGACCGTCTGAACCAAAACTCGACTTTGCATGCTTTTAAGCCTGTGACAAGATTAAGCCTGTCACCCTTTATATATTTTAGTTGTCCTTGCTGTTTTTTTAAGACGCTAAAAAATAAATGTTTTTTAATGTTAACAGGAATAAACAAAAGAGTGATACTAAAGCAATATTAGTCTGTTAGCAGTAGTGTATAAGCCCCTGGATGTCTCTTACTCTTCTATTGTAGCAGTTTAACCTGTGACCGCAAGCCTGGAGCCTGCTGAGATGCCACAAGGGCCAAATCAGATGAAAGAGTCTGGAAGCCATCTCTAATAGCAACTCCTCCTAACCTTTGTACCAGAGTGTGTGTGTGTGTGTGTGTGTGTGTGTGTGTGTGTGTGTGTGTGTGTGTGTGTGTGTGTGTGTCTGTCTTGCAGGCCCCTACGGCAGTCTGAGTACAGGGAGACAGTAGCGGGAGCCTGAGGTACAGACACTTGACATTTCCGGCTTTAAAAGAGGGCCTTAACCTTTCCCCGCAGCTTCTCCAGACACGTTTTAGGCAGCCTTGACAATGCCTGCGTGCTACTCACACAAATAGGGGGGGAAAAAAATAAGAAGAGAAAGAAAGAGATAAAAATTCAGAAAGTCAATACCGATTAGAACATGGTTGCAATTACTGTGCATGGATAAGGAGAGAGGTCAGTGTAAACAAGGGATTGTTTGTTGACCTGATCAAATAATTTTAATATACTTAAAATGTCACTGACTAATCAAATGTAATGTTGGCCAACTGAACTAAACTCGTTTCTCCAGGTGTCCTCTCCTCTGCATTTGCCACTGTTTTTGTGTTTCAGTAAAGTGTGTGTGTGTGTGTTTGTAGAGTTTCAGTGTGGAGTGGTCTTCCTCCAGGCCTTCCCTTTCAGTTTTTTTTCAAGTGACGGTTGAAAGTAGCTGTCTAATTTCAGCGCTCTAATTACCTTGGATTAGAGACCAGGTGCTATTAAAGCAATTAGACACACAACACACTTCAGTGCCGCAGACCCTGCAGACACACACAGAAAATACACACCTGTATAACATTGCCAGTGGAAAAAAACAACAACATACATTAGCCAGTGTGACACAGGCTTTAAGGCTCACTCACACACACTCACCCACCTATCGGCATACAGGTGTCTGAGTCAAAGGAATGCAAACAAACATGCAAGACCCCCCCCACACACACACACACACT
The DNA here is from genome assembly GCF_014851395.1 of Micropterus salmoides. Lineage (NCBI taxonomy): Eukaryota > Metazoa > Chordata > Actinopteri > Centrarchiformes > Centrarchidae > Micropterus > Micropterus salmoides. The sequence continues at coordinate 24,694,342 of NW_024041373.1, forward strand.
TCAATTAATAACAAATAGAATAGACATCGAGGATAGTGTGTTACTGAAAAATGACGAGTTAAGAGTCAATTTCTTCAAATTGCATGTTCATCAATGAGAGTGATTCTTTTCTTCATTCCTGTCAGATCAGTTTTTAGAACGATGTGGTGTTCCTCCAGCGACAGCGGCGCGTGACTAGCAGTGACCCCACGTTCATCACAACCCAAACTGATGTAATTTTCTCAATCGGCAGGCCAGACCGTTCCATTACATCTTCTCCAGATAACGGTTTACAAATGCATCAAAACACTCAAGCTTTTATATCCATCAAATATTGAACAAATACCATATCATCTTCTACAGGAACTGGCTGCATTTCCTTAAGACACAAACACGGGAGGAGTGAAATTTTCATGAGCAGCAGAAATGCATCCTGACTTATCAAACAGTTTGCTGTCTTGCCTAAAGGAAGGTGTGCACATATATGTATTGTGTGTGTGTGTGTGTGTGTTTGCCTTTTATCTGTCTGTGTGAATGTCACTGGATGTGTGTGCAACTCTGACACAGCCATGTAGCTAGCTCGGCTCGAGGGTAGGATTAGCGGAGAGCATTGCCTCGGCCCACAAACATTCCATATTAAAAAATGAAAAGGCAACCTTCATTACTATCAGTGGCACATAACCTCCCCTCTTCCTCCTCCTCTGCTACTATTATACACAGCCCTAACAGCTTGGGCAAAAAATACAAGCAACTGACAAGAGATTCCATTATTCCTGATGCCTCAGTGTCAACAACATACATCCGACAGGGCAAAGAAAGAAAAAAATGGAAGAAGGGAAAAGGATGTGAGAGAGAAAGAAGGGGGGTTAAGCTCACTACAATGTCTGAATGACAAGATAGGAGGAAACCTGGGAATGGAATCATCCAGGTTCCTGTTGGTGCTGGAGTCAGGAGGAGGATTTTTGGTGTCAGCAATGTTTTTAGGTGGGGAGCCCAGTATGTGATTTGAGATCTGGAATCACAGGTAAAGCGGATGAACCATGATACGGAAAATAAGAATATTTGTCCCAGGTCAAATTTTAGGTCCTTTGCAAAAGAACAATTCTGTAGCGAGGTCAGAAACTGTTGCCTTTAGACTTGGGCAATAGTAAAAGGGCAGAAGTAATTTTAAATACCTTTTAAAATAACTTAGCAAACATTCACAGACTTACAGCGAGTTGAGCTATACCAACAGTAAACTCCTTTTCACAAACATCATACATGGCGAGGGTGTGGTAGGGGATGTAGGTTAAGCTTAAAACAACAAGATGGAACATTGGATTACAATGCTAACAATTATCTTAATGATTTCTTGGACAAACACTTAAGGCAAGGCCTTTCTCATAAAAAAAAAATATATATATATATTTTTAAAGTAATGACATTTTATTGATCACTGCAGGGAACTACTACTACTACTAAGTTTTAAGACAGACGCTACTACTACACAGTCTACTACTGGATCTTCCAGTTGGTCTCAATCTGTGGTTCTCAAACTGGGGGGTCGGGCCCCTCTGTTGAGTGGACCTAAAGATGCATGACCCATGAATATCTGGCTAATAAGGCTATCTTGCTAACCTGAATCTTTCGTTTATTTCAATTGCCAGAATTGCTTAATGATTGATAAAAATGAAATCCACTTTTGTTGGGGTGGGGGGCATAAACGTTTTTCGGCTTCTGAAGGGGGGGACCTAGTAGAAAAAGTTTGAGAACCACTGGCCTAAATGAAGATGAAGACAAATGTAAACAAAGGCACATAGCATTATACACAATTAAATGAAAGAGTATGGAGGCCATTAAAAGCTGGCCTTTCAGAGTCATAAAAAGATACAAGTGAAATGCGTTAAGTGGCAGCTTTGTCTCTTCCTCTGGGGCACAATGCTTCAATGGAAACTTAACTGGCCACAACCCAATGACATAAACCTACAACTCTGTGGAAAGAAAAGAGCTTCCGTATCTTTCCAATCTCACTTTCATGGCTTCAAAGCAGTGTCAGAGTGTGTCAGATTTGAGGAGGTGTTGAATCTCATACTCTTTAAAACTTGTAATCCGCTCAAGGAGCCTACGGCAAAAACAAAAGTCCATGCGCACACACTCATATACACACAAACTGCGAAGCACACTCACTTTAAATGACAGGGTGTACAGTATAAAAGGCACACATACTGTGTATGCTTACACATTCAGTTCTAATGTACTGATACTGAACAGCAGGCAAAAACTTAAACATACAGTATAAATACACAGTTCAGAAAAGGTAGGCAAACTCACTCAGCTCTTATCCATCCATCCATCCATCCACACACACACACACACACACACACACACACACTTGAAAAACATTAATACCTGTTAACATTTAAGAGGATAAAGGTTAATGCACTTAAGTGGCCTGTCCATCCTGCTTCTGAAAGCGCTCATCTGATTGGCCGGGCTCCAACCACCAACATGCTCAATTATCTAATTGCACCTTCAATCAAAACAAGCAATTTGTTTAATCGGGGTTTTCTATGTCCGACGTCTTCACATTAGGAAAAGACAGAGGGAAGAAAAAAAAAAATGAAAGAAAAAAAGAACGAGCGCCTCGCATCATCTTACCCATGAAATTATGCTTCGGATTTCAAACGTTGCCTGCATGAGAACAGAGGGGAGGGAGCGAAGTCCAATCAAAAGTTCAATTATGTAAATGGAGATGTGGAGTGGATGAACAATAGTGAAGGAAAGGGGGGGGAGCAAAAGGCTGGGGCAGGAGAGGGGAACAAATGTAGCGTGAAAAATAATACACATAAACATACAAAGGAAATATCGTATTACTGTTGTAATCACACTGAGGAGGGGCTCCTTCCAACGAGAGCCGTGAGAGAACGTGTGTGTGCATGTATGTGTGACTGTGCATGTCGCAACTGTTCAGTTAAGTCAGGCTTCACTTTGTGAGTGTGAACAGGTGGAGAGAGAATGATAACCCTCGACTATATGACAGACTGAACCTGCTACCTTTGAGCAAGGCACTCAAGCTGCTATGCCATCTAGCCAGACAATACTGGAGTGTTTGTTTCACAATTGTTAAACAACAACTTTATGCCACAGCTTTGTGTAATATCACTAAGTAGGAATATATGTAAATACATTCATCATACTGGTGATGGGTGGGGGGATTGCAAGTGATTCACTCAGAAGCGGATATGCTTCCCATCTAGCAGTGAACCTGCAGGCCAAGACAGAGGGCCTTTCGGCAGTTGGCTAACGAGATGTAAAATGCAAAAATCAGGAAAAGCGGTTTCCTTTTCCAGGACCATTTCGCTTCCAAGGCCTGTTTTTGCTCCAAAGGCATAACCATGCAAAGCAGACAAAAAAAGAAGCAGAACAGGAGAGGACAGGCAATGATTTGACATTGAAATAAAAACCATTCACTGAGAGAGAAAAAAAAAAGCACCATGAAATAACACAGTTTGGAGGAGGCAGCAGACAAACGAGTGACTGTGCCAGCTTGCAGTGTGCCCACCCGCCCGCTTGCTCGCCTAACGTGTAACACAGGGCATAATGCGGTGTAAGCGCTGGCTTTAGCTTGTCATGGAAACGGCAGTAGCATTACCCACACTCACGCCTCTGCAAATTAGCTTAGGCTGGGGGGGGGGGGACGACATGCAGGGTGGGTAGGGTTTAGGATTGAGTGCGTGCATCTGTGTGTGCGGTAAGGGTGATGGGGCGGGGTGGAGGGGGTATAGGGTATGGAAGCTGGGATCCAGTTAGGGACAAAACAAGACAACATCACTGCTGGTACTGATGGTGAGTCGTTTTTCCTCCTATGGGTTACACAGATCCAGCAGACGAGATTACAAACTCCTTCTGGGCCAATCACTTCTCCTCCTCATCCCCTACTCACAACATGAGGTCTCAACCACCTCTTGTCACCGGTTCAGAGTGAGTGTTCAAAGCCTGTTTCGCCCTCTTGCCTCTTCCTGTACACTCATTTTTATGGCAACACCACCAATCAGTCTTGGTTGTCGTGTCACACACTACCCAACTTGCACTCATGATTTGCAGAAATAACCAAAATGCAGTGCTGCCCTAACTAAGGAGTTTGAATTTTTCAACATTTACTAGACTGACCAGAGTGACAGATGGTGTTAACTAGTGAACCTGTTGGATGTTGTGGTGTTACATAATATTGGCCTGGCAAATTAATTTTCCTTGAAATCATTAATATGCAGCTTTACTATGTATATTTTAAAACCCAGATTTCAAACAATCCAGAAAAATAATCCAAAGGGCACCCATCTCTTCGTTCTTCCTCCACCTGCTCATCTTCCTCAGATAAATAAATAAGCTTCGGGAGAATGAAGAGACGAAGGGGGCTCTTCTAAATCTATAACGTATTAATCTCCTTTAACTGCCATGTTCAACAAACAAATTAGTGGTGCAATGGATTCAGAGATCAGCTGTGATGATAACACCGCCATTTATCAATTAATCTGAACCTGGGCAGGGAAAACTCATTAAGGGGGCCACTTTAGGAATTATGTTCTGCAGGTAAAGAGGCTAACTGTGTGTGTGTGTGTGGGTTCTTGACACAGCAGTTGTGCAACCCCCCCCCCACCACTACAGACTGCCATTGTCCAGCGTAGTGTGGGCTCCAAAGTGATGAGAGGGGTGATAGCACAACCAATTAAAATGAACATAATTACAAAGTCACCCCTTTGACTCCTGATCAGAATGCACATGCATCAACACACACATACTGATGGAGGAAGGGTGTGGTGGGGGAAATGCTACACACACAGGCAGAGAAAGAGGGAAGGGTATGTTATGAGCTTCCAGAAAGAGTGGGAGGAGAAATTGATAACGAAAGTAAAGAGACAAAGAGAAGGAAAAGAACATGTGAGCAATAGTGAGGCAGTAGTAGGTCCTAACATTGAACCAAAAAGGGTACCCACGTGCTCAAAAAGGTCACAACATCTCTGATACAATGTGGGTGCTGCTGGAGTTACTGACTTGGACCAACAATTTACAAATCATCTAACACAGCTTCTCTTTTTTGGCATTTGGTATTAGCTCACAGTTAGCTAAGGCTGACAGGAATTCAGTCATCAGAATGAGGTATCTTTGAGGAAATTTTGACCTACTGAAGCTAGATGAAAATTAAGAGACATAGGATTAATTTTCCTGGTCAATCCCAAAGTCTTCAAAAGTTTTCCAGTGTACCAGTGTAGACTAGACTAAAAATTTAAACACTAAAAAATACTTTGGGAAAAACTCAGTTGTGTGTTTTCTGTTAAGGTGAATAGAAATGTGTTAAAGCAGAATCACCCTCAATTGCAGGTAGTAGCTACTAACTGGGGTCAAATTTGCTGGATTCCAACAAAAGATCCAACCAATGAGTGTGCAAACCCGCTGTACGTATGTCCTGATTGCATTACGATAAAGACAGACAGAACTGCATAATCAAATCTTGTTGTATTAAACTGAGCTCCTGCTAGAATTAAAAGCTATGGGAATGATCCCACTCAGTGATCTAAGAGTTAAGCACTGAAAATGCCACTTTGTATTTCCTATAGCACATAAGAGCACACACCTGCATACCTTAATAGTCCGAAAGAGGGGGTGCTGGAGGGCTTTATACAGAGGCAATTAAAGCCTTATCATTTCCACACCCGCTTTCCTTTCCTCAAACTGCTTGCACGTGCACGCACACACACACACACACACACACTTAAACACATGCGCACAATTTGAAAGACAAATCACTCAGACTAATTCATAAGGTACTTCTAAGGTCCCTTTTAAATTATGGTGAACGGTTGGTTTAATTCAATTAAAATGTAGCAGGGGCCACTTAAGGATGACAGGAGTAAGGTATGGCATGACCAAGTGCGGGCGGTTTTTAAGAATGTGCGGGGGGTCCTATACCTTCCTGGGGTTGAAGGAGTTTTCAAGTGCATGGACTTCTATCTCCTCACCCAAAGCCCCCTTAAACCTCACCCCAAAACCCTGGATCCTTCTGGGTTTAAGCCCACACACACCTGGAAGACTGGGGCAGATTAAGACCAGATTAAGATAAAGTTACCCCTTCTTCGGCCGCTATGTCATTCAAACCCCTGGCCTCTATGACCACTGGATAGAAGGACACACAAGACAAAAAGGTTTGGTTCATTCACATATACACACACACACACACACACACACACTCAAAGGACTTTCTGGTCATCCTCATAAGCCCTATTAGTCTGCCATAGAGCCTCTCATAGCAGACATCAATCATGGAGGGATTAGTCAATTCCCTCTCTAAATGAGTGGCGAGGGAAACTTCCCTTCAACTCTAAAGCAGGTCTCTCTCTTTCAGAGATTACACAGCGATTTGTTTTCATTTTGTTCCATCTTCATCGTTTTCTGTTTGACTTGCTTTTCATTTCTCTCTCTCTTGCTCTGCGTCTCCCTCGTTCTCTCCTGCTTGCAGCTTGTGAGGTAATCCTTGGCAGATAAAACTAAGGAGGACTTACCAAAGGCAGATTACAAGCGGCGCTTTGCGGAAGGCCCTTTTACACCAGTCGGCACGGGTATTGAGGAGAGTGAGCTCTTCGCAGTGCTTAACTTGTGAACTCGACATGCACCCAACAGAGGAAGAGGTGGAAAAATGATATCCGCATTACAGTAACTGGATCAAAATATATCCCTCGCAACACACACAAGATTGCACATTAGTACACATAACACACATACGTCCTTTTATGGTGACGTTTGTAAAATTGAATTTAGAAAAGTCCCTGAATATATATTTACATTCGATTTTCATTTATTCACTTGACAAGATTAAACATACTGTGTGCCCTTCAGGATCAACATTGTGTACCAAGTCAGAGTACCTATATTAGTCTTGTGAGGAAATAAGCTTCTCCTTGTGCAGGTACAGCTTCTTGAAAACCCTTAAATACATGGCTATAACATTTTATCCCAGAATTAGTTGATTCAAAGATTTAGGTATCGTTGCAATGTCCAGTTCACAAAAAAGGCAAACCTAAAACTGACCCTGACACAACTTGACCTACATTAAACTTTTACTTTCAGGAATGTCTTATACCTTTCTCCCTAGCTTGATGACAGCGATGCCCTGCAGCACGAAACGACAACAGGAAGCCCAATGAACGGACCTAAACTGCTCGACAGAAGAAACCAGGTCTTCTCTCTCCCACAAGATCCAATGACAGACCACTCAGAGACTGCAAGTAAGAGTTGGGGAGGGGTCTGCGCTGGGAAAAGGAAGACATTGAGAGGTACTGACTTAGCCTTACTCCTCTCAAGGATTATTCTCCTAATATTACACAGCTTATGGAAAGGCCAATGTGGCCAAGGGGAGCCACGGAGTCTTCAATGTCTTGGTCTCAGGACAGTTTCCCTGCTAATACTGATTCCAAATCACACTGGAATTAATTATTCAAACATGTCTGCAATGAAGATGGCAAAAGTTTATATTTCCTTTAAACTTAACGTTTTATCCAGAAGAATTAACCTTGATCAAGAAAGAAGATATTGAGCGTTTTCTCAACTTCTCTGCACTATGAGGAAAAAGCAAAGATAATCAAGTAAATAACTAAATTGCATTTATTACAATGATACACTTAATACTGGCCCTTTTTAAAATTTGGATTTACTTGATACAATCTATCACCATAATTGAAAACTACGCATAATGAGTACAAACATTATCCCAAGCAAGAAATACAGCGCCCACGTTGGTAACTGCCACGGTGCCTTTACAAAAAGGGAGGCGAACATAGGATTCAGTCTTTCTTCTAATGCAAGCAAGTGAAGTTTGAGAAGTCCTGCACACACATCATTTTCAAATTTTAAATGCTGAAAAAGATTTATTGTTAAAAAGCTAGATATAAACTGTATATTCACCACTGTTAGGCCATAAGCCTTACTTTCTTTACATCCTACATCTGAGACTCTTTGTTAAAGGTATGTCAAAGTTATCAGAGAAGATAGAATAACTTTGGAGCGGATAAAATGATAACAAGACGAGAGACCTTGGAACGGCCAAAGATCAGAAGACCAGAGATGACTGTCCTTGTCTCTTGGGCTCCCCTCTGTCCTCCAAAAACATTCCCACAGTCGTCACGTCAACCTCAGCAACACTTCACTATGCGGATATGGTCCTCTCCTGCCGCGAACCCTGGTGAAAGCTAATTAAGAAATATCGCAGCCTTCTGCGAACTCAATTAAATAATGTTAATTTATTCTAATTTCAATTTGAACGTAGTCTGAACTGAAGGGGGGGCTGTGAAAACAAAGTCTGGGAGAGGAAGGAGAGCTCTGGCCTCTGCCTCCCCTCGGCACAGGAGCTCTTACAACCTGCAAAACTCTATTTAATTTGAACCCTTTCATTAACATAAGTAATCACACAAGCTCTTCTACTGAAGGGGAGAAAGAAAACATACCTCTAGTGTTGGTTCACTTTCTCACCTCTGGAAAGAATGAGTGTGTGTATGAAAGGGAAAGAGAGGGAAAAGTGGTCCAGAAACGTTAGATTATGGTTACGACTACAATGTTTTTTACATTATTATTAAAGTTTGTACTGTGAGACAAACAGGTAATTATGTGATATTAACAAATCTATTTTGCTATTTTGTAGTAAGCTTTATTTTATAAAGCAATCAGCACTTCTAGGATGAGCATATATTGTCAGACCCAAGTTGAAGACGTCTTAACTCCTAAGATTTTTGAGCAAATGCTAAGATAACATAGAACTTTTTTATTAAAACTTTTCCCCACAGATATATGCCAGCTTCCAACTTTTCTTTATATGAAAATAAGGCAAATAATTCATGAAGCGGAAACTTGATGAAAATCCAAAGATCAGAGCATCTAAGTGTAGAGCGGTCTGACTGTGGAATAGCGATGGAGATGAAACAAAAGGAGGAGCAGGGGATCACTGAATTACTGGGAGGGGAAAAGAGATGGACTGAATCAGACCAGACAGAGCTCACAACCCGCCCAACAGGAACTTCCTCTGTTCATTTACATTAATCCCACAGACGTTTCCATCCTTCCAGCTCGTTCACAGATGCTAAACTTAACTTGACGCCTTTGAGGATCTATATGTCTGGACACTGGACAGATACACTGGTGTGAGAGACTGAAGTGCCACTTTCAACAACATGGCATTGGTGAAGAGGGGGACACGCGCCTGTGTACCTTTTCTTTACAACCACCACCAGAGCAGGACCCAGAGGAAGGCACTTAACCTTCACTTCCTTTTGTCAACTGGTCAACTTCGAATTTCTATGCTGGGGAGCCCAGTATTCTGAGTGTGTATTAGGTAGGTAGCTTTATTGTCACAATATAACAAGTTAGAGAGTGAAATTGTGTTTTGTAAGTTCTTCTGCTTCATAGCAGACAATATACATTAATACAGAATCAATTATAAAAATGGTAAACAGAAATAAACTATAATCACTGGAGCAGTGCTGGGGATGCGGCAGCTGATACTTCTGTATCTCTTCCCAGAAGGCAGCAGGGTGAACAGGATGTGGCTGGGTGGGTACTGTCCTTTAGTATCCTTTGGGCTCTGCGTAGGCACCTCACCTCACCGATATCACTGATGCTCAGGAGATGGGTACCATTGATCTTCTGAGCAGCTGCAGGACCCTCCGGTCCTGGGCCGTGCACATCCCATGACAGTTTGTGATGTTTCCAGTCAGGATGCTTTCTATCGCTCCTCTGTAAAAGCTGACAAGAATTTGGCGTGGGAATTTGGCCTTCTTAAGCTTCCTCAAGAAATATAGTCGTTTCTGAGCTTTCTCCACCAGCGTGGAGAAGTGAGATGACCATGTCAGGTTCCCAGGAACCTGAAACTGTTCACCTGCTCCACCTCAGCACCACTGATATAGAAAGGTTTGTGTGTCTTTATATCCTTCTTCCTAAAATCAACGATCAGCTCCTTAGTTTTGCTGACATTGAGCAGTAGGTTGTTCTCTGAGCACCACTCTACAAGTAACTTGTAACTTTTAACTATGAAGGCAACAATTAGAAGAATACCGGTGCTCAGCCTTAGTCATTACAAAAGTCCTCAATTAAACAAGACTCTGGTGTGTGAAATATCAGAATCTGAGCTTACTCTGGGACTGACTAGTATTTTTAGATGGAAGTCAACAAGAAGAAATAGGTACATAAGCGTCTCGGGTAGCGACTGCGTTCACTTTATGTGCTCTACTATATCTTCTGGGTTTTGCAAGGACCTACAGTCTGCTAGGCATGATGGAGAAGAAAACGAAATGCTTTTGGAACCTCCCTAGAGGCTACAGGTTTTACATTTCTATCCACTGACCCTGTATGCTCAATGTAAATCTGCTAAGCATTGCTTTCACAGGTCCCCATGGATGGTCTTAAGATGGAAAAACCCCAAATAGTAACCCTTGTTTCAATAAATGCATTTCAGTTGTTCATTACTGCCATTTTATCCTGTACATAAATTGCCAGTGCTGAACGCGTGTTCCACTGGCAGAAATCCAGAGCTTTGAGCTTAATGTAAATCCTCTCCATATGTGTAATACCTGTGTATAAAGTAAGTGGGTGCACACCATATGTCCTGTAGAAGTCCTGATTTTTCACAGGCTGGCATTGAAGTAGGTGGTTTTAATGCAATGATGGGGAAGATAAAACTACATCTAAGCTGAAGTTTAATGCTAAATCTCCCCAAGTGAATAAATACAACAAGGACAAGAGAGTTAATCTAAGCTAAAATGTGACGCTATTCATTTTAAGTTTATAATAAATATGTATTTTAGTGGCTCACATCATAATTGTCACATTACCTTTCCCACATCTTCTTCACTGCTGTAACTTATTTTATCTTTAAAGTAAACTCTTGATAGCTTATTTGCTTTAGCCATTTTCTTTCTATTCATATCTTTTAAATATCACTCCATGATCACAGGAAAATGATTGGAGCAATAAGCCTCCGACGCTTTCACTTTAAACTATTTGTTGGATGTAACTATGGTGGCTTGTTCAACCACTGAACAAAGTTTCCTTTGCACTGAATAAATGTGTAAAATGTAAATGGGATACAAGACATGCTAATCTCTTTTGGTTAGCAAAGACAAGATTTTCGTTTATCAAAACAGGTATGAGTCATTTCATAGCCTTCAGGGCAGGTTGCAAATGAATAACTGAGAAGGGCGGCTTTCAATATATCAATTTCTATTCACATTCTGAGATTACAACTGCATGTTGTCTTCATGTATGCGTGTGTTTATCTTTGTCTTACACACCAATTGCCCACATGAATAGTGGGTATAAATAAATATGAATAGAGAATACACACACTGAAACCTCATATGAGAGAGGTAGAGGTTGGCTGTGTTTTGGGGGAAGGTTGTAACTGCCCCAATACATACTCACTGAGTCTAAGGCACACTAGAAACCATAAGAACAGATACATACACGAATGCAGGCAAAAGCGCACATCTATACTCTGTACACGTTCATAGTGTGATGATGTGTTGGTTTCGTCTTGGCCTCTCATAGTGGGAATGTCTCCTCTTAATCCTCTCTGACTTCATACATTCAAAGGTCATCTCACAGTCTACACGTGGTTGAGGCGCGTGCGCGTGTGTGTCATAGTGCTTGGTGTGAATAAGAAAGAGAAACCTATTCACACTAGCTGTATATGTCAACAAACCCTGTAGGCCAATGCTTGTTTACTGTGAACATCCCATCTTTCTTTCTTCTATTCCCTGGCCATCTTCCTTCTCTTCCCCCCAATGTTCTCCTTTCCTCTACCCTTCACTATCTTCCACCTATTCTCCTTCACTGCACCCCCTCCTCTTCACTCATCACCCACAATTCATTCTTTGCATGCTTCCCTCCCTCCTTCCGTCACAAGCTCCAGAGGCAGGGGCATCTCTTGGCGAAGTGTGGCCCACCACAGGCCACTGGCTTTGGGTAATTAAAGTGGTTTAGGCCCCCTCACCCACGGTCACAGGCAACTGCAGCTGGGTGATAAAGGCACTGTGCCATAATTACATGGACGGCCAGCATCACCGCCCAGCTACACTAAAACAGTCAGCTAGCCAGCTGCATGGAGAGGAGGGACCTGTGTGTGTCTGTGTGTGTAAAAGTAACTGTATAGTGTGTGTGTATGCACAGGGGGTCAACACCCCCTTGTGATCGCTCTGCTGTAGTTAAGCCCCCTGTGTTTAAGCCCCACATAGGCTCATTGAACCCCCCCCCTACACACACAAACACACACATTTTTAACCCCCACACGTCCCCACACCCCCAGCCAATCATTCCCCACCAGTGGTCTGACTCCTGCCGTGAGTGTGTGTGACCATCAGCCATTTAATTAGACCCAGCCATGATTTACCTAATTTAAATAAATAAATAAACATACGAAAACACCCCAATAAACAAATACCTATATTCAAATGAGGAGCTAGGGAGTTTCATGAGCATAAAGAATGGGGTAGGAGATGGGATTGTGCAGGCGGAAAAAAAGCTAATGTAAGGACCACTGGATGTGGACACACAAGCGCGAACACACACACACACACACACACACACACACACACACACACAAAATGCTTCAAGTCACTCACTTATAATAACACCTGCTACAAAGAATCAGTCAGAATGAAAAATAGTAAGTTGCCTAGGGCTGTGGAGTTTGGATTTTAGGGTTCAGTTTATGTTAAACACAGCCTGTGTTGCGATCTAAATTAGATTACATTATGTTTATTGTATTTGGCAAATTAATTGAAACTTTGGTCTTCCGTCAAACACTCCTGAAGAGTTAATGAAGTCAAACATAAAAATTATACATACAATTGTATGTCTATATGATAGTGAATTCAGAAAGCAAAAGAAAAATTGCACTGTGGGTTTGTTGGGGAACTCTTTAAGAGAAGCTGAGCCCCCCTTGACTGTCCCCGTAGTCTAAATATTGCCATAAAGCAACATGTTACATTTACATCATTATTTCTGATAAGCCTGTTCTATACAATTTACGTTTAAAGCATTCAACTCTGACCATTATTTAATTATTACTGCCAAAAAGGATTCCTCTATATAGGACTTCACACCTGAATACTTTTTTTGGTACCCACTGTCAAGCTGCTACACATTACGCACCAGACAGCAAAAAACACTGCTGAGACTGCAAGACTGTATTTTATTTAAGCATTTATCCCAGTTGTTGTCACATGCATCTGTGCGTCTGTTGTGGGGATGCATCAAGTTTATTACATTGAAGCAAAGTCTGGTTACCTTAGGGGAAGAGGAGGCCAGCTCTCTCCCCATCACTGCTGCGACTGGGCTGGGCCCGACTGGCTGGGCTCGCTCCCTGTCTGGGCCAGAGCTGGGCTTGGGAGCTGGCGGACTGGGGCCGAGGCCAGGGCTGGAACTTGGGGCTGGAGGAGCCCTCCTCTTCTGGCTGCTGCCCACATCGAGGGAGGTGCCGCCAACAGGGGGTCGCATAGGGCTCGATGTCCTTGGCTCGTAGAATGGGTTGGATCTGAGAATGGAGGGAATGGAGAGGTGAAAGTCGATAGTAAGACAAGACAAAAAGATGTGACATTTTTTAGAAAGTGCATGGATCTTACACAAACTGCAACTGTTGTTTTTGAATGAAGTTACAGTGTGTGAAGTTATTTAGATTTATACGACCTTTTGCCTTAAAGGCCAACAATGTTTGCACATGTCACAACAGGATTCTTGCAACGTTTTTAAGTAAAATTCAATGCTTTTTTGACCTTTTAATACCTCAAGAAATATAATTTAAGACCCCAAAAGTGTTGAAACATTTTCTTTTATAGAAAACAGATGTGCGATAGCTCTCTTTTAATGAGTGAGGCTGTGCCATATTCCGAATCACGGAACAAAGAGGCTGTTTACACATCCGCATACATCACCTACGTGGGCGGAAATACGGTCGCAGTTTAAAGTAAAATCCAAAAGTCTGACAGCGCAGACATACAGCGCGTCGATCATGGTCTGTATGTGAACGTAAAATAATTCAATGCAGTGTTTTAATCCATTAAACTTGCATCTCCCCATCTTGCAACCACGAGTGACGATAATGAAACATGACACGCAGCCAGACGTCAACTACTGCAGCTAAAGTAAATGTAACATAAAACTAATGGCGGGGTCTCGCATTGTCTAATAGTAAGTTAATCAAACAATATACGCTAATTAGTCATTTTATATTAGGTTACAGCCAATTTAGGGTAAACAAACAAGGACAATTTGACCTTAATTTCTCAGATTTTTGACCTTTTAAAAACATTGCAGATCTCCTTTTGGAAAAATGTCTGCTTATGGAACAATAAGACATCTAGCCATATATTACTCAGATCATCAGCACTATTTAGTACCTACTGTGTAATTAAACATAAGGAAATTGCTACATGGAAACAAGAGTTAGGGGCAAGACAATGAACAACACAGAGAAGTGGTAAGGTAATAGAAGATGCAGGTGCACTGAGGTCATGTCTGCGTGACCTCATATCCTTACTGCCCAAGGTGGACTACTGACAGACAGACAGCCAGGAGTATGAAGGCACTCACACACACACACACACACACACACACACACACAAGAATACACTGAAACACACACACACACACACACACACACACAAGAATACACTGAAACACACACACACAGGCGCTCTTACACACATACCAGAGTGTTATCAATATACAGGCATGCTTATGGAACTGAAAGCAGGGGCACAGCCTTGAAACATTCACTCAACATGCAACAAGCAATCCTAAACAAACAAGAGAATTGTATGGAGAGGGTGGGGGTGAGAACGAGAGTGAGAAAGAAAAAAGCTGATTGACTAGTTATCCGTCTGAAAGAGAAGGTTGGAGCTACTCAGCGTCTATCTAACCGCAGAGCAATTCGAAGAAGGGAAAAAAAAGAAAGGAAGTGAAGAAAAGAAACGCAGGCAGGCCTATAGAGCAGCTTTAACAGACCAGCACTGGCTAAACGACATGTGAAAGGACTCCAGTCAAAACACTGCGCTGCCCTCTTGAACTTTCTATTCTGCAGAGAACTGCTCCTGGTGTCAGAGACAGAGCAAAAGAAACATGCCAGTCAATAACCTGTCTGTCTTTAGACTGTCGAGAGGACAAAAACACACAGCCATCTGTGTGACAGCTTCGCTCAGAAGCCAAAACCTACAAGTTCACCTTTACAATATAGGCATCGCGAGCTCGTCTGCAGAGGTCACACACAATCAGCAAGACATTTGACTGTGCTAAGTACGACACAAGAAACCCTGCAGAATGAATTTTTGTTCTAGCTCTTAGTAACAGATGTCCTTCTCTGACTGTATGGTTTCTTTTACTTTAAAGTCACACCTCTGCCAAATGTGCTGCAAAAATGTTTTCTCAAAGCTCAGTGTCACTTCTACTTATGCTATAATTGATTCAAATATATATTTTTAGGGAGGAAGTTATGCAGGATGGCAAGGAGGGAAAGTATGTGGCAACAAGTTGATAGGGGGAGGGAAAGAGGGAGAGAGGGAGAAGGAGGGATGGAAGGAACAACAGAAGAGGGAAAGGAGGGAGACAAGGTTAAAGAATGCAGTGAAACAACAGGACCCTTGTTCCCGTTGAAAGAGCTGCCTCGTCACTCTGCCCTGATGGGGGGGCTACAATTACCCCTCTATAAGGAGGGGTCTTGCACAACTTTGCCTGCCAACAGTAACCAAGCTGGGCAGCCTGGATCCTCCCAGACTGCTTCTAATATGGGCTAATTCCGGAAACCACGTCAGTAGACTATTTTGCCGACAGTTTAGGAAAGTGTGTTTATCCAAATCCCTCTAGCGAATAATATAAAACGCATCTCTACGCTGACATACACAAAAGGTTAAATGTACTGTATACATTGAGAAAGGGGCTTCCAGAGTGTACTAATGAAAGTGAAAGTTTAAGAAATACAAATTAAACACAACAGGACAAAACATGCAAGGTGCACTCTTTTTCCTTAAAGGCTCATCCAAACCCAATAATCAAAGTCTGCCATTGTCATCTGAAAATACTGTACCTCCAAAATGTCAAACTCTCAGTAACCAATGACAAAACAGTCATGATATTTGCCATGTTAGGGTTCACATATTTCACCCGTTTCTGTGACAGCTGATTAAACATATTAGAAGCTTAAGAAATTGAATATAATAAAGAAATAAGAGTCTTACTCATCAAGCTCCTCCTCCTCGTTGTGAGAGGTGTTGGCATACAAGTATTTGCTCATGTCAACAGGCCGTACTCCTTTTCTCTGTGTGGGCTTGGGGGGTTCTGGGTTTGGCTGGAGGTCCATGTCCTGGTCGGGCTCATCGAAGGGGTTTCCTGGGGGTGTTTGTGTGTCAGGTTCATCTGGCTCTTCGAACGGATTTGAGGAGTCATGGTCATAAAAGGAATCATCAACCCGCTGCCTTAAGACCGGCTGGGCAGGGGGCTCTGTTTGACAGAGAGGAGAGAGCTCAGACTACATATACAACACATAATATAGTAGAA
This sequence comes from Micropterus salmoides, assembly GCF_014851395.1. Classification (NCBI taxonomy): domain Eukaryota; kingdom Metazoa; phylum Chordata; class Actinopteri; order Centrarchiformes; family Centrarchidae; genus Micropterus; species Micropterus salmoides. Next base: position 24,710,887 of record NW_024041373.1, read on the forward strand.
TTGTAAAACATAAGTCACAGTGGTGTGTGTCTCAACCGCATGTTTCTTTATTTGACCAGCGCTTTGGCAGATCAGCACCCCACTGGGTTAGAGAGCTAAGGGTAGTCCAAATAAATGTGACTGTAGCCCTGGTAACTAGCCAAGAATTACAGACATACCTGCCTATGTGTCTTCTCATATTGTCTTTTAAAAAAATACAGTACAAAGAAATGGTTGAGCCACAAAGTTTTATTTGATTATGCTAACGCCAGCATTATATCTCATACTATAAAATATCTCTTTATATCCAGTGACATTTGCATTTTGTTTACCCATATTTGGTTAAAATAAGTTAAGACAACTAAGACTTGCATTTCAGGCACATGCAGTATTGGTTATTTGTTGAAGCCTTAGTTTTAATACTAAAGATCTCACCTGGTGACAATACAATTTTGCTCAATTTAACAATTATAACATGCCTTTTGTGACAAAATCAGACACACACATGCCTACATACAGCTGCTGATGAATTAAAAAATAGCAATTGTCCATCCCCCAAAACAAATAAAACCTGCGCACAAGAAGGCAAAACTCTAGACTCATACAGACAATAAGGTTCAGATTAAAGACAACCTAAATAAGCTTCAAAGTTAGAGCTTTATGTGTATGGGAGCATGCCACTCAAAAACAAATAATCCATACTAATACACCTGGCTACTCAGGTGGTCAGACAAAAATATTGGTTTAGCTGTCTGACTGAAAGCACTGAAGCCTACCTGCTATAGTTACACATGGCCACACACATTCAAGGTATGTGCACATCCAAACCTTCACCTGTCATTCTACTGACTCTCCCCAAAATAAACACCTTAACTTTTATTACGTGATAAAGATCTAAGCCTAAAATCTGCCAAAATTACTGTCAATTTCCATCCACCCCAATAAAACTGGACTGAATGAGTTATTTTCACATGCTTAGAGTTAAACATACCTTCCTCATCAGGATCACCAAATGGGTTGAGGTCATTAGGATGAAGGTCATCAGGGTCATCGAAGGGATTGATGCTCATGGCAGGTGGCGCTTCCTGATCCTCGTCTTCCAGGAAGTTCAGCTTGTTGATCAGCTCTGTTGCCACAGAGTCCAAAACAAAGTAAATATACACAAACGACAATGACGAAGAAGACTGACGCTACAGAGTCTAAAATAACAGACACAGAACAACACCATAATTTCCAAAAACAAAGTGAATACAAACATTCACAAATCAAAATCCACCAATACTGCACTTTGGAGTGAACCAGGGGCATAAAGACCATTCAGTCTTGTATAGTGATCCCTCTTGCTGGGGAGCGCTGCCTAAATGTCTCAGTGCTCCTCTGGCACCTCAGCCCACTTTAATGCATGTGCAACAGTGGCATTCTGGGAAAATGTGTGTGGTATGGAGGGTTGCTGTAGGAGACCGTGAAGGCAGTATAGAGTTGCTATAGAGATCCTAGCTGAAAAGGCTGAGAATTGTCCACCATACCTTCATCATCCTCACTGTAGCCCAATCGCACGCTGCCAGTGTGCTGGTCAGTCTGAAAAGAGTGTGTGAGGTAGATGCCAAGAAGTGCTGCTGAGCACTGCGTGAGAATCAGAGCAAAGAGGAAAAAGTGCTGTGTATGTGTGAGTCCCTTTGTCTGTATGTAGGGTGGCTATGCGAAGTGGCGGCAGCTGATCAGAGGTGCAGCACTGTTCCTTTCCTCTTACAACATTCATGGCCCATTTTCAGGCCAAGGTAAGTGGACATGTGCATGGGTGTGTATTTACGTCTGTGTGCGCCAGTGTGTAGCATAATTTGTGATCCAAATAAGCTCGTGTTTTCTCCAGTCACAGGACAAGTGGAAACCCTTTGTGTAAAATGTGAGGGACAGAAATGAAGTTCTGAGTTTGTCATGTATTACAGGAAGCCAATATAATTCACTTTGCATTATAAGAAATTATTTGTTATCTTCACTTAAGAACTTTTATTATTTGCCTTTCACAGCACATAGTTTGTACTACCTTTACTCAGCTGCATCTAACTTAGCAATGAATTACTTTGTCTCTCCAAAGCGTCTCACCAGCTTGAGGCCCAATGAAAATCACAAACTAATCCAAAAAGTTCAATTGAAAACAACTTGCATCTTCCTGAAAAGACTTTTTTCGTGTAAGAAGAGTTTTTTTGGATACCAGGCACTAGTTTGGTTCACTGCCAATTGCAGTAAAAGAAGGCCACAACGTCAAAAGACAAAGGATAGGAACCAAAAGGATGAACACTAACTGATGTGTTCACAACACCTTGTACAGCACATCACCACTTGGACCAAGATAAATTGTAAGACCACATGACCATTACACCATCACAATACCAATGTAAAAGGAGGATAGGGGGGTTTGAGAAAGAGAAACAAAAAGAGAGGAAAGCTGAAAAGGTAAGGATTAAGAATAAATATATTGAAAGACATTGTGGTAAGGAATGGTAGTGTAGAGGTGACACAACGTTCACGAGACGATGAAAAAAGAACAGGAACACGGGGAGAGAGGTGAAGAAAGGTGAAAAAAGACCTTGGGAGGAAGCGGCAGGCTTAGCGGTTGCTTTGCGTGCTCGCTTAAGGACACCACCACCATCATCATCATCATCATCCCCATGTAAGCAGCTGAGGGCATTCAACTGGTTTACTATCTCTGTAAACGACAGGGCCATACAGGAAGGGAGGAAGGAAGAATAGCAGTGAACAAGGCAAAGCAACACAACCCATCGAGGGTATCCACACAACCACTCACACACAAACTCTTATTAACAACATATAGATATATAGAGTTGAAAAGAGTGTAGACCTTGGTTTATGTTTGCAGTGTTATTGCTATCTTTAAACTAGCTTGGAAGGCAGCACTTGAGTACAGTCTATCTCCAAATACATACACAACACTGATATTTCCTAACAGGAGCATGTACATGCTGTATATCATTGCTTTGGTTAACTCTGTAATAGCATTGCCAGAATAGCTAATCTGCTGTTTTGGAGATCTTCAAAGATAGTTTTATCTTTATTTCACATTGCATTATTTTTTACTAAGCTATAGGTAGCATGGCAAAACATCTCACACATAACTGACAAGCACATACATACTCAAAACACACAAACTACTTATTCATAAAAGATGTAAAATACATGATTTTTAAGTGTAATATATTCTCTTTTCATTATTTACATAATGTGTGTAAAAGGTAAAAAGAGAACGTATGTTTTGCAGAGTATGCATTGGTTAGCCCGGTGTTAGTTTGCTGGTGAAGCTTGCTGGCTTGTTGGATAGGTAGCATCCAGGGGAGGAATGTGATAGTGGGGAGTTTTGGCAGCTTGGCCAAGCCTTTGATTTAGAAGCGCACGCTAGTGAAGCATCGCTGTAGGCGCTCAATGCATATACATATAAATGAGACAAAGAGCAGGGAAGGGAAAAGAAAGGAGAGAACCCATGAAGCTTAACATGAAGACATGGCGCTTTGAAAAGTTGGATTAAGCAAAGCAGGAAGCGGCAGGGCCCATACATTAGACCACAGAATGAATCCTCAGCATGTATGTATGGAAGGAGGCAAGCCACCATCAGTTGACTAGTCCACCAACACAGGAAAGCAAAGAACGAGGGGTAATGGGGATAGGGGGGGAAGCAGAACTTTAGAAACTGAAGATAGCCTGAAGCTGAAAAAAAAAAAACAGTAAATGAAACTCATGAATTTACACATTTTTTTTCTTATGTTTGCAAGCATGCACGCACACCCACGTTCACAGAAGCATAAATCAAAGAAAGAAGCAAAGTTGATGCCCCACTGAAGCCTTGGTCCCAGTTAGATTTTGGTTTGGCTGATTATTCGGGAGGCTTGTAGAAGTAGTCAGTCTGGGGAAATGGCAAAGTTTACCAGCACATAATTTGCGAGCTGCCAAAATAACTTGTATAACAGACCGACTTACCATTAGCGGAGCTTTGACTGACAGCACAGGAAAAAAGTGATCACTGAAAAGTGTGGTTGCTGACCAGCAGTAAGCAAATTACCATGTCTAATGACAGATTCCAACAACATAGGTGACTTATGCTGATGTATTGCCAATCTTACAAAATCATACATCTGTCCCCTGTCAAAAAATACAAAGTTCTTTATTTTCTGCCAGTTTTCACCTGTGATCTTGGCAGCCTTCTCCTCCTGGTTAACCCTATTCTCCTCGTCCTCCTCATTCTCCTCCTCAAAGTCGTCCAGGTTGCCGATGTCCGCTTGCTTCATGCTCATCAGGCTGGCCAGGCTTTGCATGTCCTCATCACTGCACCATAAAACACATACAATTCACACACACAACACAACACAGACAGAAAAGTTCACAGGAAGAAACAAATAATAATAATAATAATGGTTTAAAAAACATGATGATGACACACTCAAAATAGATTAACTACAATAGAAAAAAAGGAAAGAGAAAAGATATATAGATAAAATCCATCAGTATTGTATTTTCAATGTGCCGGCATGAAGACAACCCATAGCTCTCACCATCACGCTGCCAATAGCTAGATCACATATAAGGATTATCATTCTTCTCTTTCTGTCTCCTACTTCTACTTTCAGCACTCATGTCTTCACTTCAGACCTCCATCTTTACACCTTACTGTCATAAATCACCAAACTTAGACTTCAATTTCACTGCTTACATTTTAAGCTTTTGTATCTCATCGCTACTCAACCACTCCTCTCTCATGCTCAGTCTTTCCCATCCACCCATTTTCTTTTATTTCCCTCTCCACCACTTTATTCACAGATGCATCAACTTCTACAGTATTCCTTGTATTTTATGTAGTATTGCGTAGCCCCCTCAGTCCCTCAATACCACCGCTCCATCATAATGAATGTATTTTCCTCTCTGTTCTTTGTGTTTGGTGTTTCCCAGGCCCAGAGGCTCATTTGAACTGGTGTGATTGAGTTTGTTTGTGTGGTTGACATCATTCCCCGAAGGGTTAACAAGGGTTACGCGCCATCGACCCTGCCGTCCGCAACACAACAAAGACCTTGTTGCTCTGCTCTCGCTCGGCATGTGTGTGTGTGCCTTTCTTTAAATGAAAGTTACTGCTATCAAATTAGAATGAATAACAAAAGGCAAACACCGCGGTTTAGAGTGTGTGTCCTCAAATGAAAGTTGGTAGAATCAAAGAAGAATATGTGAGAATGAAACACTGTGGTGTCTGTAAATTAAACAGAATAAAACAGAATGTGTGTACATTTTTGTACATACATTCTGTGTGTATATTGTTATCCATTTTTTACTATAAGGGTACACATTCACCTGATGCGATCCCTTACAGAATTGAGGACATTGTCTTTGATATAATTATAAAAGACTTGCAAATATAACTTTAATACAAGCATTTAAAAAAAGTCACTGGTTAGAACTGACATGAAAAAAAGTGTGTCTTTAAAGGGTTACCACAGCCTCCCTTCCAACATATTTTTAAAAAATGTAACTGGTTACGTAGTGTGTGACGTAGAAGGTCGGGGAACACGAGGGAGACTGACTGACCACCGCTAAATGTAGCATACACAGCGACGTAGAGCTGGTAGCTTGAGCTAACCAGCAATGGGCAGCTTCTGTCAGACAGTACTTTCCTCAGCTGAAATGTCTGATGGACATGGAGTCTCTAGAAGGACATTTGTATTGCAGAGTTACTGTGTGGATACCGGTGTTATACCTGGGATAGCGGCTCTACTACGAGGGGATCTTCAGTGTGTGTGTGTGTGTGTGTGTGTGTGTGTGTGTGTCTCTGTGGGAGACTGTCAATACACATCAGTAGCCCTGCTTTTTGTTGTGTTTAGGTTACCGTTCATCAGCCATAAATATCTTGTTGAGCTCTGAATACAGTGCAACATGTTTTAATCTTAATGGACAAGCTCTAAAAACAGCACAGATATCAGTGGGTCCATGTGTTCTGTTTCTGGCGCTTATCAGGCTTGCTAACACTCATCAGCTATGTGTGAGACACAAAAAACTGGGGCTACGGTTAGGCAGTGTTATTTATACTTGCTACAGCAACTGCTACCATAGTCGGGGGGGGGGGTCATAGTACGAAAAGTGGACATTGGAGTCTTGCCTATTTCATCACGACTGGGAAGGGTTGAGAGAATTAGGCTGAACTGAACTTTCAAATCAAAAGATTCAAAATTTCCAAAAACTGATTCAGCAAAGAAAAATAGTTGTTACAAGTAGACTCTTACCAACGCTGACTGAAGAACACAAACAGAGTAAAACTAGGCATGCACACGAGTTTATGCTCCAGAAAAGCCACTGTTACTGTTTTATTATTCAAATCAGACAAGAATGGGAACCAGGATTAGTTAAGAACGTTATCAATATGCAGGGAAGGAAAACCAATTCATCTTGTTAAAATCGAAACGATTCCCAAGCTCTACTAGGAATGATGTTACATGAGAAGACCCAGACTTACGTGGCCTTTCCCTCACGGAGGAAGATGCAGGAGAGGGAGAACTGCAGCGTGGCCGACACCACCTTCTTTGACAGGGGCTTAAACTTGAGTTTGACATCTGTCTGTGTGGGCATTGGGCTGGCGTACTGTTTCATGTTTATACTGCTGGTGGCCAAAGCCTTCCTCCGCCCTGATGGAGACTCCTGGAGAGGAAAAGAAAGCATTCAGGTGAATATAGGCCCATATTGCCCAATTGAAAGCGCATAGCCTGTACACTGCATCGATCAAATGAAAAACAACAAAGAAAAGTCAGGAAAGTGTTCACTGTTTTACAAACATTTAAGCGGCAGGATGTACAATTAATTTTAACACAAGGTATCCAAAAGATGAAGAAGAACAATTCATCATATCTAAAGGCTGGCGATTGCAACATCCAGATAAATAAAGGTGTATTCAGTCACTGTTGGTTGGTAAATCCAGAACAGGCTAAAACCTGTGCCCTCCCGCGTTCCTCATTGTGAATTCAGTTGTGAAATCCTTCCTGGTATTTCCTATCAAGAGTCCATGCTGAAGCCATTTTTGCTGTACTTCTTTTCAGAGATGTACTCTGGGCCAGGGGCTAGCAGTCAAATTGGAATTTGGGAATATGCCACAGACCAGGTGATAAGAGTTGTAGAATCAGTGACAGAGGCCTGTGTGTGTGTGTGTATGTGCACATGCAAGCTGCTCACCAGAGGACAGTGTGTGAAAAATAATATGCCGGAAAGCCTTGTCACTGACTGCTAGATATGGAAACTAAACAGTTGGGGACGTCCCAGCCTTTTGTCTGCCTCCCTCTTCCCCCAACAACAACTGATGGGTTTTGTCTGCTGCAAGTCTGGCTATGGGAGCACCATGCTGTCAGTGAACAGCAGACTGGTTCACCTCCTCGCTGTGTTGATACCACTGACATACCATGTCCCTCTTTTTCGGTTTTGCCTCCTTTGTTTTTATAGATTCTGTTTTTGTGATGGGAAACTGCCACATACCCCTGGTTAAATGATATGTGTATCTCCTAACGTTGGATTTGGTTCTAACATCAGACACTAGTGCACACGTGTCCCTTCACAGGTCATGTGGAATCAAAGCAGCAGGCGGTGGTAACACACATGCTCTCTTAAAATCTGTCTGATTTTGCTTGCTTTCCCTTTTTCATCTCTATTTCACTGCATGGATGTCCAAAAACAGCACATATAACTGCACACAGTACACACCTACACACACACATACTTGTGTTATTATACCACAGAAAAATACGTTCTTGTCTCAGCTGCGAATCGAGCCCGGAGGATTCATCCTCTCATGCGCACAATGCCGAACAAAGCAGAGCAGCTAGCTCGCTTTCACACAACACCAGTTTCAGAGCACATATACATATACACATACACTCTGGCGCGTACGGTAGATAAAGCGATACAGGCTCTTTACGTTGCCCGTTTCCTGATGTCTTCACACACAAAAACACACACACACACACACACACACACACTCATCTCAGAGGTTTTGGCTCTGTGGGGAAAACTCAATCTCAGCCTTATCGCTGAGGACCGCAGGGTATTCATTCACACACACACACACACACAGAGTTGGTATCAGTACAGAGTGGTAAAGCTATTGGTAATATAGTGAGCAACTATGTAAGCTTCAAATAAGGACTCAAAATCTGTGGGCCAGCAAACACCAAACTAAGCATATAAATGTGTAGAGTGACTTCAATCTCACTTTTCATAATCATTAAATGTTATTGGCCTGTGTGATAAATCCAATCTCTGAATACATTTAACTTACTGTGATTAAACATAGTCCAGAGTTGAACAGCACAAGTAGTCAATTCTGTTCCTAAAACAACTGAGACCACAACATGTGATTAATATCGTGATCACAACATGACAAATCTGGATTACGGTTATGTCTCACTGCAAAACAAAAAGCCAGACTATGTCACAACCCAAAAATCTCCAGTTTAACTCTATGGCTGGGTTCTCCTACCATCCCAGGGAGAAAATGGGCTTACTTCTGTTTAGTCTTTATAACTAAAGAAAGTCCTCCCACAGAGTTTTATTGTGTTGCACACTTATAGAAGTTTCTCTATATTTGCTAATGTTTTCTGTTTTTGTCAGTACTTTTATACATACTACATATGTATTGCAGATTTAGTTTCTTCTTCACATGCACATTGGGCTCACTTCTCCACCATAAAAATAAAGTTATCAAGTAAGGAGTAAAAAATGACAATCACAGATTTTTCCATCAATATGAAACAACCAGTAGATTATCTGACTGAAATATGATTTATAACTCTTTCAAAGTATCTATTCAATGGTGGCTTTTATTCGTTTTAGTGAGAGTTAAAGGCAGAAGAGCTCAAGCGGCTGACCTGTGGGAGCAATAGGGTTAAAAGCAGTCTTGTCAATGAAAAGTTGATAACGTGAATCCCAGGCCTGCTGAGGAAATTCTGTTAGGCAGCAGACATCTTCCCTTACTCAAGAGCTACTTTCCAAGCGCATTTGGACGTAAAAACTAAAATTGCTCCGGATCAGAATCTGCTTCTCCAGCCTCGACCATTTCTGTTTCAATCCTGCCTCTCCATCCTTCCATCTCCTATTGACATCACACCATACCGTCTCATCTAGCCCTCCTATCCGTCCATCTCTTCCCCATCTTAGCCTCCCCTTTCCCACCTCGCTCCATGCTCAGAACAATAATTAAATAAAGAAAACTACAGAAGAAACCCGACCAACTGACTAGCGAGGCCACTTGACATTTCGTGCTGACATTTGAGCCTTTTCGCCTTAGCTGGGAAACATAATGACATATCATTGCCCCACCACGAACCCCAACTTGTCCAAAGAACAGCCCATCAGGAGAAGAGGAAGATGGGTAAAAGAACTCTTCACCTCTTATCTCTCTGCAGATTACACCCTGGCTATTATACTAAGCTAATAGCGCATGTAGATGCGTTATGAATGAATTTGCCAAATGCACCAAACACTTAAGGAGAGGGGATTTAGCAAAAGGAAGGATGAGGAGGAACAGGGGGGAGGGGGGTCTTGAAAAATAGGAAATACTTAAGGATATGCAAATACCCCAGCACAAGAATGGAATAACCGTTTCAACAGATTTGAGTGGGGACAGCAAACAATGGAAATCTGCTCCATTTCCCCGGATGCTGCTTGTCAATCAATGTGTGTGTGTGTGCATGCGAGAGTGTGTGTGTGTGTGTGTGTGTGTTTGAGAGAAGTCAAGAGGGGGGGTGGGCTGGGATTAGGGTGACTGGGAGGTTGTGACAATGTGTAAAATGAAAAGGAAGGACAATGCAGAAGTTTAATTTATTACAAAAGAGGATACGACTATCAATATGCTCTCTCTTTCTGAGCCCAGAGAATGACTAAATACCTCAGCGTGCGCGTGCGTGTGTGTGTGTGTAGGTGGCACAGCGGTAGAAAGAAGGACAGGGTAAGAGAGGGAGGGGTGATGGCTGTATGCTGCCCCCTAGCTGCATCATTTAAGACCAACAGTTAGCTCGGACTTGCAGTTTTGTGCCACACTCACAAAACACCAGGCCACATGTGACGAGACACGTGGAAAGCATTAATTTAAAAAAACAAAAAACAACTAGGAGCGATCAAGCCCTATTAATTTTATAACTGAGGTTGAATGACTTTCTTCAAGAAGGGTGTGTTTGTGTTAGAGCGTGTGTTAGAGTACCAGTCCTGCCCCTCTCCCCTGGTGCCAGCTGGCCTCTGATCGATCCACAGATGCTCCCCCGGTGGGGGGGCAGGGGTCAGGGCAGGAGGGGTGCCCGGGGGTCCTGCTGAATCCCTCTGCCCCAAAATGCCAATGGGACGGGCCGGAGGAAGGAGGGGAAGGGATCCTTTTGTCGCTGAGAGATGGATTAATTAGGCTGAGTGCTAAAAGAACCAGGCTTCTTTGTATAGACCTGGTCTGACACACACACACACACACACACACACACACACACACACAGTTGGGCAGTGTTAGCACATGATGAACAAAAAGTGCACAAAACACACACACACACACACACACACCAATCAGCTAATGGCTTCTTAACACAGGACACCAGTCAATTGGTTTCTAATTTTAACAAACATGGTCGATGTTCCGTATTGATCCATGTACTACACTTTTACTAACAATTCACATATCAACATGATCTATTCCTCTGATGAACATGTTCCCAAACTTCTGCTGTAATTGGAGAGACCAAATAATAATATATTCATTTTTTAATTTTGATGTTTTCTTTCTTGTTCTGATGCGCTTCGACCACTGTTGTCAATATGAACGGTGTGAGCAATTTGTCAATAACTGACATGAGTGTGGCAATGTTTAGTACGTTGTTGAGGAAGACAGAAGATAAAAACATGGCTCTGGTAACGCAACGATGATAATAACTGATGAATCACTGGTTCCACATCAAGCAGAGGATTATCTGACTTAAGCCTGCTGCCACAAAACAAAACAATCCTAAACTGGAGGAAAGGGACAACCTGAGGTCAGCTACACTCAGACAGACACATTAACACTGCACAAGATGTTGTATTTGTTACGCCGTGGCAGTTTATGGTAATCAGCGGCACTATGGAAAATGGATCAGAAATAACAGATGTTCTTAAGAGTTTCTCGATCAGGCCGCATTCTACTATTTTCCTTTCCCTCTCGTTCTTCTTCCTCTCTCAAAATGAAACTAATTAAAGTTGTAAAGCTACGTGAAACAAAATGGAAATATTCACTCTATATAAAACAGTACACAGGCATTTGTAATCTGCAATCACACCATTCAGAAAAAATAAAAGCCAAACTCAATTTACGCTATAGAATAACCCTGAGGTAGCACCGATTAGCCCTCTGCCCCAACACCCAAAATCAGCCGGCTCTGGTTGAATTCAGCAGTCAGCAGATTGGAGATGGGGGTGCTCAGTGCTATTCCTCTCGCCTCAAGGTCACAGTTATTGGAAATGGAGACATCCAATGTGCTCACATCTCTCTTTGAATCCGCACACAATGGAGTGATTCCTCTGTGTCAATTTGGCCTCCCGTGATAACTGATAAGGCAAGCCTTTTTACATACCACCTATGAATACCGCACTAAAGGCGTTACAGACACACACACACACACACAGATTAATACCAATTTATTCATCTGCTACTATTATATGTAAGGATTTATTTTTTCCCCCAAGCAGTGTGTATGTGTATTTTTAAAGGCAACAATGGACATAAAAGGCATTCAGTTCTATCGCTGCAGTTATGTGAATTACAATAACAATGGTCTTAATAATGGAATGAACTGTGCAAATGTCATTCATGTGTATTGTCATATGGACACACACACACCTAAAAGGACCACAGGATTTCTCTTCACTAGAACCACCTTGTGGATCAGACTTGACTTAACCCCCCCCCTCAAATGGAAACATCTTTCTCTGACCACCACCTCGTCCCCCGAGGGCGTCAACAACAAAAAAATCGACAAGGTTGACAAACAGTCAAGGGAACGTGGGAGAGGGGAAGTGAGTTAAGAGAGCGAGAGAAGAGCGATTAGTCACAACAAGAGTAGGATTAGTTTGTTTTAAAGGAAAGGACAGCAGATTACAGCACAGTGTGTGTTGTAGTTTTGGCTGAATACAGTTTACAATGACACTGAGCTCCCGACATGAAGACCTTTTTGTATAACACTAAGAAACTGGATATGGGACAGACTGCCAGGTACAGGAACACTCAGTACAGGACTGCAGTCATGAAACAGGAGAAGCAGACTCACTGGGGATAGTGGGGTAAACTAACACAATCACAAACAGCCACTGAGCAACAACCAATGGAAACAAAGCGTCACAACTGGGTGCAAACTCCAAATCTCATGAAGGCTTAATGAAGAAGATCTGAAAGCAGGATGTGTCATGCTTGGTGTCCTTCAGAATGAACTGCCAGTATACTAGCTAACGAGTAGCCATTCTGTGGCTGAGCCTGACCTCTGACCTAATTTTGGACCACAGTTTTTCTTTGATTAAAGGAGTTATATATACTTTCACTAAAAGGCACATTTTCAACTGGAACTAGAAGGCCTCCAGCATTTTTTTCTGGATATAATAAATGTTTTGTAGTAAATGAACAAAACACTGCAATATTCCCACCTTGCAACAGGAAGGATAGTCAAGGATATCAAACACGTAAGAAAAGCATCAAGTGGTCAGTGACGATCCCTGTGATTATGCTTAATGGCATCACATTGTAAAAAACTTAATTTAATCCATTTCATTTAAACTGATTTCTGACAGTAACAGACAATATATCTTGCATCTAAAGCCAATATTCTGTGTTTGCCAGGTTGAGACTCCAGTTATCACAAATATTGATTATTATCAGTGTTTGTGAGAGAGAGAGAGAGAGAGAGAGAGAGAGAGAGAGAGAGAGAGAGAGAGAGAGAGAGAGAGAGAGAGAGAGAGAGAGAGAGAGAGAGAGAGAGAGAGAGAGAGAGAATGCCTTTAATGCAGGGTTGCCTCTGATGGCAGCAGATGAAAGGAGGAGAGTCACAAACCGACCAGCCCTTAAAAGGTCTAATCCTAACTGGGAGAGGAGACTGTTTTATTGGGGACTAATCTCCTGCTAGCTTGCAACACCAAGCCAAGCGCACACAGAAATACACTAAAGAACTGCAATATTCCAGAGGTTCAACAACGTTAATGAAACCTCCACACATACATGCTATCATCTCTACACCAAACAGCATGAACTCACGTCAGCAGGCGTAAGGATATTCACTGTAACCACAAAAACAAAATCATCTGGCTTTCTTCTTACTCCCTGACTTTCCTAACAAGGTCACACTTGACTTGAGTGTATGTTTATGTCGGCTCTGTTTGAGGATATATTTCTGAGATGCACCTGGCACACACTTGATACTAACTAAACTGGACATTTACCAACAATTAACTGATTATCACAACTGTGTCAATTACTTTCCTATTGTTTTGACTAATCACTTCAACAGGAATCTTTCCACTGAAATCTGCCATTTTCATTTAGCTTTTCTAATTAGCGTAATTGAATCTGCATCATAATTCATAACAAGCGAAAAAGCTTAGATGGACACCAATCTAGTATCTCATATCCTCTCTTCCTCCCTTCACTTCTGTCCCTCCCACCAAGCTTCCCCCCTCTCTCGTCTTATCAGTGTGTCCAGGGTGCCCTCCTCTCTTCGACTCTCCGGGTCTTTCTTTTGGGTGGCCCTCAGTGCCCCCCACAGACACTCAGACCCAGAGCATGCACTTCAGACAGGGGGCTAATGGGAAAATAAATTACCAGCTGGCAAAAGCCCTGGCTCTGCACTTCTGCTGGAGAGAGAGAAAGGGACATGGGGGGAGCTGGAAAGAAGGGGGTGGTCAAGAAATGGAAAGAGAGAAGGGTAGAAAAGATGAAAATGAAAGACAGAGAGGTGGATAGCAAGGAGATGGAAAGAAAAGTAGGGAGAAGGGGAACGATGGAGAAAATGAGGGAGAGGGGATGATGGAGAAAGAAAGACAGAGCCAAGAGGGGGAGGGAGGGGGAGAGAGAGAGAAAGATATAGGTCGACAGGATTATAGCTGGAGTTCATCCCTGGTCTATGAAGTGCCTGCTCATCACTTTTCCCACCATTTCACCATCTCTTGCCATCGTAAAGGCCTAAAATGGCCAATAACATCATCTCACACACACACACACATCCACTGAGCCAATACCTCCAGCTACCGTATCTGGGATTGATTACTCCATCCTGCATGAAGCAGCCGTTCAGATATGAGGACAGCAGATTCAGCACGGTGGCGGACATCGATGGAGGTGTGTGTCCAGCGAAATCTGTGTCCATGTGTGTACATGTATGACGTTAGGACAGATTTGAGTGCATGAAAGACGTCGGAGTGCTTGTGTGCTGTGTTGACTGATGGCTGACCGTCCAAGTTCTTGTGAGCTTTCACCTCATTTTATAGTACACACACACACACACACACACACACAACAAAATCTCTTTCAATTTGTCACTTTGAAAGCAAGAACATATCCTCTGGCAAGTACAAACTGATAACAATACTGGATTTTAGTCATAGAACAGTGTGAAACAGCATTAAAAAGTGCTTTAGATGCAAACTAGAGAGGGAAAACATTAACTGTCTTCCCAGGAATCCTCTCCGACCATTTACACTCAGTTCGTCCACTAAATTCCTATTTAAGCCTCTGTTTTAAAGGTAGGAACACCTCTAGACACTATGCATGCAACTAAAACAATGATAGATTTTCATGAAATTGCATTATCATCCCATTCCTGACTCTATTCTCCTCCCAACTTGTTTTAGCATCACTACCAGATAACAGAGGGTGCTAAGAAGCTCAAAGGTTTGGTTGATAAAACATGCAGCAAGATCTCAGTCAAGAACTATATTTCACGAGATATCAAATGATGATTTCCAGGTAAAGACAACAAGGATTTTGTGAGGAATCTCAATTCTCACTTTAAGGATCTGTTTGTTTTTGCTGTTTTAGGCAGACTGTTGAGATCTGACAGAGCTATGATAGGGCCCTAATCCAGAGCAAAGCTGATTTGCGTAAGGGGGAGGGTGGTGTTAAGATGGCCTGTGACAAGAAACAATTGCTCCAAGTGAGAGTCTGCTTCTCTCCCACCCTGCTCCATGACAAAGGTGTACTCTCCATGCTAAGTGACAAATCTGGGGAGACAAAGAGCATTAGCAGGGTGATGCTCTGCTTCAGTGCCCCTGATTGTGGCCAACTCAAAGAATCTAATATGGATTTTAAAAAGAGGAGAGGGAGAGATTAGAATGAAAGAGAAACAATGAACACCTTCTACCAAGGGGGAATTAGTGGAGGGATTGGATAAGGAGCTGGTGTGCCTCAGTGTGTGTGTATGTGTGCGCATGGGTGAGCGCTTGTTCTTTGAAATTCTTGTTCCACGAAAGAACAATAGGGTTCCCCAATTCTTGTGTGCATCTACACAAACAGCTTCCCCCTCATATCTAAATGTGTATGTTGCAGATGAGCCATTTAGTCTATGATCTTTCTCAGAGTGATTTAGTAACAGTGAAACAAGAGAATAACCTTTAATTTTCAGATTCATACATGACTCATAACCAATAAGCATTAAAGGGGGTGCAAGGGTCTGCAGGCATTCTACTCCTGTCAACTGATAAGACAAGCATTGCCTTAAGACATTTTAAAAAAGAGAAGCTAAATACAGTGCAAATGTTGCGGATTTTGTGTTTTTCTGTGACGAAGTCATCGTTTTACCTTTGCTTAAAAAACGTTTCTAAGCATATTTTGACAAATCCGATATGAGCAGCTCTCTCATGGTGGGACTGTGTCTTTTGCCACTACACCCATGGGTGTACAATGCATTTACTGCAAATCACTTTGAGTTCCTGACCCCATTCTCTCTAGGTGTGGTACTCCAAGTACAGATTTATATCCCAAACAGAGACAGAGACATGTTTGGGGATCAGTCTAACTGTCAGTGGCTGGCTTAGCACTGGCATCAGAGCACATCACAAGACCCTATTCATTGCCACTTAGCAGAACAGTCGCCTCATTTTGCCAGAAACTGTGTGTGTGTTTGTGTGCTCACTCCCTAAAATGCATATACAACACACACACACACACACACACACACACACACAAACACAGTGAGCGGATCTTAAGGAGATAATGTCGCCCTACACACAAGTTTAACCTAAGTTCATCATAAACTCTCTCAGCTTGCACACACAAATTCTTTCGCGGCCAACACCCACACATATATATACGGAGCGAGCAACCCACACATGCAGGCCCAGCGGGTCAAGCTTGTGGATAAACAGGGGGATTTGCAGACAGGCAGTGTTTTGCGGGCCACACAGGCCTGTCTCCATCGCGAGCAGCCATCTTAAGTCGCATGGAGGAACAATAAATAACCAAGAGACGGAGATTATTAACAGTTCCACTGTTGTTGTCGTCCAATCACGCATCAGAACTGTCTGACCACCCATCATCGCCACGTAAGACATGACACCAAAAACAAGGTGAGATGAGGATGAAGACGGGGACGAAGAGCCTGATTGGACTAGGCTGAGGAAGAGGGCAAGTGACAGGATGTGAAGCCATGAAGTGACAGAGGACGACCTCGGATTTAACTGATAACAGAGGGTGTGGCAATCCACAACGCACAACTCCGTGATCTCACGACTTCTCAGAAGTTATTTTAAAAAAAACAGAAGACCGAGAGACATGGACTGTGGAAAATGGCAGCATAATAGGAAAGAAATGATTCAAGCCAACTTTTTTTGTTTATGTTCTGCACTTTGAGTGCTCACCTGCAGCCCCTCAATGTGTGGTTGCATATCAGGTTTTGCATACACACACACACACACTGAACGATTTAATAAGTGGCAAGGTGTTTACAAGTCAGTCAACAACTAACACCCCTTGAACAAACAGCATTTCAGTCAACCTCTTTCCTTACTACTCCCTCACCACATCTTTTCTCCCAGCCTCTCCTCTCCTCCCCGCTGTTTCAAGGGCTCATTTTACACCAACCCCTCCACAAAAAAACAACAAAAAAAACCCTGATACAGTAGACACCTTTGCTGAACCTTGCCAGCCTGGGTTTGTAGGTGAATGTGTGTGTGGGTATTGAATGCTCAGATGTGTGTGAGTCAGCGTGTGTGTCTTCTGGGTCAGCGTGGGGACAAGAAGCAGTAATGAGAGAGGAGGTACAGCCTGTTTTCTAGACTGGCACAAGCCTCTACACGGTGAGCTGGCAGCCTCTGCAGGGCCCACACAGGCTTGGCCTGGGAAAACAGCGATCACCATACTGTAACAGAAATTGGCTTCTTTTGAGTCAATATACTATTAAGTCCCTGACATTTTCATTGTAATACATGTTGTTTTCTGTAATTTTAAACTTCTACTGATAGTTGACCTTCGTGAGTTATACATTTAAGCAATAAAAGTTGCCACCTGGAATTGAACCACAGACATTGAGATTATGTGACGTGTCAAAAACCTCTTGAATATGAGGATGTCCAAGATTTGCAGTTTTAAACACTCAGTTCGAGTTAGGTCTTAGGCCCCATTCACACTACTCCATTTTAGTTTACAAACAGATAATTAAAATGAATACATTCTCCACCCACACCAGCATTTGAGTTGATCTCCGTCTACATTAAAACGACTGAAAACGCACATCTAGAGGCCGTTCACGTACAACGGGCATGTGCGTGCCGGTGTAGACATGAAGCAGATGGTCTATGCCGTAGTTACAGAAGATCTGGCAAAAAAATAAAGTAATATGAAGAATCAAACCAGATTTTTTTTTTTGCATGTACCAATAACGAGATGGGACTGTTACTGAATGTAACACGGGAATGTGGCAGTGGAAAACAGACTGGGAGTCGTCGCAAAGTAAACGGCAACATACACAGTACAAGTGTAGGCAGATAAGTGTTGAATACTGAATATTTTAATAAAAATACCAAGTCAAAAACTGTCAGTAGCACCGTGTGTCTGCTTTGCATGACTTATAAGACCAAATCAGAGAGCCGAGCGCAAGCGTCTGCATAATTGTTTCTAAAGTCCTCCGTTTTCAACTGTCTTCACTAAAACGCCCTCTGGAGTTTCAAAACGAAAAACGGGGTCAGCAAGCCTTTCCAAACGTTTTAGGTATTTGTTTTTGCCGTTAGGCTGGACGGGAGGTGCAAACGTAGCAAAAGGTCTCCATTTTAAAACCAAAACGCAGTATTGTGGATGGGGCCTTACCATAGAAAAATGCCATGGCACGCAGATAGCGATGTGTTTTTCCCATTTGATATACATAAAAGAACTGTTCAGTCAGCCTGAGTGGCGTCTAACCACCACAAATAAACAGACAATGGAAAGCAGGACACCTACAGGTAAACCTCATTAAACCAGTACTGTAATTAGTTTTCTACCAATCACAATATCTCACCTCGTTTTGGCCTCGTAAAGTAGCAGTCTTCTTTTGTGCGTCAAGTGTATATTTCACAGTGGTGAGATGCATCATGATCATCACCATCCATTTAAGTTTTGTCAAAATAATAAACACGGTGTGAGCCGCAGTTTGTAAAATCAACATCTCGAGTCAAAACAAACACACATATCATTGGAAGGACACACAGGTGGGTATACGGATATTTCCCAGGTGACACGTGTGTTTTGATGTTTATTTTGGGGTCAAACGTCACACTGTATGAGGCAAAACAAAAACCTGTTTGGGCCAGTTTAGACTCTGCATGAGTGTGTATGGGCTACAAATGAATGTGTGTGTGTGTGTGTGTGTGTGTGAGAGATAGGGTGCAAGTCTGTCTGAGATTATATTATACTGTATGTGTACACATGTTGCGAGCCTGTGTGTGCCTATGTGTATATATATATGAAAGAGAGACACTGTGTGTAGGTTATAGTGTACATTTGACTGTGTGTGTTCGCTGCAGTGTCTGGTGACATCTGCTGCGTTGTTGGCTAGGAGCGGAGCACAGTGGGCTGCAGGAGCCTCAGACTAAGGAGATGAAAGCCGAGGTCACAACCTGGACCAGTGGGACAAGACACACTTGCTCACACAACACACAAATACAAAGTCACACATGCAAACCTAAGGACATACACACGGACTGTATGCATATGGAACGCACACACACAGCATGCGGGGGGCATACAAGAACACAAGGACGAAAGACTAAAGAATAAACAGGGCAAAGATAAATCAGTTAAGCAGACAAAAAAATACGAAGAGACACTAAATACAAAGCTACACACACACACACACACACACACACACACACACACACAAAGAGAAAAAACAGACGGTATGAAATAGATGATGCAAGCACAAAAGCAGAGCCCCACATCATCAGGGGCAACAGTTTAATCAGTTTAATTAACAAACACATGCATGTATGCATGTAAGCAAACACACACACACACACACACACACACACACACAGAAGACAGGGTGTGTGCCAAGTGATAGTGTGCCAAAAGCTGTTGTTGTTGTGCGTCTGTTGTATGTGAGTGTATAAATGTGTGGGCTAGAAGAGACATGAATAAATTTATTTAAGGTTCAGCTGCAAAAAGGGATACTTTTTAATACTGATATACAGTATATGTAGATTATTTTATCATTTAGCGAATTAATCTTTCAATTTATAAAATATCAGAAAATAATGGAAATGCCCCAGCACTAGTTCCTCAGGTAGCTCAGGTAACATCCTATGGTTTTTATTTTGTCTGAACCAAATATATTTAATTTACAATGATATAAAGCAGAGAAAAGCAGCAGATTCTCACATCTGAGAAGCTGGATTATAGACTAATCAATTCTGTTAATCATGAATCATCAAGTAATTGTACTCTCTCTCTCTCTCACACACACACACACACAAAATAAAGAATACAAATATACAGTCTCCCAAATGGCCACCACACACATTCAGACACAGATACAGTCACATACAAATAGGACACCTGCACAAAGACGTAGTTACAGACACACAAACACACACACCTCATGGTGGTGGTAGCAGTTAGTCAGCAGACCAGCCATGTGATGGGGTGGTGTGGTGTGGATTAGGGGCCAGTAAGCCTATTAGGGCGACAGGAGGGACCACCCGGCCTCCACAGCCACCTACAACCCACTAACACACACACAAACCTGGCACCCAAATAGTTCTCCAGACACAGGGACAATTTCTCACCAACACACACACAATTTCACATAGTAAGATAGAGATACACACACTATATAACCACTGATGTGCTTTTTGCTGTGAGCTTAATTGTGTGGAGTAATTTACTGTATAATGTTGCAGAATATGTGTGTCTCTCATCATATTGTTATTCAGCCTAAAATACTGAATGTGCTTCAATGAACAAAACTACATACATGTTGGCTGCATAGAGGCAGAAAACGGCAGCATTCAGAGTTGTAATAGATATGTGTGTGCGCCTCTAGTGCTTATTTACTATGTGTTAGTGGTTGTGTGTGTGTACCCGAACAGGCAGGGAGTGCAGGCATAGGGGGTAATCGCCAGCATCTGTTGCCTCTCCTCAGGGCGATTAATTAGATTAAATTAATTTGGAAAGCGTGTGTGAATGTGTGAGCCGATACTAAGGACCCCCCACCCTTCCTACAATGACACACACACACAGTAATTTACATCATTCCAGCTTTGAACTATAAAGCATATTTTATTTATATTAGTACTGTAAGCACACACGAACAACATGAGCAAACACACACGCTCTTCTTTCTGACAATAAATTAGGCCTTTTCATTTCCCAAACTATTTAAGAAATGGAAAACGAGCAAAGGTGAAAACTTTGGAGACACACGCGTGCACACGAGCGCAAATTAATCCCAATTTGTCGTCCTCGGTACGAGAGAAACTTTTGGGATTTCATACTTCATACCAGCTTTTGTCACCTTTGCGTGAATAGCCGAGGTCTGAAATAATTGTGTTTTTCTTCCCCGAGGCCCAGTCAGCGCTCACAAGCCACTGGCCTACGTAATGTGTTCCAGACGGGGGGGGGGGGGAACCACGGCTATGACTACAATACAGAGAGGTGTGTGTGTGTGTGTGTGTGTGTGTGTGTGTGTGTGTGTAAAGGTAGGTCGGCTTGTGTGGGTGTGTGAGTGGGTGAGTGTCAGTATGTGACAGTGTGTGACTGTATGAGTGTGTGTAAGTGGGAGGTATGTGGCATGGAAATGGCCTTAATGGAGTTGGATGAGGTCCACAATAGACAGGACATCACCTCAGAGAGAGGAATAAAAGAGAGAAAGAAACAGAGAAGGAAAGAGATAGAAGGGGGAGAAGAAGGCTGTAACAACATGGCCAAAGTGTTACAGAATATATGCTGCATTTAAACAGAGTTATTTTTTCCAAATGTAATGACTTAAAAAGTGTCCGCGCACCCCTTAATTTGGATGTAAAAACATTACATGTAAGTAGTAGAAGAAGAAGATATACTTTGGGGAAACTCAATGTTTTCACTCTGTTATTATGTTAGTATACACACAGGTCTGAAATACACACATGCACAAACACAACCCATAACAACACACGGAGAGATGTCAGAGTGAGAGGGGTGCCAGTCAGTGCGGCGCCCCGAGCAGTTGGGGGCTCAGGAGCTTGCTCAAGGCCTCCTTCGGCAGTGCCCAGGTGGTGAACTGGCACCTCTCCAGCTACCAGTCCACGCTCCGCAACTCTGGTCCGAGCTGGATTCGAACCGGCGACCTAATCCTTACAGACTGAGCTACTGCTGCACTCCAAATAAGACTACATCAACAGTCTTCGGTGAGGATCAGTATTCTCCAGCTTTTCTAACCTTTCTGCATGGGTGTGGGACAAACCCGTTTCCCTTTATGCAGCAGAAAAACATGGTCACCCTAAATGGAGTGATTGTGAAGAAGTATTAAAAATGCCACGAGTCCTTAAAGTGGCAATTTCAAAATCGATATTTAAAATGTGCAGCAGACAGGCTGTCAAACAGCATGAGCGGTTATTTGGCAGAGCAGCCATAGATTTGGAAATTCCTTCTTTTCTGAGTGACATTGATGTAATGTGAGTGAAAGAGGTGAAGTATGACTTGGAGGGAGCGAGATGGGGGAGGAGCAGGGAGAGAGGGCCTTGGAGTGTGTATCACTGTATATTCAATGTATTCAGACATGATATCTTCTCACTTTAAATACAACAGCCGTGTGTGTGTGTGTGTGTGTGCGTGCGTGCGTGCGCAGACGCGCTGTGTGTTATTTAAATCCTTTCACGAAGCTTTGAAGATGAGGGAAGTTGGTCATCTCCAGCTTTGGTTGATATGCTAACGCAGAGAGAATACGCAAAGACATACATACACATATTAACCCCCCCTCATGCTCTCTCTCACACACACACACACACACACAGCCAGTCAGCACAATGCCTTCAAATATAGCCATCCAATCTTTTGACTCTCAATTTGCCCACCTTTTTGATAATACGGGCCCATTTGAAAAAGGGTGAAAGGCAAGGGTAGCATGCAATTTAGAGATACTACTGTGTAGCCATTTTCAGCCCGCCACCTCTCACTCTCTCTCTCCGTCGCTTTCTCTTATTCGCCCTCTCCCTCTCTCCCCCCATCTTTTGATTATGCGATTCGCCTTGGCAGACGAACAAATAGAGGAGAGAAAAAGGTAGTGTTTGACACTGCCATTTTCAATGACAAAATACAATCTAACCACGGCCAGTAATTCGACGGGGAGGGATTAGCGCAGTGCGAGGTTGGGCCCCCAGATTAAGACGAAGCCACAGCGCGGGGATCTTGAATTTCATCATCTCCGGCGCTCAGGCACAATGGCGTATTCTTCCCCTTTCTCCTCTGCCGTCTGATGAGGGGTCAGGAGAACTCACCTCTCCTCTTCCTCTGTTCCTCCTCCTCAGAGCAGCGCTCACTACCGCATTCATTCATCCCTCCTGACTTTATATTAGCTTAGACGCCTGAAAGGTGAAGGTGGGGGATCGGAACTGTCTATACACTCATGCACACACATGCAAAGTCAAAAGAAAATATGAGAGGACATTTGCAAATATTTAGTGCGTTTGGATAACGTTAGACCTTTCCTCACACATACATCAGTACAGACATACAGGCACAGGCAGCCACACACAGATATTCCTATTCCTAATGACACACATACACAGACAAACACAAACACACAGGTGACATAAGGGGGTGATCCAACAGGATCAACGAAGAATGTTTGAAAAAGGGTTTTCACAGATCTTAGGGTAGACTGCCCTCTTGTGGTCAATTTAAATAATGTTGTTCAGCTCTGTTGGGAACCAGCAGCATAATACAATAAATCTTTGAAATCAAAAGGCTTGGTTCAGGCTTTCTGAAAGTTTCAGACATAAAATGAGTCATGAACGAAACTTTGTGGGTTTTATGTAAAAGCTTCTGTAAAGATTTCCTAAAAGCAGCATGTAAATGCAACATTAAAAACCAGGACAAAACCACAGCAGTATGAGGACGTGTCCCAGACAAATTGGTCCTCAAGGATGAAGCTACAGTACGTGTTGTTTTGAAGTGCAATCATGTGATAAGGAAAAATAGTACAACTTATTTCTAAATCTTCCATTAATGAATCTGTCTGATGTTTACAAGGGTTTTGTTACTATTCTTCATTTTTTTTTTGGTATTTAGCATACGCAGAGAAGCTTCAAAAGACTGTAATCAAACAAACACTGAGCCGAAACTGCTAGATTTCAACATTTTAAAAAAACGTAGAGACGAAGAGGTCAACACTCTGAGATATTTGGATTTTTAACAAGATCCACAGGGTTTGAAGGCCAAAGTCTTTTATTGAAATGACTAAAACTGGTTCCAAAAAAAACCTACTACTAAAAATGTACACCAGCATTTGCTTGCCGATTATTATTTTTAAACAAGTTAATAAGAACACAATATCATTTACATTCACATATCATTTACTTTTGCCATCCCTTTATCATTGCCCTCCCTCCACATTGGAGTGTATGAGGGTATAAAGTTGCATTCTCCCTCCCTCGCTCTCCTCTGTGCTCTCCATTCCTGCTGTCAGAGGACTGGTGTGGCTTTGATCTTTCTATCATTAGTCAGGTATGCAGAGACACAGACAAACCCACAAACATGTCTTTTTCTCTCCCTTTCTCGCTCTCTTTCTGCTCTATCCCACGCTCTGGCCAGAGAACACCGGGTGACCTGCTTGTCTTCTCAGCTTTTTATCAAAGAGAGAAAGGTAGAGCAGTTTCTGTTGTCGTTCCTTTGAGCTTGACGTGTACAGAAAGTGACAGAAGCAAAGCACCTCCCCAGGTCACCAACTCTCGGAGGTGTATCCTTGTTGATTACTAGTGATGTCCCCCTCTCTCGACAGTTTACACATCAAAGCATTTGAAAGTTGGCTAAGTATACAATAAAGATTTATTTACTTTGTCACTCTCAAATGTAATTTCATAGACTCCTTAAGACGTAAGAGCTCTTTAAAATGCTAAAAATGTGTATGACAGCTACAACTTTATAAGCTCTCTGTAAAATTTTTTCAAATGGTGTATGACATTTTTCACTTCTTACTATCACAGCAGTTTTGGCAACACATGTCAAGGCTCGCATTGACCAGAAACATGAAACTGGCTTAACGTGAAACATGTCCTTCGAATGAAACTCCCTGGAGACCTCTTTAATAAAACTGGGCTTCTTCAAAACCTTGACCAACACAACCAAATGTGAGCACCAGACCGAGATACTTAAACACTTCAAAAGCATGCACTGAAGGACAGGACTGTCACAGGACCAGGACAAGCACCTGGGACAGCATGGACCCACCCTGTTGAAGTAAATCCCTAACGGTCAAAAACACATGGCTCTGAGGCAAATCTTGACTTCTGATCACACAGAATCATAGAGCAATAGATATTACCATTATCAATATGGCAATCAGTAGTAGGGATGAACTGAAATGAAAATTCTTGGCCGAAGCCGAATATAATGAAAACAATTGCAGAATACCGAACAAGTTTTTTATTACATGTGTCCATTTACTTTTAATGTACATAGGTAATATGTTTTATACTTTCTGTGAATATAATCCAATTAATCTTATTTCCATACTGTATAGACACCTTATTTTGAAAACCGGACGTTTTCACATGTGTATCCTTGCGCTAAATTCATTAAGCCAGACCCAATTTGATAAATAATGTTGTATGTGGGTCTCGTATCGCGTCACATGAAGACTTCACAGCCTCTCTTCAGGTAGGACTCTCATACTGCAACACTTGTCTTTGTAAAGAGAGAAAATGACAGGATAAAGTTGCCAACCTGCCTGTCAGCTCGCTCTGGTCCATTTCAGTTACCATAAATGCTTGAATATGTGTGCACTCCCAGTGTAGGTGAAGGTAGCTTAATCGTCTTCTCACAAACGAGTGACAGAAACATGACAAGCAGGTCAGGTTGTTTGTTGCCTTTTCTAAGAAGTGGATGTGCTAGGAGACAATTTGGTAGAACAGTGTCTGCAAATGGCGATTTTTGGCATCTTTCTCGGACACTTTAAAATACATCCACACTGCCGACATGTCAACGTAATTGTTCGGTAAAATTTAATATTTATTTTTATATTTAATATTCAGTGCATCCCTAATTAGTAGAATGATACTGAGATGTGTGGTTATGTTTACCTCCAATGTAACCAGTGTTGGGAGTAACATGTTACAAAAGTAACACAATTATAGCAGCGTA
The DNA here is from genome assembly GCF_014851395.1 of Micropterus salmoides. NCBI lineage: Eukaryota > Metazoa > Chordata > Actinopteri > Centrarchiformes > Centrarchidae > Micropterus > Micropterus salmoides. The sequence continues at coordinate 24,736,697 of NW_024041373.1, forward strand.
TTGCTTTTTGCTGTAACGTAGTAATGTATTTCTAAAAAAGAACTGTAATATTATACCTGTTACAATCTTAGTAACGCGCGTTACAATGCATTTTACCGAAATTAATTATTGGTAGTTTATTTTTTAATAATTCACCAACATTGAGAAACATTTCGGCAGCAGAGAAACAAATCCATGAGTAAAAGAGTAACGTTATTTCCAATTGCCAGAATCCGATGATCGAGATTGTAGGCAGGGTGCAAACTACGGGGGAGCTCGGCTCTTCTTAAAGGTTCAGTGTGTAATATTTCTGATGATCTATTGACAGAAATGCAATATGAGATCCATAACTATGTTTTCAGTGGTGTATTAAGACCTTACATAATGAACCATTATGTTTTTATTACATCAGAATGAGCCATTTTTACCTACATAACCGTGGGCACCCCCCTCTATGGAGGTCGCTGTATTTTGTCGTCATGTTTCTACCAACAATAAACAAACAGTGCTAGAGAGCGCGTTTCATCATCACAGCGTTCTTCTTTTGCTTGTATAATTCCGGCAGTGTCGATGCCTGTCACTACATTGAATACACACACAGAAGAAGAGGGAACAATAATAATAATAATAATAATAATAATAAATATATACAGTCTCTGCGTAGACTTCTGGTTTATTAGAAGTAAGAAGAGAAGTGACATTTGGACAAATGAACGAGCACACACATTATTTAGCACGAGAGCTGACAGCCTGTGGATATTTATACCATGAAGCCAGACGAGTCGGGACAGATAGGCTACAAACAGAGAAATCACGGATGTTGTGGATTTTCCTATATTCCTATTGCTATAATGTGGGACAGATGTTTTCAAAGCGGTGCTGAAGTTGTCTGTTTATGGTTGGACAGGTAATTTACTTAAGTCTGTCAGGCTTTAGCGATGCAAATGACAGCTGTTGTTTGATAGCTTTAGCTTGAAGCTGGCCATAATCACACAGAGAGGTGAGGTGTTTCCCATATCCGTGGTGTGAAATATGAAATGAACGCAACTATATGTCACCGACTTATTCTCCAGCTTGTGGGTTGGCTTTGCCGGTTACGTTAGCGAGACAATCAGCTGATCACTAACGGTAATTGGCAATAAATAATGTTAGCTTAGAGCGTGGAAGCATCAGCCAGCTAAACTTTTACTGCCCTGGTAGAAAAATCATGGAAGGTTAGTTGGACTGGTTTATTCTCCAGCGCTGGCTTTGGCTTGTGGTATAAAATATGTAGCTGGCTTAATTTCATGCAGTTACTCTCCCTCCAGCGCTCTGTTTTGGCTATGTGAGACAATCAGCTGATCGCTAATAGGCAATAAAACGGTCTCTTACAGCTAGAAGCTCAGATCAGACAGCTAAACCTTTACTGCGCTGGTAGAAAAAATACATTGTTGGATTAGTTTTATGTAGTTAATCTCTCTCTCCAGCGCTCTGTTATGACTTTGTTCCGTGGACAGAAATGTGTCCTTACCTTCCTGAGACAACAGATGATGAATATTATTGGTAATAAATAGCTAAACTTCACCCATCCATAATCTATAATGCATTACATTTTGGAAGAAACTTGCCAAACACTAAATGTCACTGAGTACTAACTGATTCTAATGCAGACAGTATTTGTTTAAGAGTTTAGGAGACACAACTTCACATCCACAGAAAGACCTAGTCATACATTTTGAATAATTACGTAACTATTCTACTAAAGCCTAAAACAAAAAAGTTTAACTGTGTAAGTACGAAGGCCTCATTTGTCCAACATGTCTGTATTACTTAGGCAGACTACAGAGCTGGCATGGAAATCACTTCTGAACAGCAAGTTTCCAGATTCCTGGCAGACCACTGCTAGAAAATAGTCTCCATCTTAATCTCTCTCTTTTCCTCTATCCCTCTCTTCTCAACCTTCCTTGTTTGGTTATTCAATGTGAGTCTAAGCTGTCACCTGCATGGCATGCTATTGTCCTCCTTCATCCTTCTGCTGTTGCTGTTGTGAATAGCAGTGTGACCAATAGCCCCTCCCACCCAAAATTAAAATAAATTCATTGAGTAAATAAATAAACCTCATTGGCAATTATGTACTACTTTGCACATTGCAAGTCAATATTTTACAAGCACACGTGACGTTTGTAGCCTCAGGATGAAGTTTGTAAATCACACTCCACAAGTGCTTGTAGAAATGTTGTTGCTACCACAAACAAACACACACACACACACACAAATCTGTGCTAAACAGTCATTGTGGTCATTCATGTATGTATACCAACACGCAAATCAGCACTTGTGGTTTAATCTGAGGAATACCATCCACACAGAGGCACATGTAATAGCGCAGCCTGACCACATGGAGGCACAACCTGCATATATAACACAAAAATTCACCTATCTGAGAATAAGAAATTTGTTTCTTTATCTTGTTTTTCTTTAAAGTTGTTTGTCATCACCAGCCATTGTAAATCACAGCCCAGGTGCCTTTGAGCAAGGCATCCAATCCCACCCCCATTTGTTGAAAAAAAATATGCAAAAACAAAACTGCAGTGCATTAACACACACTATAAGAGTGTCAATGCAATAATATAAAGACTGAGGGAACAAAGGGACAAAGATATAATTTAGTACTCACATTTTCAATGACAAATGTCCACTCTTTATCTTCAAACTCCTCTGCATGGGGGTCCTGCAAGAGAAATGTGTGAAGACATGTGCTGAAGTACACATTAAACATTAAACATACATTAAAGCAAACTGCAACCACATTATGGTCATTTGATACAGCATTCAAATTACACATCAGAAATAATTCTGAATTATCAACCAACATGGCTTAAGCAATACTGAATAATTATGATGGTAGAATGAAACAATTAATTTCATTAACTCAGTGGTTTTCAAATCACCACTTCATGGGTGTCGTGGATGTTGAGCGGACCTAAAGAAAACGATTAATGTGGTGACATAAACAAGAAAAAATGCTCTGATGCTGGCAATCCTATTTTGCTAAACTTAATCTTGTTTATTTCAACCACCTGTATTAATGATTGATAAAAATTAAATTAAATTAACTTTACCAGGGGTGGGGGGCCATGAATGGCCTTTTTGTGGCTTCTGAAAGGGGGCATGACAGAAAAGGTTTAGGAACCACTTCATTAACTGAATATTTTCATTTTGGTGATAACTGTGCCAGCAGACTTACAACACAAAACCTGCGACACAGAAAACACAGTTTATGAGTGACAGCTCATCTGCACTGCCAACATTCTCTATCCTCACTCCTTCACCCACTGACCAGGAGACTCATTTGTAAAAAAGTGTGCAGCCAAAAGCCAAAGATACCATGCACCCAAAAAAAACCACCCCATAATCGGTCAATGCAAAGCACCTCATGAATGTTGAATCAAAGCAACAACTGAAAAGACAGAGATTTTTATGACACACAAATCCGGGTGTTTGTGGGTGAGGACAGGAAGCACATACTGTTTTGTGTCCACAGCAGTGTTGCTGCTGCAGTTAATGCAGCGACCACATAAACAGGACTGTAGCCTACTTGACATTTAAAGAAAGCGGTCCAATCTAAAGGTGGAGGCAAAATAAATAATTGCATTGCTCCTTCAGAGCATGTCTGCTACTGGTGAGGGCAAGGGCACACCTGAGCTGTCACGCTGGAAACCCGGGCGGCCTCTCTATGACAGGGAAAGAAGTGTGTGTGGTGACAGAGAACGAGGGAGACACCGACATGACGAATCACAGACGAGCCCAGTAAAGCAGTGTTTTATCTTTTACAGCATGGCTGTGTAAACATGGCTATGTGCAGGTGAAGATGTATCAGGTGAGAGGACTGGAGAAGGCGGAGTGTGTGTGGCAGCCACCGCAGTGTCTCTGTGTGACTGACAGAACAGTCGTGTTCACTGCAGCAATTTTACACACAAAAACTATGGGAAAACTAAATCTTACTACTGATGCTCTGTTCTGCAATTCTTTAATGTGTTTTGATGTTATCTTGGACTTCTACAACCAATGATGATAATTTCAACAGTTAGCCTGGTTAACTTTGTTGAGGTGGAAAGGCATGCCAGAATTTTCCTGAATCCTGCCAACTACTACCACATCCTGGCATCATCCTACTATTTCAACAGCTGCACTGCGCTCTACAATGCATCACAAGTAGAGTGTAAGTAGCATTCATTCTGGCTCTCTCCTCTGCACTCTGGGGATGGGGAATGTGAAAAAGTGCTGACGAAATATTAACTGGAATTTGATTTGCGATTTGTACATAAGACTCGAAGTTTACTTACAGGTACTTACATTCTCCTGTCAGCTTTTGCGCATTGTACGTAAAATAGACTTGTTTGTCTGTCCTCCTTTAGGGTGGCATAAAGCTCGGTCAGTTGGAACTTAGCTTGGAAACCGGTGGATCGCCGGATCAAGCATGAACCATTTCCAAAGGTGCCCCCAGACCCCTGAACCCCAAACTGCTCCCCGGGCGCCGTACGAAAGGCAGCCCACTGCTCCTAAAATTAAGATGGGTTAAATGCAGAGAGGATCTGTCCACCTCCCTTTAGGGCGGCAGTAGCTCAGTTCTTAAGGATTTGGTTGGAAACTGCTCGGGGCGCCGTACTGAGTGGCAGCCCCCTCGCTCTGACATCTCTCCATGTATTTGTGCATGTGTGTGTATTTCAGACTTGTGTGTGTATAATACTAAACATTAACAACTGAGTAAATAAACATTGAATTTCCTCTTGCGGAATTAATAAAGTATCTCTTCTTCTCTTTTTCTTCTCGTCTTCTCATACATGTGTTGAATGCTTTGAAATTATTAAAGGTAACTTTTAATCACATTATTAACACAATAACTGTATATCGTTATAATGACAGGCGTTTCTATTACGCCAGTTACTGAGCATCTCAATCTTCATGAAGTTTGGACTTACTGCAAGCCTGTTGTTTCAGACCTCATTCATAGTGGCTAGGTGTAGGCTATTTACAGGTTTAATGAGCTATTCTAATTAGGGCTGGACAATAAACAATAATTATCACAATATAATTTTTTTCAATAACGATATAACAAATGTTCACTAAATATTCAATAAATGTTTAATTTTATTCACCTAAATCACACGGACTTAATTTTTTATTAAGATGTTTATTTGTTGAGGAAACAGGACTGAAAAAAGTTTTTTATTTAATTTTACTTGTGCATATTTGTTGACAAAGTTTTATCATAATTGTTTTCAATGTTCTACCTCGGATTTGTGAAGGGATTCACTGTTTGTGTTGACCATAAAGAAAAGTTTAAACCCCAATTACCCATCAGGTTTCTTCAGCTTTCACTAAGGGGCACAAATCAGCCTTTAAACTCAAAAGAAATAACGATTTGATAATTATCGTGATAATTATCGATATCGAAAGATATGAAACCTTTTATCGTGAGAACATTTTTAGCCATATTGTCCAGCCCTAATTCTAATACATCACTTTGGGCTCTGTTAATATGAGATTATTGCTCATACTCTTGCCGTTACTTTCTGCTTTTTACAGAAAAAAAGATTAATCAATAAAGTCAATATGGAGTGTTTTGCTGCAGCCCCAGCACTACAAGAACACACAAGTAAACATGTGCACTGATGGCCTTTCTGTCTGACTGCGCCTGTGACACACCCCGGGAAATCAATATTCCTGCAGTCTGGCACAACGGTCAAACAGAACACCCACATGGGCACAAACACTGCAAGTCATACAGATGCCTCATTCCTGTTAAATTTTAAATCCTCCATTATTATATAAACTGTATCTAAGAGCATGACATTATCGGCCATCTCAGTTTATGGTGTTGTCTGCAGTGTTTTAGTGCTGCTGGTAAACATAAGCTGCAGTCAGTGACAGGATACAACAGGTTTTTTTGTTGGTAACATGTTTTAACATTAACAAGGATCTTCTTCATAGATAAAATATTTAAAACATCTTTCCATTTAGCTCAAATACAGGTTTGGAAATGCAGATGTTCTATAAAAATCACGAGTCAAGTGTTTCACTGAGGACTGGCTGGCACCCACTCTGCTTTCTGCACATTGCCTCTGTTTGGATTGATCTTGTCTATAGAATGAGGGGTTGGAAGATATAAACAGTGTACATGTTGTGCTATAGCAGAAATATGTCTACTGGTAGAGATTTGGCAATACCATATCCACCTCGGAAGCTACCGCTTAGGTAAAGGCTGCAATACCGCTGAATTCAGCTGTTTTCACTACAGAGATTCATGCCAGACAGAGGTCTGACAGCATCTCCAAATCACTGTTAGTGTTTGCTTCAACCTTCAATTGACCCACTGCAGAAAAAGGTATTCGATTTTTACAGATTTAGACTGGCATTAAGCAATATTTTTGATATTAAAGGGGTTCTCCGGCAATTTAGTAATGCACGTTCATTAAGTTTGGTGAAAGGGATGTTCGGACAGACAGATGGTCAAAATCACTGCAGCAGAGACTGCAGTATGTTTACTTTTAGTCTCAAATATGGCTGAAGCTCTGAAAACTCTGGATCCTACATTCTCCACAATGCAACCAACAGCATCTTATTGTTACACCATCCCTGTCTGGTAAATGTAAACATCTTTCAAAATCCATCCCCTCAGTTTGTTGTGCAGGCTTTCTGTCAAAAAATTGAAGCATATCATTATACAACTATTTTAACAGGTGGAGTAGGTCTCTTCATGACTAGTGAACTGACTTTTTTGTAAAACTGGTGGAATGTAAAATGAATTGTATGACTGAAGTTATGTGAAGAGTCTCTTTCGTACAAAACCTACTGAGAAATTACATTGTGTAGGTTTTCCACCCCCGGTTAGAGTCTTACAATCTCTCAAACCTCCCATATAAAATGTAGACTGCTCTTTCCAGCAAACAAGCTTAGGCAAGCTGTCTGTAACTTAAGTGCCTAGACAAAAGTGATGAAAGTCGAGAATCTAGTAAGCTAAAGCCTCATTTCCACTGCATTGTACAGCTTGGCTCGACTGGCTTTTAGTACCAGGCACTTTTTTCAATTTCGTTTTCCACTGCAGATAGTTACCCTCAATGTAGGTGGGATTCTCAGCTTATTGCCATAGCTTTCATCAGCAGCCAAACAGAGGAAGGTCTGCACTTCCATCAATTGTGGTTTTGGGGGCTGCTATCTTTTAAAATCTGACTCAAGCAAGGAAAAATAAAAAATGCAGTTGCTATTGATGGTAGCTTGGCTATTTACAAATGGCAGGTTTGTGCAGGATGGCCCGTGTTGAGCATCTGTTCCCTCTGATCAATCAGTGGTCTGCAGTGTTTTAACTCCTCCTTTTAGTATCGACTTATAGGTGTTACCAAAACAAGTACTACTATCCACAACTGTTGCCAGTGGAAAACTAAAAACAGAACTGTTCCATACGAGTCAAGCCGTCCATGCAGTGGAAATAAGGCATAAGCAACCACATAGTTTTCTCAAGTTTGCCCAAATCAGACTGGATTTAGATTAGTCAGATGGCCACATATTGCTATGTTTGTGTAAGTAGTAACACATTATCAATAACAACTTGATAAGCTGGTTGTTTATCAGGGCTGTGTTTGTGTCTCCTAGTGCTCAAACAAACTGTAGCAACTAGAGAACAAGAAAACTTTGAGATTGCAGAGGCCATTTGATTTGTGGCTATACCAAACAGATGTGGGTGAATGTGATCATTAAAAAAAACAGCTTTATTACTTCCTCTGGGACAGGAAGTGGAAGTGGGCCCAGAATAGAAAGACAGCCGCGCTAGAAAACTGAGCCAGTACACTTTTAACCAGCAGACATCACAGTGTGGCTTATATGCTTAATTTAAGTCTCAGATTTTTGTCACTTTCACTCCAGTCTTATTTTATGCGAGTCCCTAAGTATCTAATGCCTTATTGTGCTACAGTATATTGTTGTTAGGTTTATTCATTACCAACTACATATGAACAAAAAGTAATTCCTACACAAAGAAGAGGCAGGTAAGTAGGTATTTGCGGCATGAGGTCTCGTCAAGACATTGAGACAGGTAACCAGACACTGAGCTCTGAGCTAGCCTGTCAGCACAGAGGCCCAGCATGTTTAAGTAAGCCAGGCACGGTGACAGATACGGTCTGTAAAGCCCTGTCATTTACAGACCGGCTGTATTACTGTATGTATACGGACCTTCCAGTCATAAAATAAAATTAAAATGTAAAAATGTCAATCTGTAAAACTGCATGCAAAGACATTTTCTGTTATTAAAGCTAGGCTATATAGTGTATTTCAGAAGCATTTTTTAATTATATTTGTTAAAATTCTCTTTACATCCTGACAGCAATTAAATCAAATGCTCTGGAAAAAATTTAAATAACTCTAGTGTCTGTGGCTGTACTAGTGTTGTAAACAAATTTCAACACTCGCCTGGTACGCCGAGCTCCAAATCCAGGTAGAATCGTCTGATAGGACCGCTACCTGGGCTAACTAGCCAATTGCAGCTAGAGTTAGCAGTACACTAAGTTAATTCTGTGTTACAAGAGAAAAGGTTTGTGTTGCAACAATCCCTGATACTTTCGTCCCGATTATAAGGTGCAGCTCCAAGGTGGAGCTTGAGGTTTCAGGGTTTTTTTCCTGCGACAACCTGATTAATGAAAAGATCCTTCTGATCAACTAATGGTTTAGTCGACTATTAGGAGGCAGCGTGGATACTTTCAAAAGTGGTCTCTTGCTAGTTTTTCCAACGTTACCTTCCCTAGCTTTAATACTATTTCTCCACAAAAAAATTAAAATCAACACACTTAATATCAATCATCTAGTATTTATGCCTTTCATGTAGTAAAAAAATACACTGCTGTTTTTGGGTGTCGCCCTTTTACAGAAATTTAGCAAATTTTGAAAATAAAAATTAACATTTGGTGCTAAATCTCCCAATTTTAAAGGTGAGGTAAAAGTGGGTATCACTTTAATTTTTTGTGTAGGTCACTGTTACTGCTATCTACTAGAATAAGACCCTCATGTCCCAGTAACCACCCTAGTCCACCTTAAACATAGAAATGCTTGTCTCAGTGCTCATTAACCAGCTGTAGCCTACCTTAAAAAGAGTGACCGTGATCTCAATGTTCTCTGGTACAGGCCACACCACTACTCCTCTGTAGGGATTTTTGATGCCGGGCTGCCAGCTGTGTGACTGCAGGACAGAGGGACAAAAGAACCAAGAATAATAGTTACAAGTGAAAAAACCTTTGTTTGTTTTATCATTTCTTTATTTAGTTTCAGGATGCCACTCAAATACAAACCTTGGAGGATTTCCGTCGACTCCTGCGTGTCCAAACCACGACCAGTTTGTCGGGTTGCCTGTGAGGAAGGACAGAGGAGACAGATGAATGAAAAAGGCCATGGTATTTCTTCACCAATCCAACTATACATTAGCATGGTAAGACTGTAAGCCCCTCAGCCCAATTGATCAGAGTATGCTTCTTAATGCCTGAAGTTTTAAAACCCTAATAATCCTACCACTGTACACACAAAAACCAACAACAATAACGCATACACACCTGCACAACCACTCGTATGAATAAATCATGAGACACAGCTAAACCCTGCCTTTGTCTCTGTGGACTGCGACATATACAACAGGACACACACACACACACACACACGGTTAATGTGACAGGAAGAGAACTGGAGGAGGCTGAGAGTTACGACCACCTAACCCAATCCATGTCAGAGCCACACTGCACTGACAACTTAATTCAATTTTATAACTTTTTAACTTATTTCAAACAGTTGAAAGAGGCACACGGATGTTTTATTTGGGAAAAGAGAGCAGAATCAGTATCTGGAAAGAAAACGTCGGATAAGTGCATCCCTATTTTTTAGACCAAACCCGAATCAAACTGCCAGCACTCAATCATGAGTCTGATCTACCTTAATAAAGCTAGCTCGTAAAAACACATTCACATCCCAAATTCTAGTATATAGGTCAAACCACGCTGTGGCACAGTTAGCAGATGCCAATCAACAAGACTGTCTGTCAATAGGGGAGTCCAGGTTTAAGTCCTAGTATTAGCAGGTGTCCACCCCATGCTCTTAAGCTCTCCAGCTACCAAGCTGATGGTCAGTAACTGAGCCTGATCTTCTATCTATCCATTAAAATCACTTTCTTCTATTCTGTCAGGTTGTGTTAAAGCTTGATTGATAAATCCTCCAGTCTGATATTACTCATCACAGATATCGTTATCAACGTAGTTAGAAACTGAAATGCAGAAACTAAAGATGTGGTTCCGGTAATTGAAAATAAAAAATAAGTTTCCCTGTGACATAGATTGAGCACCAGAGAGCACTGACATATACATTTTCAACTGTAAAATGTCCCCCAAATTTAAGTCCTGTATATATTCCTATATATTGAAGCTATCCCCTATACCTCTCTTTAGTCTCCCCCTTGTAATGCCTTTGTACAGTCTTACTGTTGTGCTTGTGGTGTTTGGCTTTTGTGTGAAAAATGTTAGCAGTTACCCATATATTGTTATTAAACTCTCAAACATCATTACTGATGTCTGCCTCAAAAATCCAGCATTGGTCGGGCTGTGATCTTTTTGCCAAGTCTTATTACTGTCAATATGTGGGAGATAATGCTGAACCTCTTTATCTATGGCGACATTCGCGTATCAGTAGGTTTGTGATACAGCGGTTTGTGTGCTCATAGTCTGTTAATAGTTAAGCATAGCAAGCATAACACTGGGTTTAAGTGTGCATGGGCTCTTATGTCAAAGACATTCTGGGAAAATAATGACTGACTGTGTGACACTCACACGGGGGAGGGGGGGGGGGAGAAAAGAAGAAGAAGAAAGAAGAAGAAGAACACAGAGGGACAGAGAAGGAAGGAAAGATGAGGAGAGAGAGGAGAGAGGGAGACTGACAGGCAACTATTTCAGCCTTGGAGAGAGGCCTCTAATAGAGAAGCTATTGTCCAACAACACAGGGCATATCAGAGGGCATGCGCACACACACACACACACACAATACCATCCCCTTATTTTTGCCCTTTGTACAGTACTTGCTGTGCTATGACAAAAATGTAAACCATTCGCCTGCAGGCTAAGTGATTTCTTCACACGTTTCTAAATCGTTCTCTCTCATGTTCAGCTTCAAACCTCAGGTTTGTGTTCCTTCTGTGTTTAACAGGAATCACTGAGCCATCAGAGAGGAATGCCACAACAGAAGAAAAACATGTGGATTTTACTGGATGTCGATAACACAAAAGTCTTTCTGTATTTCAGTATTTGCTTCCACTTAAGAGTGTGAACTCCTCTTGCATTTATCAAACGTCGTAAATACCAAGTTAAGTCTAAACTATGCTGTATGCAAAAAAAGAATCTTATTTGACTCTCAGCAGCTAAGATAAAATAATTAAATAAAGAATATGCACATGTGATAAACGGTCATTTGGGTTACAGCTCAGATAGAATAAAAAGTATAAAGTCAGATGAAAATGTGTTTGTGTGTGTTGGAGAGACAGGGCAGATAAGAATGAAAGTGGGTCAGCAAGCTCAGCAGGAGCTGAGATAAGAGCCTCTGAGATTGACACAAAACACATATAAACCCTCTTACATTTACATTAAAAGCATTTAGCTGCAGCTCTTATCCAGAGGAACCTGCGATTAGTAAGCATGTAGGTATTAAATGTTTTTCACACACAGCAAGAACAGAAAAAACTAACGGCTGCAAAAACCCATGGCCCTGCAGTGACTGTACGGATGTTTTCTGATCATTCATATTCACAAACACACCCTGCCAGCTACATTACCAGCTACAGTATTCGGCAGATCTTTTAATTGGTGTTTTATGTTTTACATGCTGCCTATTCATTTGAATTTAAGTGTCTTATTCGTAACCCACTCTTTGGCTTCCTTGCCATTTAATAGAGAAATTCTGCTTTCTTAAAATTACATTTTCAGCACCATGAATGTATTTGTGTGAGTGTGTGTTACACAGTGCCTACTCTAGCTGTGCAGCAGAGGCAGCATCTCAGCGTTGGTTGCAGTTCTTCATCAGTGTCAACATAGCTACAACCAATCCTTCATTCAACTTTTATTTCAAGTGTAAAATCACCATGCAACATGGTCTCAAAACAGTTTACAACTAATGAATACAAGCTGCAGTAATGCTAAACACTGGAGCAGTATGACAGCACTCACTGCAATATTAAATCATATGCTACTGGACACACGTTTAAAACAAAATTGAGTAAAAACATGCTTTGGGCTGAAATTATACATAAAAAGATCAAGTGAAGCAGGGCAGGTGTAGACTGCAGAGCTGCACTGGTTAAAAACTAAGCAAATAAGATCCATTTGAAAGAAAACAAAAGGACAGGCTCATATGTGTGAGCATAGCTAACTATTTAGTCTTTATAGAGCTCAGGGGAAACTAAAATTAAATCAATATCAGATCTCTAGCTCTTTGCATATGTGTCACCTGAAACGAAGACATAAAAATAAAGCTTGCTCATCAAAAAATAATGTGCATGTGGTAAAACACGCAAAGCTCCGCGTGCATGTCCATCTGCCTGCATTGTTGGAAGTGAAGGGTGCGTCAGGATGTTGCGGCTGCCCTATCTTTCCTGTAGGCAGGCACTTCACATTTGATATGAATGGCCCCCAACCAGAATTGCACCCACACACACACACACACACACACACACACACACACACACACGCTGACACCAACTACACACAGTGTCTTAGAAAGCCAAACACATAGCAGGGAAAGGCTCAGTTTAGTTCAGTGGCACAGCGATAAAACACAGCTTGTTTGTGATGAACACAGTGATAAAGTATCATGTAGTTTTACAACACAATAGTGACTTTTACATCTTCAACATTCAAAGAAGGAAAGCTGCCCACTTAAAACTAAAGCTGCCCTGTACATCCAGTTTTTCATTGCTTCATCTGTGTTCATACTGTGTAGAATCGCAATGTACAAAACAAGCCTGTGACACATTAAAAACTAATATAATTTCTATAACTGTGAATGGAAACATAAATTTGAGTTTAGGAAAAAAGATGAAAGACACTCCAGACAAAAAAAAATATATATATATATATATATTATTAAAAACTCGGCGGTTATAGCTTTCAAGTGGGAGGAGTCAGTATTAAGATTTGGGGGTTTTACTTTGTAATTAAATGGCACTCCCAAGTTCAGGCCTGTGCTGATTGGCGATTGGATCATATATCGGCAGCTGAACGGATGATCGACGATTTGTTTTTCCCACACCAATATTAAAGCAATTTTAACTAACTTACTATCAGAACTAAAATGTGATCCAAATAATTTGTACAATCTGTGCCCTAATGTGCATTTAGAGATGTTTGTGGTGGAGCGGCCTGTCCACTGGCTGAATGACTACAAACCAATTTGCTGGATTTTTCCATGGATCGTACACCCGGCATCTCTACAGTGTTATGAGTAGGTACTGAAATTCGAAAACTTTAATGGCATCAACCGAACTGCTTTGATACTAACGAGAATCTATAGATGTCTTGTTGTTCGGTACCAGATTTCAATACCTGAAGAGTAAATCTCATCAGCGAGCCAATAAGCAAGCAACATGCTTGAACCGAGATCTAAAAATGCTGGTGATCAGCTGCGTAACATTACACATCGTAGAGGCATGAATAGAAAACGTGCGTTGTATCAAGAGAGGGTGCACTGTTTTTTGAGGCTTTTTTTTTTTTTTTACTGCCAGTTGCTTATCTGCACAGACAAGTAAACTTTGTGCTGCTTGTTAGCTGACCAGCGCAAATTAACCTGTAGTAGGCTATCTGCTCATCTGCGAGTTTGGTTGCCACAGCATCCACCGGGATGAAAGCCCTGTTCAAGTTACAATGTGTCAGGTAATAAATGCTGCAGCATCTAAAGACCAAGAAAAGTCTGTTGTTTCCCAACTATTGGAAAAGTGTAGGGGGATCTCCGCTGTGCTTCATGACAAGAAACGAAGACTGAGGGAGAGTTAGGAGTTGATGACAATGGTGTGAAGAAATAAGGCCAGTCAGGGTAAGAGGGAAGGCAAGAGGTTTGATAAAGACCAATTTATACTTCTGTGTCTAATCTGCGCCGTAGCCTGAAATGCACCTCCTTAAAAATGAAACTACACATCACAGAGACACAGACTGCAAGAAATCAGCTTTGTAGCATCGCATTTCCGGCTTGTCCTTCTGCCTCAACCGGTTCAAGGGTCGTACATACCATCTCCCCGACGCCTTCTCTCATTTCTGCATTTTAATAATTTCCCTAAAAGTAACTGCTGTTCAACATCGATCAACTACAACATGCGCTCAGTTTCAGTCGCCATTGTTTGTAGTAGCCTACACCAACAAAGAAGAAATTCAACACAGTGGAACAAAGAAAACCCACCACCAACAAGCATTTGGGTGGTGAAGTTGCAGAGCGATACAGACACCAACGCACAAGTATAAATGCTCACGACAGCATGTAACCACAAGTATAAATTGGTCTTTAGTATGTGTGTGTATTAGAGTGACAGGCAACTAAAAGCGAATACTGTATCATCCCAACTAAATGCTGACATTACTCAGAGGAGGAAGAGCTTTGACGTCTACCGACAGACTTCATGTCTGTCTGTCAATCACAGACAATAGGAGAGAGGAAAATGTCCATTTGTTTATGTGGTCATACAGCAGTTGTGAAAGATGAAACATTTCAGACTACAGTGCTGTAACGTAACACACAAGCACATTGATATGTAACCTCTCAGACTAATACCGCAGACTGCATCACTGCAATGCATGAAAGGATCTTGCAGTATACTACAGGACTGAAAACTGCAGTATGATACTTGCAACCAGGATGTTGAATGTAGACTGCTGGACTATAAGAGGTGATCTAAACAGTCAATACAATGTATTGTGATTTATATAATCTTGCAGTACAGATGCCTCACTTCATACTGCATCCTTTAAAATGAATATTTGTCTTAATGTTATCTTCATGCAACAGGGATGTAACAATCGTGACTTAGCTTACATTAAGCGTATGAAAGCGTTTACATTTGTACTTTAAAACACTACATGTATTCTGTCTCGCCATAGTTCCACCATAGTTTCAAAATGAACCAAAAATATATTAACATTAAAGACTTCTAACGGTGTGGTTTGTGCCGCTGCTCCCCGCTGCTGTAAACTTCTGCACCCATACACTTTGGCATCCGACTCGAGACAACCACTTTTCTTCTGAGGTAATTACGGTAATGTTTACTAAGGGTCTGAGGGTTGAGTGTTTCACTCGTTTGTGAGAACGCGATCAAGCTAGCCACTAACTTTGGAGTGCACACATATTAGAGCCGTTATGGTAAATTCAGTTAAAAGGAGCAGAGCGAGGTGACAGGCAGGTTAGCAACTTTTCTCTTTACAAAGTGTTTAAGTATGAGAGTCTCACCTGAAGAGAGGGTATGCCTCTCTTCAGGTGAGGGGGGCGGGGGTTATGCCCTAGGGTTGATGTCCACCCACCACAATCTCACAAAATCCTGTGGGAAACACTGCAGTCACTGCTAAAACAGTTTCAAAATACGGTCTACTTAAAAATGAAACAGTCCCATCATGAAAAGCTGTTTTTCTAATACCTGACCTACTTGGCAATTCTGATTCGGCATCAAGAGGATGGTTGAGAATGGGAAGAGACCAATGACAGGAAGGGAAAAGAGGAAGGAAACAGAGAGGGGGGTTGCTCTTAGTTTGGAAGCATATACTGACATGACATGATGTGAAAAGGCAAAGAATCTGCAAATTTATTAAGTCTCTATAATGCAGTGTTCACAGGGTGTGATAAGCAAAGAAACAATCCTATCCATTATGCCTATCATTTCATTCCCTGCATCTGAAATTCATTGCATGCTGGCGCTCGTTTTTTTTCTCCATTTTTCAACCAAGCAAAACTGAGACTATGTTTCAAATTATTTGTTCAGTAAATGTGCGTGTGTTGTAATATTTGTCAGCTTCTGGTTTTATTTCTTTTCTGTTTAAAATGGGATTTTAATAAGGCTCTGGAACTCACATCCATCTCATCATCCGAAATCTCATCTACTGTTTTGTCTCCTTTTGATCACTTTTATTATTATTCAATATTTTATATTAATATTCCGTGTCTATCACTCTCGTTTAAGCTGTGTCTTCAGCCATATTTTGTTAGTGGTTTGAGAATTTTCTGTGGGCATTTCAAAGATTTTTGTTTGCTAAAACGTCAGAATCCATTGTAAACATCATTTAAGATTGTATTCGAGAAGGACAAAATATGGTCATATGAGCATTCAGACATCAGAATCTGCATGTATTTGCAGAATTTAAAAACTGACAATAACATTACAAGTGTGTGTGTCACTGAGCTGTCAGTCAGTGTTTATGTGGCAACCAAAAGCTGGGTCAATGACACAGCGTTAATGTTGAAGAGTGAAAGCTAAAGCAGCTCAGTAATGCGCTTGCTTGATTGTGCCGCCATGAATGTGTGTTTACCTGCATGTAACTGTTGTAACTGCAGCCGGATTTGTGGCAGGTCCACTTTCTGTAAAATGTTCAAATGATCAAATACACTGTTCAAAAAAATAAATTGAATATTTAAACAACACAATATAACTCCAAGTCAATCACACTCCTGTGAAATCAAACTGTCCACTTAGGAAGCAACTCTGACTGACAATCAATTTCACATGCTGTTGTGCAAATGGAATAGACAACAAGTGGAAATTATAGGCAATTAGCAAGACACCCCCAATAAAGGAGTGGTTCTGCAGGTGGTGACCACAGACCACTTCTCAGTTCCTATGCTTCCTGGCTGATGTTGGCAAATTCGCCACTGGCGCCCCGTGCTCTTCACAGATGAAAGCAGGTTCACACTGAGCACATGTGACAGACGTGACAGAGTCTGGAGACGCCGTGGAGAACGTTCTGCTGCCTGCAACATCCTCCAGCATGACTGGTTTGGTGGTGGGTCAGTAATGGTGTGGGGTGGCATTTCTTTTGGGGGCCGCACAGCCCTCCATGTGCTCGCCAGAGGTAGCCTGACTGCCATTAGGTACCGAGATGAGATCCTCAGAACCCTTGTGAGACCATATGCTGGTGCGGTTGGCCCTGGGTTCCTCCTAATGCAAGACAATGCTAGACCTCGTGTGGCTGGAGTGTGTCAGCAGTTCCTGCAAGAGGAAGGCATTGATGCTATGGACCGGCCCGCTCGTTCCCCAGACCTGAATCCAATTGAGCACATCTGGGATATCATGTCTCGCTCCATCCACCAACGCCACGTTGCACCACAGACCAGGCCAGGAGTTGGCGGATGCTTTAGTCCAGGTCTGGGAGGAGATTCCTCAGGGGACCATCCGCCACCTCATCCGGAGCATGCCCAGGCGTTGTAGGGAGGTCATACAGGCACATGGAGGCCACGCACACTACTGAGCCTCATATTGACTTGTTTTAAGGACATCACATCAAAGTTGGATCAGCCTGTAATGTGGTTTTCCACTTTGATTTTGAGTGCGACTCCAAATCCAGACCTCCATGGGTTGATAAATTTGATTTCCATTGATAATTTGTGTGATTTTGTTGTCAGCACAGGAGTATTTAATGAGATTATTTCATTCATTCAGATCTAGGATGTGTTATTTTAGTGTTCCCTTTATTTTTTTGAGCAGTGTACAATTTCCAGGTTAAACTAAAATATTAAGACAAACAAACCTTTAAAAAAACATTAAATAATTAGGTTAAATGTTCTGTAAACTTTTTATTTTCATTCAGGTGCTACTAACATTTCAGATCAGCTGAGTCTTCACTATGATGAAGGTTGTTGTGGGAAGCAAGTCTCTCCCGGTTTGTGTGTGAGAGAAGTACCAGCTTGCTGCCGCAGTCAAAGACAAGTGTGTGCTGTAAGGGTTAGTTAATCTACTTGAGTCAGCCATAATCTGGTGATTTAAGCATAATAGCTACTGAAAGTATTGCGTTCGCTGCCACAGAAGAGAAATAAAAAGTCCCTGTTCGTGTTACTACAACGTCCTTCTGCATTCTTTACAGCAGAGTTGTGTGCAGGAGAAACTATACTTAGACTGAATAAAATGTTTTGTAAAAATTGGTTTTGGAAGTTGTGAACTGATTCAGAATCTGAGAAGATAAAAATAGTGATTCTTACATGAACAGATTCCCCAATACCCCTATGATTAACACATTTTATAAATGCCATTGCCCAGCTGGATGCTTTTTGAAGAAGCTGTATTTCACATTCAGTAAGCAGCCTGGTTTTATTCAAGTCAGCTGCATGTTCATTTTGAGAAATATTACTTAAAAGGATAATTGCATGGAGACACTCTACTTAACTGCAGGAATAAAACAACTGGGGGTCAAGTGTAGGCAATTATGGATCTGTCATGGCTGATGAGAGAGACTCAGTAAGAGCAATTTACAAATAATAAAGCACGTAGGTTGGATGGATGACACTGAAGATCAGAAGCTCCACATGCCCTGAGGGACGGAGATCAGGTAAGAGTTATTTAAATCTTACCCACCGAGCACAGAAGAGAGAACTGTCAAAAAAGAAGGACTCCAAATGGTGATGACTGACAGTCAGGAGAAGAAAATTAGATGTTTTAGTGCTGACATGAGTGGCCTATGGGTGAAGGGTAACTCTTTCCACAGAAACATTTTTGAAGCCGCTGGAAAATGAAATGAAATGAAAAGAGGTCTGTGTTGACCGAATTCTGGAATGATATCCAATAAAAATAAAGAGCATGACCCCACAACTTATGAAGTCCATGTGTTAGATGCTACAAGAGCATAGCACACATTGGGAATGTTATGCATCTTTTGGTCTTGTTGCTTTACTTTACTGGCTCATCTCCAATGTGCTTTCATTCCTCCCTTATCACTGGATTTCTGCAGTTGCGGAGGGGTCCACATTAACTGTTTGCCGAAAAAGCCTCATATGGCAAGCTCAAAGCAAATGCATTTGGTATGCAATGGTGAACACTCATCAACATCAGGTATGGAGCAAGACAATGATGAAGGAGTCTACGTGCTTGCTCAAAACATCCCCGAATGAATTAATGTAAAAGTAGAAGCAATAAAGGAAAAGAGAGGTTTAGAAAGGAATCTGTTACAGGAGAGCAAAATGAGTACAAAAAGTAGTCAACATACTTCCACATAACAAGATGGCACAAATGAAGCCTCAGGGAGAGATCAGGAATCACTTAGATCATGTGTTTGGGTGTATCTCCACAACAAAGAAGGAACGATAAGCAGCTGCCTTTCAGCAGGGTAAATGAGATAATAAAAATCTACCATCCCTATACCGGCTTGCTAATGGCGCTACGGACAGACTGACGCAGTCGGAATCACAACCATCATGTGCCAAAGAGCACCAACGGCACGGAAAGAAGGAGCCCTGGTGAGGACAGCAACATCCATTTCTTAAGGCAATCATACATGAGCAGTCATGCGACTGCGGCTTCAGCAGTGATATAACTTAATTATCACAGTTATTTTGCCTGATGTCACAAACAAACTGAATGGAAAAAATTATTTACAACAGGAGAGGTGCTTTGAAGTTTTCAGTACTGGTCACGGTTGCTGGCTTTCTTCATTATGTTTTCATTTCTTTTCCTTCGTTTTATCACTGAGCCAGCAGCATCTAACCTTAAGTCTGCATCTTGTGACTGGGAGCATCTACAGAAGGAATTGTGATGTGACCATTAGCCTACAGTAACTGGGGTATAGATTGGTCTGCAGAAAGATTATACTACTGTTCTACCGAAGAGGGTTTAATAAATTACCACCACAACTACAAATTCCAAAGGCACAATAAAGCCAGGGAAATTATTATTATTAAATATAGGACAGTGGTTCTCTATATGACGTAAAGGACCCATAAACTGACAAAGGCTATGTTCAGACTGCAAGCTAAAGTGACCCAAACCCAATTTCTCTGCTCGTATGTGACTCAGATGTGATCTTTTTATGTCTGTGTGAAGTGGCCAAGTCACATGGAATCTGATCTTTTCTAGTTCGGATTTGTTTTCTATCATTAACTTAGCTTTCCTTATTAGCTAGGCTCCTTACATGCTTGCTAATAACTAAGCTGGGTCTCCGACATTGACAGCGTTGTGTCGGACAGATTCGTGCAGCTATGTTCATCAGGGCGAAAGAGAGCAACAGGTGAGCGAGAGAGCGAAAGGGACGAGCAAGAGGATGTGCTGCAGGAGTGTGCTACAGCGCTTTGAAATCAAGCTAAATAGGCCTAGTAAAAAAATAAATAAATCCAAAATCAGTATTTGGCAGTCAGCGTTGATATTGTGGCGGGGCGCCACAAATACATGAACGTAGGGGAAACACTGTCTGTGGCTCTGTTTACTTCTGTACCACAGCATGCTATGTGTGACGTCGTGTTAGTCTTTTGCGCATGCAGTTCACACTTGAGTCTGATATGGGGCACATTTAAACAACAATGTGAACGGTCAAACAAAAAGAAAAAAAAAACAGATCTGGGGAAAAATAATAGGAATAGAGCATTAAGGCCTGCAGTCTGAACGTAGCCAAAAATTAGACCACGGACCACCATTTGATAATATTTTGTTCCAGGGTACACCATCTTTTGCTTTTACATGTTTTATTACAAAAAAGGTGTATAAAACCCATGACCAAAATAGTCAAATGCTATCATTATGTGTGGAATTGTAGAGAAAATAAATTATTTCCTTTTTTGCTGGGGACCCCCTCAAGGACCCCTGGTTCCACTTCGAGAACCACTGATATAAGAGTAGAGAAGAAACCATTTATACTAATGGAGAAGGAAACAACATTTTTACCCAATAGCTGCAGGAGGTTGACCATCCTACATGCTACATGCAGGGTTTCCATAATGTAACTCCAGTACGCTCATGGAGTTTTTCTTTCCACCCGGACACACGTACAGTACGCATTTATCAGCCTGTAGATGCTGCAGCACCGCTCTGCAGGCTGATAAATGATGAGCAGTCTCCAAGGCCATGTGTTTCTATGCCTGACAGCAGCAGAGACAGACACACCAGCAGAGTTTTCATCACATTTAACACCCCATTGACTGCTTCCCAACCCTGCAATGTTTCTTGGTGTGTGTCTGTATGTGGGAGGAGGGTGTGTAAATGCCTGTTTGTGTCCATAATTGCAGCACAGAACAACTACACTTGGGTGGATTCCACTGCAAAGCTGTTAAAGTGACATTATAAAGAAAGAAAGCAAGAACTGAGGGGAGGCAGCGAGGAAAGAGATCAAGCAACAAAAGAAAAGAGGGAGATGGAGAAGAGATAAAGGGGGTACAGAGAAAGACAGAAGAAAATGGGAGGAGGAGCATTAATGACAGTGCAAGAGCTGCCCCAGATGCAGTAGTGGGTTTGGTGCAAGAAAACAATTACAAAATCACAGGAGGAGGAGATGAAGAGCTGCAAGCTGTACTGAGAGGACAAAACAATCGGCAGAGTCAAATCAACAGCAAATGCTATAATTAAAGAAGCGATAACCAAGCACACAAATTAGAACAACTCAAGTATCAACTATGAAAACATTTGTTTGTATTCGCTGCAGTGTTGGCATTTTACTGGCACCAGTGTCCAAAAACATTCAAACAAAGACAACATGAGCAAGCATATTAAGACAAATCGGTGACCAACGAATAAAATCTGACTGACTATTCTGAAACACTTCGAGAAACCAAAAAAGAAAAGAATTAAATTATTAAACCCATTTTATCAAAAACTTAAAAGACAATAACTCAAAACTGTGTGGTTTCATCCAGAATTTCTGCAGAAACGACAGCACCATCACCTCGCAGTGAAAGCATCTCCGGTGTCAAAGTTATACTCAGGAATGTGTCACAGCCTTCGAATTTGAATAGAAGAGCCACGTCAGACAAGTTGGCAGGAAGATCCTCTGGCAGAGACACGATGAACGCTTGCCATAATGCACACATGTTCTACAGAAGATTGCATGTCACAGCGTGACACACGCTGGTCACTTTCACTGAAGATAATGATAGTGAGCCATTACTCAAATGACAGAGAGACGCATGGACTGTGGTTTACAGCATTGACATTAATTTACACACTTTTGACATTTAGCAAAAGCAGTGATAATAAAATGAGTGAGTAAGAATAAAATCCAGGTTTTGCCCAAGGACACCATGATGGGATCATACAGGTTAATGCACAACTACCGGTAGTTGTGGGAACATTACCCTTGAAGGGTTTACCATTCAAGGTAAAGCAGTTTACTGATTTGTTGCAGTCCACACTGTGCCTGGTGCCCTTTATTGCAAGTGAATGAACAAACAATGCAAACATAATAAGTTTATTACAACTGCACAGCTCTGAAATCACCTCAGTTTCAGTAGCTAGACATTTATATTTGGGGCTATAGCTAGCAAATCCATTTCCAGTATAAGCGAAAAAATAAAAGCATGGTTAATTTGGATGAACGAACAACTTTGGCTGATAATGTACAACCCATCTATCAAGCGTTGCAGTGGTGCTATGACAAGCCACAGGTTAAATGCTGAAAAATAAATCAATTCTTACGCCGCAGGCATCCCCAGCGGGACCACCAATCACCTCGAAGGAGATGTTTAAATCGGCTTGAGTCTGGCGAGAGTTTCTAAAGCCCTATGAAATGACTGATGTGTGTGTGCGTGCGTGCGTGCATGTATGGCTTCAGGGTCTCTCCACTGTCCTTGATTGATATTAAGACTTCTTCCTCAGAACTCTTGAACCTTCCCTGTATTGTCATGTGGCAGTGAGGAAAGCATTCTTGATTAGCCAAGGTTGTATGTAGGCAGATAGATTTACCACATGTAATCAATCGCGTCTGTGTCGTTTCCAGTGTATAACTCCCTTAGCCACGTGTGTCAACACGTTTGTCAGCGGCAACAACACTCTTGGCTTTTTTTGATGTTGATTTCAAACTATATATAACAGGACAAGTTGGCAAAAAACCCATTCTTGCTCAAAAGCACCAGCCTTGGGAAATACTAACAGAGTGAGTGAGTGTTACATTCATGCTTTAGGTCATATTGAGTTGCATCCTCTTGACAGTAGGGACAGAAAAATGGACCTCACTTACTGCAGTGTATCTGAGGGTTTCAAACAACACCTCTCTTGTCTGCTCAAGCTTATATATTATAGCAAAGCATTGCACAATCATTACCTAACACAGTAATGGACAAGTGCTTCAAAATTATTTGAGAAAGTATTTTAGAAACTAATAAAAACAGCACAGACAAGATAAAGATAACAGAATACAATACTTTCTGATGACAACTTTTTGCACAGGGTATATGATCGAAATGTTGCTCCTCACAACATGGCAATAAAAAAAAAAAAGGTCTATTGTCCCAAAACAACATTTATGACCAAAATGGCATACAGGACCACTGGAAAGTACCAGTCCAGCGGCAGGCGTACAAGACCTTAAATACGTTACAGAAATCACATGACATTAAACCCGTAGTTATTGTTATGAAACAGTCGTAGTTTGGTTAGGTTTAGGCAACAAAACTACTGGGTTAGGTTTAAAAAAAAAATGTTTGGGTTAAATTAAGTACATTTATGTAAGTCACATGACATAAGTACTGTAAATCACCTATGTAACTTTATTCAACTCAAAACTTTGTCAACAATGACTTTCTTTCACATGGAACTCGAAACTCGGGCTCCTAAGAGATGGTTCTGTGTTTGACCCACCCACTCCATTAACTCCTTACGCGGACATTGTCTTCCTTTGCTACCGGCATACAGCCACTAAAGTATAAACTAAGTAAATATGGGTCATAATAATCTGCTGTATAATCGACCCAAACAGATTGCTTTTCTGGTGAGAATGGGCTGTTTAAGGGCTTATTGAAACATTCTGCCTGAAAATCAGAATTGGATGCTTGATATAACCTAGTACATGACATAGCTTCCAGACAACAATGTACATGAAAATGTATAAAAGTAAATGTGTTAAACATGCAAAAAGTCCAGATATGGTCCTTGGACAGCGTTATAAAAGATGCAAGAGAGAATGAGAGGAACAATGAATTGTCCATGTCCTTGGTAGCAGCAGCAGGAGTGAGATATTAAACAACTGAAACAGGTGGACTTTGCACTGCTCAATCACACCACTATGTATGTATAATATTTGCTTAAGCCTTTATAAATAAAATGACATGTTTCCATGAACCTGGTCAGCCATTATGAGTGGGAAAAAAATAATGCTGTTTTTTAGGCTAGTCTATGTTGTCTTGTTTCGAAATATCCTACATAAATATTAAATTTTACAACTTGTACCTGTGACTATTCCATACTATGACTCAATACTTTGTTATAACATGTCCTTTAAGTCATTTGTTGTAGTCTGACACTGAACTTTCCTCTCGTTAGTTGATTGTTAAATGTTTGGTTAGATAATGATAGCTTTCCCAATGACAATTATAGAGTCAGTCAGCCAGTCACCTTCACAGCAAGCCAGGTAAATGTAAATGCTCTGTATTTGTATAGCGCCTTTCTAGTCTTTTCGACCATTCAAAGCGCTTTTACACTACATCTGCATTCACCATTCACAATTCGGGGTGTCAAAGACACGCAGGATTGAGCCAGGGATTGAAGCGCCGACCTTCCGATTAACGGCCAACCCGCTCTACCTCCTGAGCCACAGCCGCCCAGGTGGCATAAGCACAGCAGTCATCCAGTGATGAACTCACTAAGCTACTCAAACACTGAGGTAGCTAGACAGTGATGTTCTAACAAGATTAACAGAATTACAGATTAGCAAATATCAGAGAAACACGTTATGCAAGTGTAAGCACCAAAATGAGGCACAAACATCAGAAAGTAACATTTAATTATATATATATATAAACACTAACATTATATCTGTCAGTTTATCCACTTCTACAGAGGTCAAACTAATAGTTTAAAGCTTGCTTCTTATCATGTGCCAAGGAGGTTTGATATCCAGCCCTGACCCGAGTGATCATAATTACCTGCTACAGATGAAAGGCAACAGAAAATACTGTTCATTTTTCATCAAAGATGTTAAATATCAAGTTTCAAAGGGGGCAGTGCTGCAACACCGTGCGAGTGGTGCTTCATTTCACTAGCACACAAACACTGAACTCATTAATCATTTAATGGTTGGTCTGAATTGATTCTGGAGTCTGAAATGGGCGTGTGAGTGGAATACCAACTCCCGTCTGCTCCACAGAGGAGTCGACTTCAGCAACTGGGTCAACAGATAAAGACCAAAAATCACTTTACGAAGTATGACAGGAAACTCCGACAATCCTTTCCTTCAATCTCAAGGAGGAAAATAATACTGTTGAGCAAACTGCCCAAAGATCTTTAGCTTGTAGAATATGAAAATGTAGAGGCGGAAAAATAAGCTGAAACTTCTCTGAAGTGGTGAAAATCTGCTAATAGTCAGAAAACAGCCTCTCACAGACTGACACAAGTCAATGAGCTCATTTAGCTGAACAGCCGCCTAGTGCAAAGGCTACTGGCAATATAAAAAGAAAAATACAAGCAAGAGTAGGCAACATGTGCTCAATGACGGACCAACAGTACCCAATGGCTGACTGATGGGGTGTCAGGACTCTTACATTTCATCTTCCATCCGCAGGGGATATTCCCAGATGCTCCTATTATGTGACGTTTGTACAACATATTGTGCATTATGTGGGGGTTGCACAAAGAACCATATCTATTATTATGTCATCTGGCAGATCAATGCTCTGTTTTGTGTTGGTGTTCACCTTTGACAACTCCATGCAATAAAAAGGGTCCTTTATAGAGTGAGGCTTTGTCCAGAGAAAGACGGAGGGGTCACATTTACTGAGACCATCACTGAGGATTCAAGCATCAATTTTATTCTGGCTGGATGAGAATGCTTACACGAGTTCATCCCACATGGACGTGATACGGTTGGCAAGTGAATGATAATGCTGTGTTCACACAAATATAGGTGATACAAAGCAGTAGGCAGTCTGGCCTCTCATAAATCTGTAGCTAGGTAGGTATGTTGCATTGAGCCCCTAATAAACAAACACTACTTCGACAGTTGTGTTCTCTCGTAGCCGAACTTCTTGAACTTCAGCTATTTCTGTCACTTTTCATGTGAACAACCAAGTCCAACACTGAACGTCCTTCAGGAGAGACTCTGAAAATGTGCAACTTTTCCCACGTATTTAAACAATATCACATAAGAATCACACACACAGCAGAACAGAACCTTTAACTTCTCACCTATCGATTATTTGAAGTCTCCAATAGTATCTTGACTTTAGAGATTATTCTACTGAGCCTTTGAGTGTCAGCCAAGTGTGCAAAATGCTTTTACATTTAAAAAAAATGTACATTCAAAGCGCCCACATCTTTATGTATGGTCACACATACATCAGAACACTAAAACAAAATAAGTGATCTTCCTGTTATTGATTCCAGAAATGAAAGGGCTGTGGGTTTTGAAAAATCACTTCTGAAGGCTTCAGATCCATTTGAGCTCTGGGGACTGTTTCCAGTCAGTGTAGATGGAAAGTTTCCACTGCAACAATAACATACCGTACTGATGAAGTCCACGGAAGGCAGAAACCGTGCGCCAACGCTTTCTCGCACACTTTGAGCCAGGCATGCACACGTACACACAAACATTCACTCAAAGACAAGCAGAGACCCTGAAACAACTCTATCAGACACACATAGAACGTAAAGGCAGATGCAAGAAGAGTCACACACAGGCTAGTAGCTCACAAATGACAACATGAAATGGTCATGATCTAACTCTAACATGATGACAGACTTTGTACATGAAGTAGTCTACAGCCAAGTAGTATTTGAAAAAAAATCTGAGTACTTTGTAAACCATTTCATGCCTTTATAACTGTTATCACAACATCAACTATTGATAAGAACTAAATAATGTAACAACAAATGGCTATGTATACATATTTCTTCTATTGAATAACAAAAGATTTGTGCTCAGATTGCAAAACAAAGCGTACTACTGACTGTGTGCTGAGCCCACCCACCCTTTGCTCTGGGAAGAGATGTACATTTTTCTCATTCCATTCTCCAACACGTTAGCATCTGTCCCAGGTCTAAGCTCTGTGAGGCTGGGGTAGTCACGCCTATGGCAAGCCGCTTGAGAACCCATGTCTGCAGGCAATATATTTGCTTTACAAGCCCCCGCTTTTCACTCATTACAGGGCACATACCTGCAGGCTCAAGTGTAGTAGCAGTATATCCACCTCTCTTTCCACTTTATCTTCACCTCTGAACCCCCCCCCCCATAGCTTCTCCACCTCCTTGAAGTGTATATCATTTATTCTTTACTGCAGGAAAAGCTACACTAAAGCAATAATATATATATTTAAAATCTAACAACAGGTACGTTATCATTGTTATTATATGTCAGTGTGTGAACATTTGCCGTCATTATTTCTAACATAGCGGTCACATCTTATTGGAAGTGGAAGGAATGGGATGACATTAAAGTCTGGGCTATTGTTTAAAAAAAAAAACTGTGGCAAGCAGGAGAAAGACTAAGAAAATTGTGCTGACAAGAGTGACTTAACAGTCAGCAGGTTATATTTTCAATATACTGTGAATGATTATGCAACTAAGCATTATATAGTTTCAAAATTCTCTGATAGTTTTCATCTTCAAGTTAGGTCAGAGGTCCAATCAAATTCCCAACAGCATCCCTACAGCTGGTAGGTGTTTAATGGTTTGCTCAAGGACATTTCAGGAGAGCGTGGGCTGCCGGGACCCAGCCCTTCAGGTTGAAGGGAAATCTCTCTGCCCCCCACCCTCTTTACTCAAGACTCAAACCAAACAAATTCAACATTGGCGCACAAGGGGGAAAAAAAATAGCAATTTCATTTCACAAGGCAGCCGACCCCTCCCAGCATGCAGACATGCCTGCACACCAAGGAGACTGAGTGTGTTTGTGTGTCTGTGTGTGAATTATGGCCACCAGGAACGAGCTCTGCATTCCAGCACAGACAGAGACACACAATTTAAATGGGGCTTAAATGACAGCACTGTGGTCAGCTGTTATTCCCAAAAAACTCACCATTTCTTAGTGCATTCCACCATCAGTTCCTGATAGGAAGCCACGAACTGAAATTTGGACGCATGCTTCCCCACACGCTGCAGTCTCTTCCAAACCGAGGCCATGTTTCTTCGGAACGGGTAGTTTCTGTGTACCTATCCCGCCCTGGACCTCCTTCTTTGGGCTTCCCTCGCACGAATTCACGCAAATGTTTATAAGTATCGGAGCATATCCAGCCCGCTTGGATACATAGTTAATATTTTACCGGAATCACATTGGAAGACAAAAAAGTCGTGGCTGCTAGTCTTCAAAAACCGCTTGTTAAATCCAAATGTAAGGAACCTCTGCAGCAGTGGTGGAGGTCTGATCTGAAGGCGCGCATGGTGTTGTGAAAAAAATTACTCCATAATTTCGAAAGGCATGATGAGTAACGTTAATCCGCTGTGAATAAACACATTTCCATCTGGTGATTTTCCTGCAAAACAAAGAAAAAAGGACACAGTCAGTAGAGCAAACCGGCATTCCGGAGTAGCCTCGTTGATTTCTAATGTTAAACGCCAAGTAACGTTAACTCCACTAAACATTAAAGGTCCCAGATACAGGGATGCGTTGTCCTCACCATCAGCTGTAGCAATGTGAAAACAATCCGGTTTATGTAAATCGCCAACACAACACTTTGTAAATGTGTAAGAATGTGTTGAGGACTCCAGGACCAGCACTTCTGCTGCCAGCACGGCGTTACGGGGGGGCTATGTACTGGTGTGGCAAGCTAACTTGGGATGGTTGACAATTAATAAAATGTGAATTTATATGTATTGAAACAGCGGCAGAGAAGCAGTGACATTACATTAAAACAAATGGCGTTAACCTTCCAGGCTACAACAACTGCGCCCAGAGACACCACCCGAAACTAAGACTTGCATAAACATTTTGTAAACATGGAACATTTGATGGAAAGACTCTAAATCCAGGGAATAGTCTGAGCCGTTGCGCTCCGCTAACCGGTAAGATTCAGCTGCTAGGCTATCGACTTAACATGTGAAACTAGGTTAACTGTGCCTGTATGACACTCACCTTACTGTAATATCCAACGCATTATCCGTTTAGCGGCCTTGTCAGCAATCTTAAGAGATGGCGAACTGTCTACAACAAACTAGCAGCCGAGTGAGCGTAGCCCGCTTGCGAGCTAATTATCGCCGTCTTTGCAGCAACGACCAGGCATTTACAGCAGCTAGCTACCCTGCTAGCGAGGAGCGACCGCGGCTAGCCATCACAACACGGCACGAGCGGAAACCGTTGCTTTTGCCTCTTGACACATTTGCTCCACAGGTAAGCGCAAACTCCGGGACTCAGGAGTCACTGAGAAACGACATTTAAATCCAGCTTGTCCTCAAAGTAAGTTAAATAAAAGTATTCCCAACCCCAGGCAGGTATTCCCACTACAAAGTAATCTCAATTGTTACTGATAGTTTGACCGCTCTGCTCCTCTGGAGTGCGTAAAGTTAGCCGACATGTAAAAAAGATTCCCGATCGGGTTTTTTTTTATTTATTTTATTAAATCCTTTCCGAATAGCGGCACTAAATTAGCTAATAAATATGTAAACACGTGTAATATTTTACCATTAATTTATTGTAGCTCTAATTACACTTATTTATTTTATTCTTATTATTTATTCTGATTCGAAACGTGTTCATCTGTCCTTTCTGTAATGCGACGATTGGTTTTATTTTGAAGGGTAATCGTTGCACTTCCTGATTTAATCTGGCTTTCTTGACGCAGCTTCGCCTCTTCATCATTTCGCCTGATGCCGCCTGGATGACTGAAGGCTGAAAAAACGCCCCCGGGCATCAGCCATTGGTGGGATTCTTGTACTGATTTCTGGGTGGTTGTTGTTGTTATCACACTGGTCAAATCCAACATTCACCAGAGACATTTAATCCTTGGATTTGAGTGTAGATCAAATAGCCTATACTTCCCGGTATTACTTGGATTGATTGCTGCTGTTACAAAGACTCCACATTCACCAGCCAACTGTACAGGGTCTATTGATTGAAACATCTATATCTAGCACACAAACCGTAAAACTTCAATATATAACCCATGCTTTTATTTGCTTCAGTCGCTGAAGTCCCCGTACCTATATAATGGACAGGTCTTTTATTCCTTTCACACAAAACCCTTGCTCAGCGAAGATGGGAAACAGGCTATTAAGAACCATTCTGAATACAGTATTACTTGTATAAAAGTTAGGCTTTATTCATCTCTCTTGTTTACCATATCTTTAAGTCTGAAATGTTTCCGTAAAACTAACTGAATGAATGACCTGTGGAGAATCTAACAGATTGTCCGATGTGTTGCATGTCCAATATATAGGTATAGGTCTCGCTCTAACTGAGGTCTGACACTTTCATGGCTGAGCTCCATTCACTGTAATGCAAAAACAGTCGTTTTCTAGCTTTTTTTGGCTGAGATATGGTCAACAGTACAGTGCAGTACAGTATTTACTGTAAAAGCCCAGCCAAATTCAAATCAGATCATCAGAGAGATCATGCAGAATATAAAATGACACAGTGCCAGTATTTCTATTCAGCACTTTTAATAGGTGTAAACGTTCATATAGAGCCATATGCTTATATAATCATAAAAGTGTTTAGGTAAGGGAAGACTTAATTAATCAACAGCAGCCTAACAAGCAAACTCTTTTCAAAGATTTAGGATGAAAACAATACATATAGTTCATCCAGGACACTATAGTATCAAAGCTCATCCCGTGGGTTAGTGCTAATGAGGATGAGACTTCCATTTTCTCATCCTGTCACATTAATAAGTGAGTGTTAACCTTGCAGCCCTGCATGCCTGGGGGTCTTTTTCACATGTCCAGAGGAAATAAAACACCTACCATCCATCAGAAATCAATACCCTCCTCTACACACTCACACACACACCTTTCACACTCCCTTATTGTAACCACAGGCTTGTAAATGCATAGCAGGGGAAGAAGCAGGAAGGAGGCGAGCACTGCAGAGGGAAAGACAATATGAGGCAGATTAATTTAATCTAAAAAAGATATGGCCGTAATAACAGGAAATTGATGTCTTATCCATTTATATGTTGCCTCGGGGTATATACTGCAAGAGAGATGGTGGATAAATGTTTTCTCTTATTTTTATATATTTATATATACTGTAAAAACCAAGTCAAATTCAAATAATCAGAATATAATTCAGTGCCAGTGTTTCTTGAGCACTTTTGATAGTTGAACCATATCTGCTCTTTTAGTAAACCCACAATTTTCAGCTCAAAATAACTGCCCCTCACTGAACAGTGAAAAATAAGCTTTGTGGTTTGGATTTTTTCTGAATTTGGGTCGGCTTAAAAATCACAGGATAGGATTTGAATTTATTTATTTATTTTTAGCTCTGATGTCAAATAAAAAATACTTAAATTAAATAACGCAACAAGTATTTCCACAGAAATTACTGGTCACCTTTAGACATTTCTTTACAAAACAGTAACATTTCTGATTATATTACTTTATTATTTATATATTATATATATATATAATATTATAATAATTGGGAAAATATGCACCTCCAAATCAGGTTGCAGAATAATGTCTTGCTAAAATGTGTCATAGATAAATTATAGATTGGGGATTCTGAGAGCGAACTCTTCATGTCTGTCTTACACACAAAGCAGTATTTCAGATCAGCTTTCATTCAGATGCGTATTTGTTAACTGAGAACATTTCAGGGTTTAGAGTCAGAGCTGATTTGACAGCAGGGGGCCTGCTGATCCTGCTGCTCTGTATTGCCTGTTTAAATTATACTCTGACAGATTACAGGGAGCCCCCCTCCATGCATCAAGGAATGCTTTGATGTGACAAATGACCCGGTGCTAAATGACACTATGTGCGTCTGCCCGCATGTCAGCAAAGGCCTCAATTCATACATAACACAGGGCGAGGATGGCCTGCCGAAGTGTTTCTGTGTGAAAGAAAGAGTGTATTATAAAAAGAAAGTGACAAAGTGACAAAGGTCAAGTGGAGTCCTGTAAGCGTAACCCTCCCAACTCCAAACACCTCCTTCCTTTTTTGTCCCTACATGAGAACAGAGAAGTGATAATTTGCATCCCCTGTTGCTAAATGATCATTTTTGTTTTCCATTTTTATGCTTCTTTAAAGGCTTAATTATGGGGGGAAAACAGAGAAGGCAGATACTCATAATCCCATAATCACTATAACAACTTTAATGCTACACAAGGGAATCGTTTCATGTTCAAATTAATTCTTCTCAGCCTAAAAAGCAAAGTAGGGCTGCAACAGAGAAGAGCGCCATCCCACCAACTGAGATTTGCGCTGTTTGGCCAAAATATATTACTGTCAATTCTCCATTCAGACAAAATCAAACGAGACTGTCAACAGTGAGTGAACGCTGTCCAGAGAACCCCTGGAACACAAATAATGATTACCTGATTTATTGGAGATAAAAACAGGTTATCTCTGCTGCTTGTCAGGACAAATTTTGACTCTTTATTTGTGTTTGCCTTGCAAGTTTTGTCTGGTTACACAAATTCTCTCATTACTCCCTAAAGGTCCCAATTCATTTGATGAGAGCCAATGCTCCTGCTAATAAACCTATCAACACAAAATGTTTTTTACTTCCCAAATACTACAAAGCACACTGCAGCTTTGCCTTTGAAGGCCTATTGCACAGATGGAATTTATCAGTAGTAACACAGTGGTTCTTAGTGTGGGCTTTATATCGATTGTGATATTGTCTTCAACTCACTGCGTAAGGAGAGCTGGAGTTTCACACCTTCGTGCTTGACTTTTTCTCTCTCTTTTTCCCTCTGTGGCGAGCCAACAAAAGCACATCCTCCAGGATCTAAGCCAGCTCTTCAAGCGCATAGACTCTGGCGTTTAGTGTTAGACCACTTGAAAAGACCTGTTAACAAAACAGAGTCCTTTAGATATAAGCCAAGTGAGTCTGAACCACTTCAGTGGAGCACAGATAGCCAAATCTATCTCCACTGACGTTGTGGGACGAACACAAAAAGCCATTTACTCTCAGTTCTCTTTAATCAGTGTAGCAAACCAAATAAATACTTGGAAGTCTGGTGATATCCTCTTTTTTTACTTACTATCAACAAATCCCATGAAAAGACCAAACCTGAAAAATAATTATCTGTGTGACCAAACCCTGATATATCTTATTCCTCTGTGCCATATGGCTTCATTGTTGTCCATAAACAATTACATCCACATTAGTGGTCCACACTGGGTGACATATTCGTCATATCATATTTTCTTCCTTCCACAGATTCCTATTTGTGCTTGTCTCCCTGTGGAAATGTGAGTGCCATGCTTGCGGTGCCAGATAAGCATCTTCTGCTTTGATCCGTACCATCCTGACTCATGGCAGAGTGTTTGGTGGTATCTGTTGCTCGCTTCTCAGTTACAGGAAGCCTCTGTGTTTCAGAGTGTATGAGTGGATTTACAGATGGATAAAGGGTGTGGTAATTTCCTCTTGGTGCGCCACCAACAAAGCACCAACTGGGTTAAATATGGATTTGATTAATATGTCCAAATTTCAGTATAGAAATTTTGTCACAGCAGCTATTTCTTCAACTCCTCCATCACCTGGTTGACCTTTTATGATCTGTTGCCCATCCATATTTTTTGATTTAAAGTTGATTCCAGTAGAGAGATTGGTCAATTATTTGATTAGTCGATTGATAGAAAATCTAGAAAACTATTTTGAAAATTGCTGAAAGCTGGGGTAGACAACGATGGAGAACTGGCAAGAGACAGCTAGATTTAGAAAATATCCAACCACCCCTCCCTTCAGGCCTCCCTCCTAATCCACTTCCCCAAAACACATGTTCATGTGCAGAGAGTGAAGGGGCAGGGTGCGTAAAGGTAGGCAGGTAGGTGGGCCTCATTACAGATATCGGATTTTTGATTTATTGATTGCTGTCAGGAGAATTTCAACAAATATAACAAAATAAAGCTTCTGAAATAAATTGTGTATCCTAGCTTTAATGGTTTAAGAACATTTCCAGCAAAAATTCCAAATATTTGATAGTTTCAGGTTCTCAAATATAAGTTTTTAATGTAAGACCAAGAATACTTTCTTAGTTTGGGCAATCATTAGTTGCAGACCTAAATCCAGTTAAGGACTGCTAAAATAATATGCATTGTTGGTATTGAAAAGGAAAAAAACTAACACTAGCATTGAAAATAGGTTAGCAATGTACTCTGAATTTCGGTGTCCATTTTGGTCTTTGGTGGTTCTGGTATACATAGACAAACAGTAAAGACATTTTTAGGAGAGCCAAAATATCAATGATAAACATCAGAGATTTTGGTGTCAGTCTCTCAGATTCAAAGAGCTAAGGTTTTTTTTTCTGCAGGAGCAATTTCAAATACACTCATAAATGTTAAATCACACAAAGATCCATCAAAGACAAGGCAGAGAGATGAATTTCTTCATCAATGACAGACCAGAATGCAATGTAGCCACAAGACATTTGAGTAAGGGACACAGGTGCAATCATAAAAATATGCCAATACGCCCACCGTTTACTGAAAGTAACAAGCTCACACCTGCTCTACAGGGGCTGCCAAAAATGCATTCTGGGAAACAAAGGTAATTTCTCAACTCAAGTAGAGTTAGCAAGTCAGGTGGAGAAAAAAAGAGTACAACAAAATATAAATTATTACAAACCACTTCATCACTAATTAACTCAATGAATAGAACATCTGAAATGAATATTTAACAGTTTAAAAGTGTATCAGAGGAACGTAGGTGAAGAATGTCTATTAAAATGTTTAGACAATGCTTCTACTACAGCCTATGGACACATTACACTCGGTCACAAAAGTCTCTGTGGTAATGTCACACCACTGCAGTTAAAGCACCTTGATCTGCTATATCACTCTGACATTAGAATTAAATTAATCTGTTTTTCCTCTCCAGAGGAATGGCTTTTCAGGGAGAGCAAATTACCCATTTACACTCATCTGGGCAGCTATCAGATCCACGTCTGTGTGAAATTAAACCCACATTCAACCAGGGAGAGCCTGGACTGTGCACAAACTGCGCAATGATCCCTAGTTTGAAGAATCACTTTTCCTCAGGAGAAACATGGTGCAGATTACCTATGGCCTGCTAGCTGCTGATAGTGGAAGTCAATACATCACATTCCCATTTTATGCTGACTGTGAGAGCAGTGCAGATATGCAGTGTCCAGTATTGCTTCACAATGATTACAAAATAAATGTTTACTCAAGCTGTCATGGTTTGAAATCCCATCATCTGCTGAGTGCAGTGGATCTGAATTTTTTGAATGACCTGCGGTGAAGAGTTCAAGGTGCTTATTTTTCTCCTAAACTACAACTGACAAAAATCCATTAAGGGTCGACACATTTTGCGCAGTGAGTCTTTAAAAAGTTTAAAGCATATGACAGTCATGCATTTGTTTTCATTTAAATGAATCAGGATATTCAACGCAGAGGCACAAAGTAAGAAACAGGATCAATTTGTCGATTCAAACAGGGTGAA
This sequence comes from Micropterus salmoides, assembly GCF_014851395.1. NCBI lineage: Eukaryota > Metazoa > Chordata > Actinopteri > Centrarchiformes > Centrarchidae > Micropterus > Micropterus salmoides. Next base: position 24,772,378 of record NW_024041373.1, read on the forward strand.
ATATGTTTTATCTAGCTTGAAAATATACATTTAAGCTGTATATTGAGATCATTTGAATTGCCATGTTCATATTGTTCTCAATTTTCAAGATAAAGAATTATAAACCAGCCACAGATGGAGGCATCCATATTTTCCTCTGGGAATGATGGAAGAGAAGGAGAAATGGCTAAAATATAAATGCAAATGTGTGGATGCACAGCAGTATGATGGAGGAAAAAACATGCATGGCCTGTTAACCTCCCCTGGTTCAAAAAGAAGAAAGAGACAGAAAGGGAACAAGCCAGAGAGATGTCACAAGATCAGCACACTGCTGCGAGATCGTTAGCGAACAAGCGTCAGCCAGTATCAGTTCACTGAATGAACAGTGACAGTCCAGCAGACAAGTCACTCTCCAGTTACTCTCCCCAGAGCTCTCTACTTCCATTCAAACAACTTGAACAAAGGCTAAATTAGTCCCTGGATGGGTGTCTTGGGGATTTATGGGAACCCAGTCAGGCGGTTTGAGTGCAGAATGACTTCCCTGTGAGCTCCACCACCACCAACATAGATTAAACACCTCCTCCCGCCTTTTTATATAGCTTGTTAATTAGCAGCAGGGTGGCTGGATGAAGTCATTAAGGGGTTCAGTGCGGTAAGTAATTCATCAACACCACAGGGCTTCTTTAATATGCTAAAATCAATACAGCCGTTGCTTCTTTTTGGTGTTCCTTATTTTGCTTCTTGTTGAACAGGAGCTGATCTGCTCCAGTATTTGAGGCACATGTTCAGGATCCAGGACTGTGCTGTTTGGTGATCGCTTTCAACGTTTTTTAAGCCAATTTAGAGATAGGGACGGTAATGTCGGTCAGTCTGTCAGTCACCACTTTGGTTCAGAATACTAATGATCCCTTGACTTTTTTCCTAATACCACCATGAGGTTGACATTTGTGGATTTGACAACAACTATTGGATGTTATTTACATGTGGTATAATGAATTGATTGATTATATGAATTGTAATAACTTTGGTGATCCCTTGACCTTTCATCTAGTGCATCGTCAGGTCAAATGTTCAAGTTGTGTAATATTTTGGTTTCTGACCAAATACCTGCAAAAGCTAATAACATTCCCATCAGCCTCTGATACACTTTGTGTTTTGTGCTACACTGAACAAAATTATAACTTTTTATTTTTGCCCCCATTTGTCATGAGCTGAACTCAATGATCTAAGACTTTCTCTATGTACACAAAAAGATTATTTCTCTCAAATATTGTTCACAAATCTGTATGTTGTTACTGTATGAATAATTTTGTCATATTTTGGCAAGGATTTGGACCCAAGGGCATAACACACAGGCAGAACAGATGCAGTTTATACTGTTTATTTAGAAAACTCAAAGGTGAACGGGCTTACGTGACATAGTGTTATGAGTTGTATTTTTGCCCCTTTGGGTTTCTGAGTTTTGCCATTGTTTCGTGTGTCCTTCTGTTTGCCTGTGTTTCTCTCGTTTAGTTCATGTTTAGGGTTTACTTTTGGTCTATGCACTTCTGTGGTATTTTGCCCTTGTTCTGCTCTGTGTTCTCTTTAATCCCAACTTCAGTCTGTGTTCCTTGTTGGTGTTAGTTTAGTGGTGATATGTCCGATGGTGTCTGGATTAGTTTGTTGTTGTTCTTGTTGTTCTGATCTGAACAAAGACAAACGACAACTAACAATGGGAAAACACTGATTTAAATAAAAAAAGAGGGAGATGATTAACAAGACACAGGTGGAAACAGAAAGGGTGGAGCCAACAACCAACACAAGGACAGGAAGTGAAGTAAATAAATGAAGAAGGATTTACCTAAATAAAACAGGAAATACAAAACACCACAACCCAAACAACTCTCTATTGATAAAGCTTTAGTGAGCCTATATGGATTTCATGAACGATGTTAGAGCTGTAACCAGCATGGGAAAAAATCCTTACGTGGTCTTTGTGTTGGAGTCTCCATTGATCTGGGAGCAGGTCGTTTTATGGTATTAGCGGTCTCCATTTTGTTAGCTGCGGTGTGTTCGCTGTAGTTGGCAAGAGGCTCGCGAGCATGCATGCAGAGAACCCAACCCAATTCCTTCACATAAGAAGCAGAATGGTGGCTATCAAGCAACAGAGAAAATAGGCGTGTGGTTCACATCTATGTGAGGTCATTTGTCACTAATAATGGTTCTTTTGTTGCATGTCATAGCGCTAAATTTTGTAATAGTGTCCAAAAGTGTGTTAGAGTGAACTAAACCTTAATTGCAATATATTTGCACACCATGTGTCAAATTGTTATTTGTACATCATCATATTTAGATGGAAAGTATCAGTGAGAGGTGTCATGAGGAAAAATGTGAATACAATGAAATGAAACTGTCAGATGCATTTTTCACAGTGAACTTATAACCTTACAAAGATGCTGCAGCAACTGAATCTGACATATTTCACAACTGAAATGAGGGAACAGGGGATTTGTTCAGATCTGTTGGTTCATATCTTTTTGCTTTGATTTGATTTGTATTTGCAGCTCAAACACAATTTGTTTCCCCACTCCCTCAGCTAAACAGTATAAATCACTGTCTCCTAGAATAATGCTTTGTAGCTAATACTATACAGGACAGAAACTGCTTTTTATCTCCTTGTTAACAACGTGGGAGAAAATTTAAGTTATCTTCCTCTTCATATTTTTCTCTGACAAACCAGCCGGGGGGAGAAGAAATGTTAAATAACAGTCTAATATTCAGCTCAATTCATCGTGAGAAAAGGGAATTCACAGCCACCTGCTCTGAGCCTGACATTCAAGCAATACATAAACACAACCGACATCTGATTCATGTGCTTCTCACCTCTGTTGCTTTGTTTTGAACTGCGGAGACTCTCATGGGGTCTTTAGAGAAAAATCTGTTTCACCTCTGGCAGCACTTGACTTTTTTGTCAGTAAGCTGCTGCAGCAAACTCTCACAACACACTGTCAGAGCTAAATGATAAATGGGCACAAGAGGATAATTGAATGAAGACTGCTGACTCCAAGTGTTGAGCCTTTCTTTATATTGAGGGAAAGCAAGTAGTAGGCAAGGAGTGGCCTTTTCACTAGAAACAGGCCAGTTCAAATCAACCAGATTTCTGCAGAAATCATGGAAGTCAAACGGGTTACACTTCCTATTGAATCACACACTGTCCCCTCCCAAAATAATTACTATCAAAGGCTCCCAGGTGCTGGTATGTGAAAGCACGTGACCAATACTTGTTCAACAGATGAATTTGTTTTCAGTCAGTTGTTCAGCACAAAAAGCCATTAACAAGCACTGAAAGCCTTGTAGTGTGAACCAAAGTCTATACATCTGGATGTATTTTCAGAATAGCCCCTAATAGCTGATGTTAATGCAAGATAATTTTCAATATAAGTTTGTCCTTATAAATGTAATTTTATTTTCTGCTTTAAAAAACTGACTTGACCTGCCACACAGGAACAGACTCATTAGTTGAAGGTGACTATAACAAACTTAACAAAATAAAGGAAGAAAAATGAGTGACAAAACAGACATTCACATGACCACATATGTAGTTATGTATTTATAGCATCTTACATTGTTATGAACAACAATTTGTCGAACCAACATTTATGGCATGTAGATGAATAGTAGTGCTTTTAGTAGGTACAGTGTACATTTATTTATCATTGTTATAACCTAACAAAGTGAAAGGTTTAGTAAAAGTTCACTGACAAGCTGATGAAACTGTGCTGGCTTTAAAAAATTATTGAACAAGGTGCCAAATATTCTCTTGATTAATCAATTAACCGTTTGGTTTGATTTATAACATGTCAGAAAAGTTTTATCCAACACCCAGTCCACAACCAAAAGATTACAAGAAGTTATGGATTTCATAAGACAAAACAAAGCAGCAAATCCTCACAACTGATAACTTGTAATAGCTTGAAAACTGTCTGAATCAATGAATCTATTATCAAAAAAGTTGCTGATTTTCTGTCGATCAACCAATTGAGCTTGTATTAGTCATTACATGTGAACTGGTTGTTGTTGTTGTTGTTGTTGTTGTATAAGACATCATTACTGATACAGACTTGAACCTGTAAAACAAAGCTTGATTACTGGGTTTAAAGATGTGATGATTCAGCAGTCGTGCTGATGATTGCTGATAATAAACAAACTTTCAGAAGATATTTCACAACACCTGGATGACTCGCTAATGCAGCTTATGAATCACTGCTGTACTTCTGTTATGCACAGTCTGCAAAATCTCAGAGGTTGCTTTTGTGGAAAGCTTGCTCTGTCCCCTCTCTCACACACTGAGATTGGCACAGGCATAATTGATTTGTTCTGGAGTTTATTATCAGGAGTTTTTCTCCCTGGCTGTCTAAACATATTGAAAGAAGGAGTGAGGGCTGGAAGACTTAATGGTCTTGGCAGCATTTCCACAAAGCAAAAAATGCAACGATGGGGAAGAAAAAGACTGAAGGGGAAAAAAGGAAAAAGGAGGATGCAACAAATATGAATCCTGAGTTTATGTGTTTGAGAGAAATGAAGAGCTAAAATTAAAGCAGAAAAAAATGGATTGGGGAGTGTGGTGTCCCCTTTACTGTCACGCTGCCTTCGAGCAAGACACTCAATCCAGAAACAGAGAATCCATGCTCATCAAACTTCCTTTGATGAGGTTGAAAATAAAAAGCAGAAGACTGAAACAAGCAGGGAGAAAAGTAGCTGCATGAGAAAGAAAAAAGAGGAGCATAAAGAGAGACAGTGCAGCAGTGGGAAGCATAATATGCTCCTCGGTTGATCTCCAGTGTGCGGCAGATTTTGCTGGCCCACTTATTGCTTGCAGGTGTAATAACATGGACTGATCCAGTGCCGGGGGTTGGGGGTTCAGCAGCTCACAGAGAAGATATTTCTACACCCCTCTCTTCCCTCTCCTCTGAAAACATCAGTTCAGCTGTGGTCTGCAGTATATGTAAGTCATTCCAGGCAGCTCTGCTAGTAAAATGTCTCATATCTCTGTGTCTTTCTGCTACTATAAAGAACCAGACATGAGCCATTAGGAGATGAGCCGAGATACGGCCTCCGTTCCACTCCTGTTTTATTATCGCTTTTATGACTTTTCTGCTGTATTAAATCATGTTCTGTGTCCCGAAGCCATTAAATTGCAAGTACATAATTCTGTGAAGCGGAATGATGGGACATCTTTTAAAAAAACATTTTGGAATCTGGTTATTGTGGTTCAAGCTGCAGATCCGTGGAGATTATTGATAATATTTTGACATAATATTGAGCTATAGATTGAAATTCTCTCCTCCACTGCAGGTCAGAGGTCAAAGGTCAGATTTAGGGCCTTGGTAGGATTAGGGGCTCGTTTTGAAACGTTTCAGCTGCATTAATGCTTCTTCATTTGGATTCAAGTTTGCAGAATAATATGTCTAGTAATGATTCTGAATAAATCTGTCACTGCATGTGAGGTTCTGTACACACACAACACTACAGAGCCCCTAAAGTCCCATCTAGATAATAATCAAGATCATGATTATTTAAAGTCCCAAAAGGGGATATTGTTGTTCTTCATTTGTTCCTGTATGTGCAGCAAATTATTCCTGCTGATGACATTCCTGTGTGTATGTGCAAGACCAGCAAGAATTTTGTGATATGACATCCCAGGGTAAAAATAAAACTTCTGAACTCATGAGTGACTCAAATGAATTTATAGTAAACCATCTTGTACACACAAGATAAATAACTTCTTCCCAAGAGATAATTATCTTGTGTGCACAGGATCTGGGTAACTGTGGCACTCACTTCACATCTGGGTTCCCAGGACCAAGAAGGACAGATGTTAATAAAATGCTACTACAGTGATACTTATGATAAGGCACGGAGTTCTAAAAGCGTGTAGTTTGGGATTATGTAAAATTAATTTCTACTATCTGGATAAAATATTTATTGACTTCTTTGGCTATTTATGTAGCATAATGCACACACAGTCACATCTCACACTGTGCAGCCCAGCAGGGACAGCAGGGATTATGTGTATTGATCCAAAATCACAATATAATTCACACTCCGATATTATTACTACAGGATGATGGGAGCTAAAACCATCCATCCATCCATCCATCCATCCATCGTCAACCGCTTATCCTGCGTACAGGGTCGCGGGGGGGGAGCTAAAACCAGATTTTGAGCCAAAAATATCACAAAAATGGTAGAATCTTCTATTCGGGAAAGATGATCACTCTGTTATGGATCATCATTTGAGGGTGGCTGAATCGCTCCAGGCTTCTATCTGTTTCAACAAAGAGACTCTGAGATCCAAAGTGAGGCTAAAGAGTGATGTCAAAGTGCTTCTCTTCTTCTCCGTATGTGCGTTTGCATGTGTAATTCTGTTGTCATGTTTGCAGGTAGTATTATTATGACATAAATCCTTTAAACGGGCACTTAGTGAGGTGCTGACTTCACCAACTCACCTTCCTTTGAGAATCAAGCATTTGAAGTGCTGCAAACAACAAACCAACACAATTATGTTCAGCAAACAGAGGCACCCTGGGTGACTCAGTCAGAATAATTCAATTCATTACCTCTCCAAACAGACTGCTCTAAGTGAATTTTAAACAGTTTACGCAGCATAACTAACAGACAACTGACACAAAAGTTAGACAAAGCTGCTTCAGTTTCTCTCAGTAGCAGGTAATATTATACAAAAGATACAGAAATAGAAAACACTGAATGTAAAAACAGGTTGTGGGCTTTTGTTTATTGGATTTTGTTGCGCAAAAAAAGCCCTTCAAGCAATAACTTATATCGATATTGATTATTACTAAACATTTGACATGTTTCTGTACTTAATTTCGTAGAGATGACCCATCAGTCAGACAGGTGATGTCAAGTTTCTGTTGATGCAGTTTGAGTTTCAATATGTTTTCTATTCATATATCTATTTTCCACACCCACACCCAGTTATCCCCACCCAAGGTTACTAGGCTACCCAATCCGTAGCTGAATCAGACTGAACTATTTGTATCTTGGTCTCTGTATGTTAAAAGCATAATACAGTGTAGCAATTATGTATATTTAAATGTCTTGCACTGAAATGCCTGAACAATAAGAAAATGACTGAATCGCTCCTTCTCCTCCATCCCTTTTCTGATGGTGGTGTTTTTGTGTAGCCAATCACAATTTAGTTGATCTCATTTATATATGTTTCTGTTGTCAGACAACTGAACGAGCAAAAAACAGTGATTTGACTGCAGCTCAGAAATGCTATGAACTTTAATTCTTGTGCTTCTGTGCTGAGATTTTGAAATCAGTATTTCATCCTCAACAGAAGCAGAAGAATCAGAATCAGAATCAGAAGAAGCTTTATTGCCAAGTAGTGTTTTACACATACAAGGAATTTGCTTTGGTGTTAAGGTGCTACATGCAGACAGACATACAGCTGACATAAATAGATGTAGAAATATATAAATATGTAATAAACACATGCAAGTTATATAAGAATAACAGAAGAATAGAGAAAAATAATAACTAAATAAAAATAACAATGGAACAACAACAATTTACAATTAACAACAAATTAACAACAAATATGTGCAATGTGCCAGGTTCGTGCATGATATGACATGAATTGATATTTACATGTGCAGAGACGATTGTATTATTTGAAGGGGGGGGGGGGGGTGTCAGTGGGGGGCCCGGGCCTTGTTGATGAGGCTAGCTGCAGATGGGTAGAAGCTGTTTTTCTGGCGAGAGGTTTTGGTCCTGATGGACCGCAGCCTCTTGCCAGAGGGGAGAGTCTGAATCAGAGTGACTCTTTAAAATTGAGAGCAGCTACAGCTCAGATCACTTACAGTGGGCTGTATTCACACCAAATTAGGCACTGCGGTGAAAATGCCAGTGGCGCTGTACCGCAGGGGATGCTGGAAAAATTTTTACTTTAAATAGATGAATGTTGATGGAATAGATACTGATCACCACCATGATGACCTTTCTATAGCTGTACAACCCTGCCATAACACAGTACAAAAACGTTAATCGCCATGCAGTCTCTTTTGGTTGTATCGCTCTTCAAGTTGGGATTTATGGTTATTATTACTACTTGTACTCTGCAATCACCACGACAAGCAATTACAATGTCACACAAATAGGCCATGTAGTGACACTCCCACACTACCACACAATCCTGCGCTAATCGTCACAACAGCTGATTTGCTGTCCCATAGATGGCACCAGTCACATTTATACCTGATTCAGATCTGAGCAAGCCAAACTTTCTCCACTGTCACATTCGACAAACAGTTCTTCTGTTTGAGGAGCTGAGAGGACCAGTTTGGAGTGTTTAACATTGAAAGGAAACACCTCAGGTAGGCCGAATATGATCCTTGGAGATCCAGGAATGAGGATAAGCAGGGAGAGGAAGGAGAAGAGACAAAGCAGCGAAGGTACGGGTTGAAATCCGTTTTTCCACATGGGATACTGTGCCACCACCTTCCTTCATGACAGACTAAAAACCACATCTGTTTTTACTGAGGGAGATTAAGATACAGTTCGCTTTCCTGTGTTTGTTTGGTTTGATACCGTGAGAAGGCTGTTGAGAGAGCAATGGTATAACAAACAGTGCTCACACCCTGCATGTCAGATCATCTGAGGGAAAGAGAGGAAAGAGAAGCTCTGGGTGAAAATAAACACAGGATGGTATAAGTGGTTTAAAGAACTTGAACTCCATTTAAAAGAAGAGGAGAGCATGAGATAAGAGGTTAGAAGAGATGAAAAGAAAGAGGAGGAGAGGGTTCACGTTGGCAGAAAACAAGACAGAGACAGATGGAGGGAGCTGGACTGAAGAATGAATTAAGATGAAACAAGTATTTTTCTCACTGACGTGTTTAATCAATATCTAACCCATCAATAACTATGTGTAGAAAGGAAATGAAAGATGCTGCGTGTATGTGGGTGGTTATCTGAGTAAATGTGGATGTATCTGCGTATGAACACATACATATATTTGCATACATATGTATTATTATTATTTTTCCTGATGGATGACCATGGTCTTGGTTTAATACAGAGAAAGTCTGCAGTAACTTGAAGCGTGAAATGCAGCATCTGTCTGACACATTAATGTAGCAGTTCCTTCAGTTCACACAAACATTTTGCCTGTGAACACAGTCCAGACAGCGATTGTGTTTCTTAACGCTGAGCGAAAACAAATGATCACTATAGTGACAACAAGAAATATTTCAACAACAGAGTCTCAAAAACATCTTCACCAAGTAAAGCCAGCTGAGATTTCTAGATTTTTCCCTGCAAGGTTTTGGTTTGGAAAACATCCAGTGAGAATCAAATGAGGTTGGAAGCTGGACCACATAGCAAAGAAAGCGGCTAAATGATGATATAACTTGATGTCTTTGAACTTTGATTTGTGTCTATTTATGTTGCGCCAAAGCACAATTTCACTGGATTACCTATTTCACAACTCAAATTTCTGAGTTTTAAGTCAGAAATTATTTGACTTTAAAAGTCAGAAATTTGACTTTAAGCTTCCTCCTCTTCCATAGAAACCATTTCTGGTCTATGGTTTAGGAGAAATTGGACAATTCCCGAACATGTAGAGGTCCGACCTCAGCCTTGCCAGAAAAAGAATAATGCAGCAGATTTTGGTATTTTAGTCTGTTTCAAGCCCCCATAATTCAAGAGGACAGGAGGAGTGGGGGCAGCTGCACCAGGCACTTTATCATGCTGTTGAGGTCCTTTAGAGGTCACAGACGCTTTAACATTTCACCTATGTTTTGTCTCTATAGAGAACAACATCGATCCTAGCTTTCATAGTCACAGAGTCCTTGTGCTATTAACTTTGGTATTGATGAGAGACGTGTCTGACTTGCAGTATAACACCAGTCTTCTGCGGTGTTTAAACATGGGTAAAGAGTTTCCTCTCCTGTGTGCAGCAGCAGGGTGGAGTCATGTCAAAAGCACATTGTTGGCTCTGCTGCAGTGACAATCTCTGCATTTTGATTTCCTTTTCTACTCTGGGTCCTTGGCTACAACTCCATCCAGGTGTGCTCTGCTCTTAACCTCATATCCCTCCTCACAATTCCTCTCACCTCCTCCTATATTTCCTGCACTCTCTGTCTTCCTTTCCTTCACTTATTTTTCTCTCCAGCCTGTGACTCTTTTCTTTGTTCTGCCTTTCTGTATTTCTCCATCTCTCTCATGTCACATTTCCAAGGCTCCATCATTTCTGCTTCCTCACTGCTGCTTCAGTTTCTGGCGTGTTGCCTCCCTTTTTTTTATTGCCTTCCCTCATCATTTTGCTTCTCCCCAAAGGATGCAGAGAATTAGAGCAAAACTTCCTCCCTCAGAAACACTGGCTGGAAGAGCTGTAAGCTAGACGTTCATTAAAACCAGGAGGTGGATCATCCATCATAACGCTCTCCACCTTCAGGACACAGTTTCAACACCGTGATGCAGAAAATTGCCCTTCTTTCCCTCTGTGGCCTGTGAGCAGAAAGTGCTTCTGTTGTTGTTCAGGTACCATTTGGGTAAACACTGTGTCTCAAGGGTTTGTGTTCAAGCAGGATCTTTATTTTTATTACTGTAATGAGTGGTTCTTTAGTTTAGTGCTTCTTTGTAACTCACTGTGGTCAGTTAGTGGAGAACATCAGCCCTCAGCCAAGATTCCCTTGCTAGATCACTGGGTAGGGCAAGGCACCTAAACTGCCTGTTCAACAATATATATTTATATGTTTATTATATGTTTGTTTGTTGTATATGTTTTTTATATCATCTATCTAACTTTTCCATGACCAAAAATGTAACAGTGTTACTGTCAACAGGAGTTATTTCTTTGTTTGAAACTTAATCCAATGAAAAGTCTTTGGATTATCCATTTTAACAAGGACAGTGAAGATGGGTTTTGTACTGAGGTGATGGCAGAAATCTCAGAAACTAATCTCAAACACATATTTTGTCTGAACCACGACCTGTTGTATGGTGGAATTTTCAAATCAACAAACAGACATTTCCTGCATTTTGGTGTTTGAGCTGGAAAGTGGAGATTTGGATCAGAGGGGTGACTCACTCCCTCCATGTCACATTTCTCCACCAAGCAAACCTCCACACTCACTGTGACCGACTGTTTCCTCCACTTTGCTCATTCCAGTTTGGAAAAAGAAAAAGAAAAAAATGTTGCAAAGCCTTTGGCCGTAGGAATCCAGTAATGAGGCTCAGTTTGTCTAGTAGAGGAAGCTTCTTGTATAAAAGCAAATGAGCGTATTCCCAAAATGTCAAACTTTTGCTTTAAAGTGTTGCTACTAAATGTGACATACGTTATGATATATATGTATAAAAATGCAAAACGGAAAGATATATTGCACTGCTAATGTAATTTCACACTTGGTTTTAAAAAATATGCAAAGTCATGCATGAAAATATCCTTTTTCTGTGATATTATTCTCTTTTATTTCTTCAGCGCTGCCGGACTGATCCAGGAGTCTGAAGTGTGATTAATGTCTGCTCCACTTCCTTCAACAAAGTGCTATAGAACCATTCAGCCTGAAGGATTCAGTGAGTTGTCAGATAACTATTCTTCTTTCATTTTATCTGCAGGCACCAGTTGTTGCCAGCGGCTTTCTGTGGCCTCTACAAAACTTTAAAAAATGTATCCTGCGTTTGCATGTGTGTGTGTGTGCGTGTGTGTCAGATAGTAGGTGAGAAAAAGAGGGAGAAAAGGTGGTTTGTGTTCAACAATAAGAGATGGCTGCTTTTTCTTTAGTCCCAGAGATTACATTCATTTTGGTGACAGATGAGGAAGTAAAAACTCCTGGGACCCTGAAGTACAGATCAGCTCATCAGTGTGTGTGTGTGTGTGTGTGTGTGTGTGTGAGAGTGAGAGTGAGAGTGAGAGTGAGAGAGAGAGTGACAGAGAAAGTGAGAGTGAGAGAGAGAGAGAGAGAGAGAGAGAGAGAGAGAGAGAGAGAGAGAGAGAGAGAGAGAATCGCTGCTCAAATCAATTTCCGAGAACTTAAACTCCAGTTTATCATCCTGGCTTCCTGGCAGCGTGCTGATGTTGTCATCCTTGAGTCAGGATGTGGTCAGCCTTCCTCTGTTTAGACTTGATCACCTTCAGATTGTTATCCAATCAAATCTTTTGAGGATTTTGTAATTACTTATTGTAATTTCCTTTTCTTTCTTAATGTGATTGTGGACTGTTGTCCCTGATCAGATATGCTGTCTATACTCTATACCATTTAAAGTCCAAAAATTCTTCCCACAACACATACACACACACACTTGGTTTGCTGCTTCCTTGTATCCCTCATTTGAACAATAAGTACACAAATCCTCAGGCTAATGAAGTCAGATGAAAATATTCTCTTAAAATGAAACAATGGGAAGTTTCTAATGTGTTGTCAGCAACATATTTAATACAGATAAATTACCTTTTCAAGTATAAAGTACAGTTTAAACTGATGAGAAAATCAAATTAAGACAAAAAATAGATAGGAGAAGAGAGAGAACTGAACAAGAACAGAGAGAGAAGTCCAGGTTCAAATGTAACTGGACTGAGCTCAACATTAATTTCCAGGCTTTTAGTAAAAAGCGCCAAAGGTAAATGTGTTCAAATTCATTCTGCTGAAAAAGAAAGTGGAAAACAGCTCAGTGGTCAGAATGACTCAGCTGTCGCTCTCTGATTCAGTCTCACCCAGACCTGGATCAGAAAGCAGTTACAAATGATTCCTGGCGTTTGTTTTATCCTGCAGAGAGAGCCAGGTGGTTGGGGTTTGTTCTACATCCAGAAGCTTCAGGTGCTATCAATATCAGAGGGAGAGAATTAATAAACTTTCTGCTGCTTTCTTGTGACAATCAGAGCTTTCCGGCAGAGGCTGTGTGTCGTATACGTGTTGTCCTGTGTTGTCTTTTTTTCCAGCTCTGGAACATCCAATACTCCTGCTGTTTCCAACAAGGGTATGAAGAACAACAATGGACCCTTTTGTTCCTCAAAATCTCAGGTTTAAACAGGACCATCTGACCATTATCGCCAGCAGCGAAAATAAATCTACACTTAACTGTATATTTTACTTCACCAAAGTATGTGATATTTTTTCAAGGGTGTCTAAATTGTCTTTGCTTGGGAGCCAAGTGAAATATACAACCTGAAGTTTCAAACAAGGAATCTGATTGATAACTCCTATAAAGCACTGCATACTCCCCCGAGCTGTAAATGTATGACTTGAGGCTCACTTCAAACTTGGAAGCAAAAGCATTAAATCCTCCTGTTTTGACCTGTTAAAATCCCCGAAAACTTAATTAATAATTCAGAAATAATTCCAGTGAAAGATGCTGCATGGTTACACAACTTCAAAATACATTTATAAGGCCTGAGTATTGAAAGAATGTGGTTGTAGCTTTGTCAAAATAACCTTTCCTGAAACTTTAAAAAAGATCTGATATGTGACTTGACTTGGATTGCAGCCTGCCCAAACTCTTACTCTTTGTAACTTATAATTTATCATGCAGGGGCCATTACTGTGATGTTTAAAGGATAAGTCTATTGATATTGAATATGTTTGTTACTGAATTGTCCATCTCTCAATATTTTCCAACTTCCCCACCCTGTCTGTGGCACTCTGGCCCAAGCCCATTCATGTCTAATACTACTACTTTTAGAAAGAAATTCACATTTTGGTGATCTAGTGAGTGTTTCCATCAATGGAAGTGACTAAACTAGAGTGATACATGTTCATGGTAATGAAGGGACATGTCACCCAGTGCAAAGGTGTGGCTCACTGATACAACAAACATGAAATATCCCCAGACTTATCCTTGAGGTGTTCATTTTGTATCAACCTCATGGCCACAATCAGAGTAACAACTTCTTAATTATTTCTGTTATCTCTGTTTGACAGTTTTTTTCCGCTTTAATGTAACCGAATGTATTTCTGAGTTGAAACAGGATGTCATGGCAGGACATGACACAAGCTCAAAGGTGTCAGCAGGTTTCAATTCTGGGATGCTACATGTGTTGCAGTCTTCCTTAGAATAAAACCCTGCCAACAGGATGCTGCAGTGGCGTCTACAAGGAAAAGGAAGCAGTTTTCAAGGGCGGAGACCTACAAATACAGAAAAATACAACAGTGCCACTCGAGTCACTGTGATAGCTATGAAGATTCACTGTTTGAATAACCTGTGGTGGTGTTATTGGTTGTAATTTGCATCTGGGACATGGACGCTTTACTGTGCACACTTCAGTGTGAGGCTCATGAGATGATTGGCATTCAGAGATGATTAAAACATGCAGTCACCTTATTAAGTTTGAGTACAGCGACGCAGAGCAAGGCACAGGTTTCAGCTGGAGTCTACTGTGTGTTCACCTACTAGCTCATCGTGAAATAATCAGTAAAATATCCTCTGATGTAACATGATTTGGTTATTTATTGTAAAATAGTTCCACACAGTTATTAAATAAGTTGACTAAATAAAGCCTGAAAACCATTTGTCTTTTAAAATGGTCTTTTCCTAAAGGGTCATTGGCTCATTATCAGAATGAGATAATAGCACGCAGTGAGAACACACACTTACTGTATATCCCCTCATGTCCCTTTTTGCTCTCCCACACCTGCACCAGATGACGACTGCCGCCGCCTGAGGAATACGGTCGCCCTGACAACTGTGTCCCTTATCCCTGGGTGAAGACGTGTGGGGTAAACACCCTGGAGAGGAAAGGGCACTGAGGAAAAAAAGTTGCTTGGCTGCTGACACCCAGTTTGTATCTGACCAAGTACTTCTTTGACTCAATCTCACTTTTATTTACACACATGTATTTCCCACAAAAACACAACTTGTGTGTGTGTGTATCAGTAGTTTCCTGTCATAGATTGTTGTCTTTAAAGCACCATATAATATAAGACATGATGATATGAGTGGGTTAAAAGCCACACATAAACTATTCATCTATATCAGGAGTGTAACTTTTTTCTTTTATTCAACAGGCGCTTCAATCGGCACATCATTTTGGTCAGACTGAAACAGCATATCTGCACAACTGTAGATAGGACCAGCATGAAATTTTGTATAGACATTGATGGTATCATAATGACTTTGATGATCTCCTGACTTTATGGCTGCTAGATACATGGATGGATACTTTATTTATTCAAGGGGGGAACGTTGCATGTCACAGCAGCAGAAGGCTACACAAACGAACCACACGATATAATGATGAAGAACAATGCAAAAAGATATGCACTTTTACGCAAGTGAATGCATATATGTGTGCAAACATCTCTGCTGCATTGCCACTGTGAACATGTTAGCATTGCTGACTTTAGCATTTAGATGTTGAGTAAGGCAATCTCAACAGAGCGGATCGACAACCTTCCTGTGGAAATCAAAGAAACATTAAAACAATGGTAGGTTGCCTGATAATAATTATATCAAACTAAAAACATAAACAATTCATGGTCTTATTTACAGAGCTGTCCATAACTTCACAGTCCCAATCACATTTCACAAAATTCAAATTGAATCTTGACATCATGGCTTCAAGCTGGGAATGATGCAATGCTAATGTAATGTGGGCTGTCAATCAAACTGTTACTTTTGGAAAGCTACAGCCAATTAAACTTCAGTAAGACAATTCACCCACAATTATTTTCCAGCTGTGAGCATCTCTTCCTTTGTGCATTACATTGTGAAAGAACAGTGTGCATCAACAGCCTACGTGCGTATGCAGTTTATACACTGTTGCCCTCTGCTGGTGAGGTACTTTCACTGCATGAGCAAATATAAATGAGATTTTAGTGCTCAGTTTACATGCGATTGTTTATCCAATACAGTTTTAATATTAGTTCTAATATTTTTTTTTCTATCTGAATTACATCTTTAACCTGTTCTGTGTGCTGCAGTAACAATCCAATGTCTCCCCAGTAATTAATCACTAGCGTTACATTTGCTATCACGCTTTTGCACAATGGCTTCCACAGAGAACAATGAGAATTTTCTTTCTGATTTTACTCATTTAAAAAATGGAATATGTTAACCTCTAAAAAAACCCCCTTTAAATGAAACAATCCAAAAAAGGAAACCCCCCCCCCTTTGCTGAACTTCTCACAATTCATATTCACACAAAGGCCATATGTGAACTCTCACATGTGTGAAGCTTTTGCTTATAAAATACATTGGACAGCAGAAGTGAGTGGATGGTTCAAAGCTGCATTTGCGTGACAATTAAACAATTAACTATTAAAGTAAAACTCTAAAAAAGTATATTCAGAAAACAGCGTTCAGATTTTTTACATGTTAAATGACTTTTTGATGAACTACTCCTGATGCAAATAAAATAACAAATTACTTTATTCACATAATTTATTTGTATTACAACAAAAATGCATAGAACAGATATACAAAAACAGCACAATATAATCAAGTCATTCTCGGTATTAAAAAAGTGATCAGGCTTAACATGGTTGAAGAATAATCTTGTATGTACATACAGTACATCCAAACATCAGGCACATACTTGGTAATTGTCTCTGACTAATTCAGGTGTTGTATAGGACAGTGACAGGTTTCTGAAATAAATGTTAACGAGGGGTTAATTGCGCAATGTACAGTAAAAATATCTCTCGGTAACAAAATAATGAAATTTGATCCTGATTTATTCAATGCACAACATACAATAATAACGAAACAATGCTTGTTTATTAGGCAACTTTGCAACTCGTGCATTTATCACATGATATCTTCTTCTTGCTCTTATTAGATTTTGGCTGATATTTTCCCTCCTGTTTGGCAATGATGTTTTCTTCACCCACTGGCTTACTGTTGTTCACTGAAAAACACCAGCATCTACAGCTCAGAAAGCTCAGAAAATGACACAATGGCTACTGAGACAAGTTAAACAGGAAGAGGTCCTTGAAAAGAAAAACTGAAGCAAAATTACACAACTAAAGGAGTGTGATGGCTAAAGGTTAAAATCCAACATACCGAAGTAACAATTATAAAAATAAGTGATGACTTTTCTAAGCATGTAAACATTTCAAGTAGCTACAAACTTTGTGCACCAAGGTCAGAATGCAACCTATTATTGGTATGTGAGCAGTAGGAAACCACAGTGAATATTGTTGAGGAAACATGACCTAAAGAAAAGAAGAGAATAGGAGATGCCATGCCTTGTCTCTTTTTTTTTAGTGTTTGTTTAATCCTACATGAAAATGATTGTGCAGTGGAGTTATCCCATAACAAAAAGTTACAGAATTAACCTGTAAGAACCTCACTGATTGTCTAAACTATGAGGCAAACCCCAACTATCTGACACCAATGTTGGCTAAAAGAAACCACAAACATTAAAACGGAGATATGAGTTGTTATAAGTGATGATTTTAAGTGTCAGAAACCGAGGTATTTAACATATGGTTAAAACGTGAAAAATAAATGAGGAACTACAGTGTCTGCCCGAAAGATCACCATCCTGACCAGTAGGGGGAGCTCTAACAGAGGCATAGGAGGATTTGCCCTTCTCTCAGATGAAAAGAACCACCAGGTTCAGGGCGAGTCTAAACATCTGACTGAAACCAACATCTAGGCAACTCATTTTCAGTATAGACTTCATGAGCTAGGTCCAGTGAGATTCTGAATATGAATACTGAAGATTGAACTGAAATCAATGAAATGAAAGTGGATTGACCCAAAACCCAGGTAAAGATATACATTCTTGTAGCACACTTCTGTGACCTATCCTATTGAGGTTTAAGGGAAACAAAGAGCATCTCCTCTGTAAGACATATAATATCGCAAAGGGGAATCTGAAAACTCAAGTATCTGTCTCACATGCAGCTGATAAGGAACATTGTGTAACTTGGATATGCGTGTCACTTCTCTCATAAAGCAAGTAAGACACAACATTTGTGCTAAAGCCATACAGTAGTGAGTAGAGCAGTAACATTTAAATAATAAGACTTTCATTCCACCATTATAAGTGGCTGCATCATCCCAAAACAGGGAGTTCAGACAATCAGACATAATGTTCTCCATGGATATGTAACATTTTGAAATGAAGCCTGCAAAAGGATCTGTGAACATTGCAGAGCCAATTTGTCAAGTAACAAAAGCTTAGTTAACGTAGACATGACGCTCCAACCACGTTCCACCTGTGTTTTAAAACATCTTCGACTCAGATTCACTGACATCACAGTAACGCAGCATGTAACGGCAATTAACAGCTCCACACAACAGCTGCAGACACTCATGAGGCACGTTATAGTGAGTATTCAGACAGAAGCTCTGGTGGTTTTAACATTTGTATCTGAAAAAGCACTTTTTTACATTTATATGGGCAACGCGAAAACCTGAAGCACAATTAGAAAGCATTTGGTTTTCTCCATCCATGTCAAGACCGAGCCCAGACCTGCTGAGCTGTCCAGCTGTTTCCTGAAAGCGAAGTGCATATTCACTCCACCAAACACTCAATTTCAAAGCTCTATAATGATTTGAAGTGTTGTTGTAACATGATATATCTTACCAGTTAAAGCAATGACACACAGCACAAATTATTGGAGACTATCGATCAATAAAATGAATGCTATGGGTTTTAGAGCAACTAAATGATGTGTTTGTTTTACCTTTACATCATCATTTAGTTGCTCTAAAGCCCATAGCTTTCGTTTTATTGATCAAGATAGTTTATAAATTAACAAACACAATGGTGAACAAAACTCAAGTTTTCTGAGTCTTTAGCAAGAGGAACTTGAGTTTGAGATGGAGCAGGTCACAAGTAAATAGGAAGTGTGGATGGGAATAGCAGCACAAATTAAGCCTCCAGCAACAATTACTAGGACGTGTTCACCAGGAAGCACTTTTAAAGCTAGCAGCAATAAACTGCAGCATGTGGAACCCACCGCTTGTTCCTAAAGAGTGAAGTTCAAGAGCTTCACCCTTTTATTTACGTATGAAATATTTAGACACTCAAGAGTTTTCATGAGTGTCAACCTAACAAAGTGTCTGCGGCGGACATATGCCAGTTCTTAGTCTCTTTATTTATATAATACAGCATTGAGACACTCCATCACGGAGCCGACACAGTATTAAAGCATTACAAAGGCCATATAAATAGTTGTGATATAAATATGTGCACGCAAAGAAAGACACGGTGACTTTGGATGAAGCTCGTTCGACAGTAAAGCAGGGTTAGCTTACGTCTATGGGAGTCTGACATCAAGTCAAAATACTATGGTGGCCATTCTGAAAAATAGTTAATCCGTCCACATCTTCAGAGGTACAAAGCATTAATTGCTCTAAGCTGAGGCGCCAAGTGACAATTAGAATAATATCTCAATTTAAAGCGGCCAACTTTTAAGTCATGACCCTGTTTGAAATAAAATTTGTCACTTTGATCTTTTGGGAACAACCTCAAAATGTCTTCCTCTCTGGGGCCGTTTCAGGTGGTCCCAAACTGCCTGCTGCGGAGCCATCACTGGCAGTTCAGGTCAGGACTGTTGAGCCAGGCCCAGATCTGGATTATCTCCTGCGGGGTCCTCGGGTGAACGAGCATTAAACTCTTATAGGCGCAGGGGTTTGACCTGTACTTCAGCTCTATATTAAAGGTCCTGAAGCCTTTGTGCTTTTCGGGGGCCAGCCCTAGCTTCCTAAGACACATACCCGTGTAGACATCATCTATCGGGTAGAGCGCTACACGTTGCGACACATTGTGCAGACGAGCAGCGATGTCACCAGAGTAAAGGTACCCGCCCCCTCCTGCATAAGGAAGGTACGTCCCGATGTACATGCTCTCTGGGATGAAGTATTTGACCTTCTTGTCCCGGTGTGGCCCCGCGTTGGTGATCACGTCACCCACAAACAGGTCCCTGGCTTTGGGCTCCGAGAGGCCCTTGAGGAAGTCCAGGATGCGGTAGGTGTTTACAAAGACATCATCGTCGCCTTTGAAAATGAAGCGAGCACCGGAGCAACGAGTCTGGATCCATTCCAGGAACAGAACTTCCTTGACAGTCAAGTTGAAGAATGAATCGCGGTAATCCCACTGGATGATGTCTTTATGGCGGTCGCTTTCATAGTGCAGCATCTCTGACAGATCCGGGTGGTGGTCCCCAGCTGTGGTGGTACCGAGAAGGAAGATAGTAACCACTGTTTGATTGGCTACAACACCCGCCTGTCCCCAGGACTGACGGATGGCCTGACGGCGGTCGAAGTGCGGTGCCAGGGATTTGACAGCCAGGAGCAGGAACGGAGGATCCTTACAGATATCAGGTTGGTCCACCATGATTGGGTAAGAGCGGCAGTGCATGTAAAGCAGGAAGTCCTTGAAGCGTTGCGGAAGGGAGTTGTAGTCTTTCACCTGAGTAGTAGCCTTGAAGTTAGGCTGGCAGGGGTCAGAGGTTAAACTGGTTTCGTTGAGCCAGTCAGGCATGTCGGTGTAGTTAGCAAAGAGGACTGGATTGTTCTGAACGTCCAAAATCTGCTGCTGGCGATTCCAGTAAGCAGAGCTGGGAACCAGTTTGGTCCAGAAGGGTTTGGAGGGGATGTTGACTTTGTGACTCCCGTTTTTGTCTTGGCTGGTGTGTCGGGAGATGAGGATGAAGATGAAGAGGTTGACCATCATCACTGTCACCACAAGCTTCAGCCTCCTCCGCTGTAGCGCCATCACAGCGTCCTGCACCTGTCACCACCTGAGCAGACACGGAGAGAAAGAAATCAAGATGTTAGGGACAGGAACAGAGACAGACCATGCTATACGCTCACTACGCACGTTGCGTAGGCCCTCTCATATAAACCAGGGACACTCTTGTGTCAAAGGTGAAAGAGTGCGTCAGTGTTTACAACTTTGATGAGAGGATGAAGAGGGACCATCCTTCTGGGCACGAGAAGAAGTTTACATGGCTCCCGAGTCAAGTAGGAGGGCCCCATAGGAGAATTTTGCTCAGGACCCCAGGGAGGTCAGGACAGGAAAACACTTGTTCACTAGCTGCATTTGAATACCACATCCGAGGAGACTGATATTTTACTGAAATTTACTATTTACTTGACAGAAGGTGTTCAAAGTCTGGTAATTATGTACTGGGACATCAACCCTGTCATTCCCAGTGATGGATTACAATTACATTAACTATCTGTTCGTCTGTTTTCTGGGAAATGTCTGCTATTTCATGCACTGAAGACTTTTAAAAGCTAGGACAGTCCATTGATTTTTCAGGGTAAGGATAATGTGCTTTCCATTTCAGGGAAAACAAGAATGTGTTCACCGTTTTTTAAAGGTCAGTTATGAGTGGCACAATGGTGAAGCGTGTAGTATAGTTTTACCACTTTTCTCCTTGTGAAGGAGGAACAGGTGAAAAACTGAGGAGAAGATATTTCAACCACAAGATTACTGTGAAAAAAGTCCTCGCATTTCATTTGAAGGTGCAGAGGGAAACTACAAAAGAGATCCAATATTTGTAAATCCAAAACACATTTCCACCATGTGTAGTAGCTTATGACAGATATACAGTCATTGGAAAAAGAAGCCAGGGTTTTGGATTAAAGAGCAGAGGACGATCCACCCAGTCCGATGAACTGGACCAGGCACCACAGCGGGTGCAGTAATCGCGCAGAGGAGACAAAACGAGAGCCAGGATAGGAGCTGTGCTGGCCCAGCTTGGACGTAAGGCTGCTACTAAAAAGGTCTGGTCTGGTCAAAATGAGACAAACAACGGAAATTAGAGACTGCTGTGCTCACATCTTTACAGAGACCTGCTTATTAAGATCCCGGATCAAGCATTTGGCGGGTGTACTGTATTTTACATTGATGATGCTTGGTGCTCAAAACACAGTAAAGTTGGACAACGTTTCCCAAATGTCAGACTACTTTCTTGTTGTTGTTTACATTTCACCCAAGACAAAATAAAAAAAATGCACTGCAGAATGGTCTGGTTCTGTGTCTTTATATCCAGAGTTTTAGTTACCACATAATATTAATTTAATAATTTGTTGTATTCTCTATTCATGTAGCGTGAAAGGACTACAAACTGTATTTTTGCTGAACAACCTTGTGTTGTATAATGATAAATAAACTGTCTTGATATCTTGAAATCAGCAAGCAACAGACCTGTGTGTTCATGCACAGGCGTGTGTGCACCGACAAGACAGGCAGTTATCAGTTAGCTGCATGCCCACATAAGCTGAAAGCTCAGGCTACAGTCCAAAATAAATACAATAAAACAATTTGACTGTCCACCATAAAAAAAGTTCACCTAAGGTCACATGGCAAGATTATCCTGTAACAGAGCTAGTTAGCCTGGAATTACTGCCAGTGTTTGTCATTTGCGCTACAACTGCAGCATATTGCTCTGAGTCTTTTGTTTGCTGATGAAGACATCTTGGTTACTGTGTTGAAGCAATGGCTATTTGGTCAGCGTCAATTAAAAAAAGAAATGAGGACAAGGTACGAGTAGTGGGTCTGAACAGACAATACAGCCTTTCAGGAAGTTTGATTCCGCCTCGGGTTTCTGCTTTGGCAGGCTTAAATGATCCACAATAACTAAAATTACTTTAATAAATGTTTCAGCCATTTTTTGTCTTCATTAAGAAATCTGGCAGTAGACAGGAAAGCATGGGAGAGAGAGGAGGCATCAAATGCAATAAAAGGTACAATAAACAACAATAGACTTCAGACTACACATGTTCTGTATAAACAGCATGGTGAAACCAACAATTAATTACATTGGATAATGATAAAAATATATAATAAATGGCTTTTGCTGCAAAACTAAACCAACGGGCCAGAGGGTGAGCACTGAAAGCCTAAACTCTCAGCATCTGGGAGACATTACGGTCAGGTATAACATTGTTCAACATGTTTACTGTTTAGCGTGTTTGCATGCTAGCATTTGCTTATTAGCACTAAACACAAAGTACAGCTGGGGCTGATGGAAATGTCAGTTTTGCAGGAGGTTTTTTGGAGCAAGAGGTTTTTATGATTATATATAATTTTTAAGTTTTTACAATTCATCCCAAGTGATATGTGTATGCCAAATTTCACTCAAAAGCAATTTGGCTTCATGCACTGGGGTACTTAAATGTCTATAGAAAATTTCATGGCAGTCCATCCAATACCTGAATTAGTTCAGTCTGGTGTAGGGCTGCAACTTTCTTGGTATTTAATAAAAGCAGCAAATCCTCCATTTGAGTAGCTGGAACCTTTGGCATTCTTTAATGAAAAACGATTAATGCATTATCAAAACAGCTGTTGAGTAATTATCTTTCAATCAGCTAATAGATTAATCGACAAAACCTTGTGGAGGTGGACCAACTGATTCACAGACACTGGAAATACCTGACTGATTGGAATCATGATGCAAAGATGAGAAAAGGATACAGAGAGGTACAGATACAACACCACATGACAGAGCAACAGATGGGGAAGATACACGTACAAAAAGGAAAAAAAGTGCTTGCTGTCTGATCCTTAAATAATGTGTAATACAATGATAGTAAATTGGTAACTTAAACAGTTCAAAAGGTGAGCAAACGCTTCCTGATAAGTTAAAATGGATAACTGGGCGGGTTTATCTTCCTTTGCCTGTATCCTTCCTGCCTCTGTATCATGTTGCTCTCTCAGCCTCCTAGCAACAACTGTGCACTGATGCACCCGTTTGCTCTCTTTCCACCTCTCTATCCCTTGTTTACTCCCTCCCCCCCCAACCTCTGCTGCATGTCTTCTTCTGTCCTCCACCCCCTTGTTCTCCTTCCTCATTTGTCTTAAATGTTGTTCATATTTACATGAAGTAAGAAAGGCAAGTCACATCCCCACAGGATGATGATACATTATCCTGAAGGTATATCAGTGTTAAATTACTGACAAAGACAAGCACAGACATAGCCTTTTTTCTCTTCTGACCCCCTTGTCTCTCTCTCTTTTTCTCATGGATAATTAAGCTTTCTTGTCCTCTGCCATCGCCATATAAACAAGGACACTTCTGGGAAGTGAGTGGGTTGAGGAAGGGGGGAGGGGGGACTCTAAAGAAGGAAGTTACAGAACATGTTGACAAGACCAAAGCTTCCTGACATCTTATTAACCATAAGTAGTCTGAGGCTAAACACACACCTAACCACATTAAGCTTATTGCGTTTTCTCTCCAATATTTAAATGCAAACTCCATCTTTTCATGTTGTTGCTGCGGTGGTTTACACTGTACACGGACATATGAGTCAAAAAGCTTCCACACAGGAACGCGCAGCATGTTTGTATTACAATGTCAAAATACTGAAAGAGGGAGAGAGTGGTGCCTCTGCTTCGGGGAACGTCTTTGGCTGGATTACTGACTTTTTCCTGTATGGAGACTAACAGTCTGATGTGTGCGGTAAATGCAAGATAATGATAATGTATGAGGAAGGGGATCAGATACAGGAAGATACAAAAGGACTGCGTGGAGCTCCTCCTCCAAGTTCAACCATTAGACTGTTAGTGAGTTTAGCATTAGTGTGTGGAAACATCAGTTCTGAAGTCAAATATGGGCTAAGCTACAAAAAGCATGAATTTCGAGCAGCTTATTATTGTCCTGATTTGAACAACTTTTAACAAAGACCTTCCAGCTAATCAGATTTTTTCCCCCCCATGGCCATGGTATAGAGGAGTGTTCTTGTTTTAAATGTCCTTTGCCTTCACGTGAAGGACGGCATCTCCTCCAGCGCAGCGTCCCTGTCACTGCACTGGGATTTCTTTTATTAGGGAAAGGACCAGAGGGAAGACTGCCCCCCCCACCAACACCATTTCCTGCATCAATTTAGTTTTCCCAGGAGCTCTCCGGTCCAAGTACTAGCCAAGCCCACATGTGCTCAGCTTCAGTCATTCAGCAGACGCAGGATACATGTAGGTGTGGCTGCTTTCACATTAAATCCACGCAACTCAGACAGTTCAGTGGTGACATAACAAGCTTGTTAAAAAAAATCTGAACTATACACTGTAACATAAAGCTGCATGATGCAAATATTAAACTAATACATTGTAAATACTTCAATCAAGAATGTAAATCTATCAAAATGTGGCTTAGTTTAACTAATGTAGGCAAATGCAGCAGGCTCCTCATGCAGGCCTTGTGTGATACTTTAATGATAGTAAATAAAAAGTACTCCTCTACAAAAGGAGCCCTCCTGTTTCTCACACTGTTTTATGCAATGCTTGCCTGCACAAAAAGGTATTTGTAATCTACATGCATGACGAAATACCCACGTACCAACCGGAAGGAACTTGAAAAGACGTTTCATGGTGTAAATGGTGTTTTAAGTTGGCAATTTTTTCTTTTGTTGACAGATTAATATACAACTAAATGTTAATCTACTGGAGAATGTCAATTAATCTTTTCTTATCCTTATTATTCCAGGACTGTAACTTCAGCTACAGTTGATTCTGACCATGTATATGGAAGCTGTGTATATAATAATTAGAAGTGAACCTTCTTGTTTTGGTTGAAGTTCTGTCTTTGCATCATGAGTCAGTACTCAACATTTTGCAGCAAACCATGCCATACATTTTTCTGACTAATAAACTGCATTTAAAAATGTATCCGGAGATGATATTTTGAGGTCAATATTTGACATATTATCCCACAATCGAACAGTATAATTCGATAATAACAATAAACCCTTTAACCTGGCAGTGTTTGAAGCTACCTGTTGGGCCCTTAAAACATGCTGAACAATTTTTACAATTCATTGACAGCGCAGGTTACATCCTGGCAACAACAGCAGCCAGATGGACTTTGTTTGTTTTCAGTTTCATTGATCAGCACAGATCTGTGGCACACTGATTACATCTGGCAGTATTCTACTGGACAATGCCAGGCAGTGTTTGACCATTGAGGTTTTCAACTGATAAAAGGCTCAGTGAGGTGAGGAGTAGACCTGTGTGTGGGTGGGGTGAGTGTGAGACAGCAGACAACATCTTCTTTGTGTGTGTATCACTGAGGTTAAACAGATCTAAATGAGGCTCAAGGTTCTGTTTGGACAAACTTAAATACCCCACCATGGACTCAGGCGTTTTATTCACATTAATCCCAAAAAAAACACTGCAAACCAAAATGTGTTTTTAAATTTAATGTAACCTCTGTATGTGTGTGTCACTCTTTGAAAAAGCAACATGTCACCTAATCATCTGCTGCAGGTGTTTCTGCGAGTGCACATTGCGCAATCTTACCTGTGCAGGTTAGAGGGACTCCTCAGCTTGTGTCGTCTCGGTGTCTCCTCTCAGTTCTCTTACCCCATACTTAGCCCTGCCCTCGGGGGAACAGCAGCCATTGGAGAAAAGATCAGGGGGGGGCAGGGAGGGGAATAGGAGGGCTGAACCTAAAAAACATATCAAAGAACCGGTGTGTCAACAGCTGTTAGGAGCTGAGCCTGAAGAAAATTACTAGACAAACATTAGTGACGTACGGCGCTCCAAAAACCAGTCTGTTAATAAACATCTTCTAAAAAGCTGTTTCTCCATCACCTCTTCTTTTTAAAGCTAGCAACAAATGTGAACAAAAGAAAAATTAGCACTGAAGAACAGTCAGGAGAACAAATTCAGTCATTTTATAAATCAGATCACATTTTTCACATTTGTCTCAACTGAAACTAAACTGAATCAACAAGCTCGCTTCGATTAACTTCACGTTCACCTGTTTTTTAGCATGGTTAGCAAACCACCTCCTGAAACATGAATCTACAGCACTTTGTAGGGAGGTGAGCAGATGTTAGATGTCCAAAGGAACCGAAATGCAGAAAATACGTGGAGGAAGAAGAGCTGAGACCGTTTCATATTGTATTCTACTACAAAATGTAAAAGACATGTTTGGGAATTTACTAATGGATTACCACAGCAGACTCAAGTTTTATACACTTGAAATCAGCTTTCCTCAGTGGATTCTGGATGTGAAAAACCGGTTTCTAATCCCTCATGCACACAATGTTAAAAAGAATCTGCAGAAACCCAACTAGAGCCTGGTAACTTAAGTGCATTCAAGGTCCTGACTGACAGCTAAGCATATAGGTTCAATAAAGATAAGAGGAGGGCAGATGCCTCTATTCGAGTGCAGAGTTGAACGCCTTGTCCAAGTAGTTTGTAAAGCCAACAATTTTTCTAAACTGCCCACTTGTGATCAGATAAAAACAAGATGCAATTTAATGCTCAGTGTAAACAGGGTTGAAGCCAAATACAGATGTAAAAAAAATGAGCAGGGTACACACCGTGCTGGTACACTCCCATGTAAAGCATGCATTTTAAACATGACTGCAAAAAAATATAAATATCCCTTGTATTATCCCTGTATATTTGCCCATGCTACTAACTGTGTACAGGTAGAGTACAGGTGGTTTGGGAAACAAATGGGATCTTAAATCAACACCAGCCAAGCAACATATAACTGTAAAATGTCTTTGGTGGATACATTCGTGAGGGTCAAACATTGGCAACACTGATTAATTAAACTAGATTTTTTATCTTTTACCAAAGACACTGATGTGGAAAGCCCCCTTTGTAAACTTGACTGGGTTTTGTTAATCATTAAACCACTGGTTCTGCTTGTTAGATGTGAGGGGTTAGCAGGAAACGAGGACATATCACCTTCCACTGTGCAGCGTTAATGTACAAACTGCCTGAAATATTTACTTAAAGATTATCCTTTATTCTGCACACACGACATCTACTGCATGCCTGTGCGTTGTGGGAGATTGAGCTCTCCTCTGTTGCTTTTCTTGTGTTTTCTCCCATTTTATTTCCCCCTGAAAGGGGGAAGCTTTACCTCATTCATATAGTCTCACTGACTCTAATCTAAATATGTGTACTCTGGATTTCACATCGCAAATGCCAGCCAGATATCTAGCATGTCAAATATCTAGAGAAGTCGGCCAACTCGACATCAACATCCAGCCAATGAGAGCAGGCAGCTGGCAGAGCAGGCAGCTACTTTTTCACTGCAAAACACTTTTTACTCCACCCTCCAGCTCTCTCTGTAGCTCAGACAATCCCTGCTACCTGCGTGTGCTAATCCATCCTTTCACCCATATTTTGTGTCTTTATCATTTCTATCTTTATAGCAAACAACAGCTGTTTCGTGTGTAGGTTCGTGTCATTTCCCGTTTCACGTGTTTTCTTGACAAAACGTGGTTTGGAGACCAGCCGTCTGTGACACAGCCGCTCTCAGCTCGCACAGTGTGCGACTCCCTGTCACAGATCAGTCACGTAGTGTGAACGCCACAATGACTTCAAGACTCCCGTCACAAGAAGGCAAGTTGTGTGGTCTGAACAGCACGGCCATCAGCCAATGCTGAAAGTCGTGTAGCCTGCACGAGCCTGAACTTGCCATTTAGGGCTTTAATGGACACGGGGGTGAACACATTCTTAAAGCAGTTGAGCCTGCTCTGGGGAACCCTGAACGTCTGCCTGAGGGTAGATCATGATACTCTGGGTGGAGGACATGGGTGGGGTTTTTGAGCCTGTTTTATGATTGTTTCATCGAAGAACCAAGTGGAGTATGGTTGGTAAGAAATGAGTAGTACCACAAAATAATAAATGGGTTGACATTCATCTGCCACCCCAAGCCCTATGTGTGTGTGTGTTAGCAGATAAGGAGAGAGCACAGCAATCCAAATGTCCACCACTGAGGCCACATCAGGTCTCTGGACAAAGTTCAACTCTTTCAAAATGAAAGAGGGCGTTAGATTTAAGATAGGGGGTATCTGACCAATCAGACAAGCCCAAGAAAAAAAAAGGGACAAATGATAAAGGCAAGTCCACAGGGGGAGGGCCATTTTGTATTTGATCTACTAGTAGAACTCTCATGTTCAACTAGTAGATCAAATACACAGTGCAGTAATTTGATATAACGTCCTGAGTAAGAAATGGAAAGAAATGCACATACCAGCAAACCATACCATGCTAAAAACGCTTCGTCTTAAAATACTGTCGGCATTAATATGTCCTATGAATACATACAAAGGTATCTTTGGTTACACAAACAAAGCAAAAATCCTTATTGACGAAAGACAACTACTGCATCCCAATCAGGAAAACATGAGACGTTTTACTGTTCTGGTTCACCAACACTTTGGTTTTAGTTTGAGTATGATACATATAGATCTCTATTTATAACTTTTTAATTGCTGTTGGTTAAACTATTTCATGTATTTTATACATAATTTTATACATAGTGTAAAATACTTTGAATTACCTTTGTGAATGAATCTTGCTATGTAAATAAACTTTCCTTGTCCCTGTGTTGTAATTTGTTGCAGACAGCTCATCCTGCCACTCTGTAGATTACAACTACCAAAGGGATAATTTTGAGCACTACTTGACCCAGGTCAGGAGAATACAAGAGGATGTACGGCATGAGGGAATGTGGGCCTAATAGCGACACGGTGCGAAGAGAGAGCACCATAAATAGCCCGAGGGCTGTAACAGAGAGAGAGGTGCTGTCTGAGTTGGAGTCTGCCCACCAAATATCGACAGTGAACAACAGTATTTACAAACGGTCCTACTTGATATTTACAGTTAGTCACAGACATGTGGGCTTGTTGGTTTTTAAAACTGGTTCTGGTGGTTTTACATTTTTAGTCAGCAAACTACAAGACACCCACAACAGGGTTTGGCAAGATTAACACTGACTCAGTGTCCCTACAGCTGATGTGTCCTGCTCAGTGACACCAGCAGCATTCAGCACTCGAGTGACTGATTACAACATTATGAACCTGGATTCCCTGGCTGAAGGATGGTGTAGCCAAAACAACTCAGGCCATCCTGCTGAACTGAATCTTATAAATAAACAGTGGACCTTTAAAGTTAAAAATAGTGGTGAAATAATGTAACCCTGCATCAGCTCACAATACCCCCCCCCCCCCCCCCCAATAAAAATGAATGGTATTTCTAATTAGCAACAAATACTTGTCACTCCGACTCAGTGTGCTAAAGGTCAGCTCTCTCCATGGCGTGAGTCGTTCACTCGCACTCAACGTGGATGATGAGATGAGGGTGTATGTGTGTCTGTGTCAATGCTCAGTTAATGCATTACACAAACATGCCAAAGTTTACTCCTGACACATGACTCATTGTGTGACCTGATGAGCAAAGACATACAGTGCATTAGGGTTGGGCCGATAGACGATACCATCATCCATCGGCGATGGCTGACAGACATCACGACGTTGAGCCTGCATCGTGACTGTAAAACCCCCTCCCATGATCAGTCATCACGGCAGCAGCTGAGCTGCACGTCGGCTTATTAATGACGTAGCCTATCACGGTCATCAGGTGGCCCCTTATCAAGAACTATTGTTGTTGTACCAGTGATTGTTGAAAATAGTAAAAGTGTCCACAGACTGATTCTCCTCGGTAACCAGGTCACTGTTCCTGCTCTTTACAAAACTCTCCTCTACTGTATTAGGCAGACTTGCTTTGCAATTTTTGGTAAAGTTACCTTTAAACATGCATATACAGATGAGCTTGATATGGCAAACGTGTTCACAAGCAATTGACCCTTCACTAAGCCACGCCCCGAATACGCAGCTGGCCAATCACAGCGCAGTATAGGACTCCGCTCTAACTTAGGTCCAACACTTTCATGGATGCGCTCCATTGACTAATGCAAAAAGAGTCGTTTTCTACCTTTTTTTTGGCTGTATTTTTCTAAGATATGGTCAAACGCTGTTTTTGGGGCACTTGTAATAGTTGCTACCCAGAAAGGTTGAAAGGAGAAGTACGATTTATTCTCAAGCACTGTGTTGATCAGCTGTCTCTGGTGTTCACAGACATTTTTAACACCTCACTGGAGACATGCCATGTGCCAGCCTGCTTCAACGCCTCCACCATCATCAGGACAGGAAGCAGCATGTGAAGCTGAGAAAACATGTCTCTGATTCTATGACCATCAGCACCGGTTCCCCTCAAGGCTGTGTTCTTTCTCCTCTTCTCTTCTCCCTGTACACCAACAGTTGCACCTGCAGTCACCAGTTTGTCAAGCTCCTGAGGTCTGCGGATGACACCACCCTCATTTGGCTCATCTCCGGTGGGGAGGAGTCTGACTACAGGTGGGAGATCGACCACCTGCTGACCTGGTGCAGCCAGAACAGTCTAGAGCTCGACACTCTGAAGATAGTGGAGATGGTCGTGGACTTCAGAAACAGCCCAGCCCCATCATCCTGTGTGACTCCCCAGTCACCACCGTGGACTCCTTCCTGGAGCACCATCATCTCCCAGGACCTCAAGTGTAGCTGAACATCACCTCCCTCACCAAGAAAGCCCAGCAGAGGATGTACTTCCTGCGGCAGCTGAAGAAGTTCAGCCTGCCAAAGACCATGATGGTGCACTTCTACTCTGCCATTGAGTCCATCCTCACCTCCTCCATCACCATCTGGTACGCTGCTGCCACTGCCAGGCACAAGGGCAGGTTGCAGCGTATCATTCGCTCTGCAGTGAAGGTGATTGGCTGCAATCTTCCATCTCCAAGACTCTGAGGCGAGCAGGAAAGATTGTAGCTGACCTTCCACCCTATACACAAACTGTTTCTGACTCTCCCCTCTGGCAGGAGGCTGCGGCCCATCAGGACCAAAACCTCTTGCCACAAAAACTGCTTCTTCCCGTCTGCAGCTATACTCATCAACAAGGCCCAGGTCCCCCACTGACAACCCTCTTGCAAATAATGCACATGTCTCTGCATGTCTAAATTTTACTTAATTTCATAACATGCACAAACCTGGCACATTGCACATATTTATTGTTAATTGTTTTCATATTTTTACATTGTCAATTTATATATTTATGAACACAATATTATCTTCCGTTGCAATACGTCTACATAGCACAAACCGGAGTAATGCACATGTAAATATCTGGCACATTGTAAATAGTTGTATTATTTTTCTATATTCTTTTATTATTCTTATATAACTTGCATTTGTTTATTCCATATTTATATATTTCTACATTTATTTATGTCAACTGAATGTCTGTCTACGTGTAGCACCTGATCACCACAGCAAACTCCTTCTGAGAAATAGCACAACTAGTAAAAATGAAATCTAATCTTAAGAAATCCAAATTATAATGTTAAAGAAGAATCCGTGTATGGTTCGTTCTTTCATTATTTCGTTTCAAAACCAAATCAACCAAAACCAAGTTGTTTTTTGGTTTTTGCATTTTAAAACCAAAACTGAAAACAAAGGAGCTGCGTTTTGTTCTCTCTTTGACCGGTGTTGAATCCCTACAACCCGTCCTCACTCCCCCACTCGTCACATGCGGCATGGTCAAGGCCTGTCGGTGTTTGTAACGCACTGGGGATCCCTATAGCGTCATAGTTCAAGGTAGTGGGGGAAGCCCTGTAGTCAGTTTGTGACGGTAAAGGCAGGTATATGACATTTAACAGAAAAGACTGAGTAAAGTCGTGGTTGGGGTGAATGGAGTGCCAGAACCCAGAATTTGAACCAGGAGACCGGGGTTCGTGGCCAGTGTGAAACAAAAAGTCAATATTAGGCCTACATATTTAATCTATTTATTTTATTTTAAAGCCTATAGGTTAAGGCTATTTCTTTTCAAGTTGCATCTCATATCAACAATGGCGAATAGGATTTTAGAAGTGAGCACTACAGGTCTATTATAACCACATACGAAAAGAGACATAAGCTATGAGAATATACTTGTTTTGCAAGATCACGTCAAGCTGGAGGAGCCACTCAAGCACTCAAAATTCTCCAATTTTTAGATTAGGCTAAGTAGTCTACGTCAGCATCAAGGAAGCTGGGCCAGGCTATGGCCAGGGTACGAACTACTTAATAAGAGCAAGAGCTCCCCCGAAAACCTGATTTGTAACATTTTGGGGGTTCTCTAAAATATATGCTGTACACAATATGCTATTTTTGCCATTCATTTCAATTTTTCTGTAGCCTATCATCATGGATCATGTGTAAATCAGTAGCGGGCTTCATCCAGCCAGAGGGATCACCTAGTGTTGTAGTACTCGGGTCCGGTCTTGGTCTTAAGACCAGTTTTTGACGGACATTGAGGAATTGGGATTTTATTTCAAGACCAGTCAAGACCATAACTTTGGGAATATCAAATTGCTTTTGCATTGTGTGATTTGTTAGCATCCTAACTTACTGGAAGTATAACTTATTGCTTCAAATGCAACCAGTAACCCTAATTAAACATGTGTTGTTCCCGTTAATGACTGTCACCCCTCCCCGCAACGCTTACGTTGATTTTAGCTCTTAGTGTTTGCATGTGGGTGTTTTAATGGGAAAATGTATCTTTCAGATTACTTTGAGAAGTACCTATGATCTTGTTCCACATTTTATTGCGTGCCATGCAATGCAGGGAAGTGGTCTTGGTCTTGATTCGGTCTTGCCCTCCCTCGGTCTTGGTCTCGACTGCTCTCAGCCCTTAAAAGTCTTGGTCTTGACTTGGTCTCGGTTTGGGCGGTCTTGACTACAACGCTAGGATCACCGACTGTCCGCAGCACACCGGGTTGCTCCCGCGACGACCTGTCTCTCGCCCTGTACGCTCTAGTGCCCGCTCCCTCTCCGGCGGTAGACCTATGAATTGTGTTGCCAGCGGAACCGGCCAACTGGATGGTCAGTGCTCGTCCCCTCTGGCTGGATGAAGTCCGACACTCCTAATCCACGTGTTACTGGAGCTGATGCTCTTCGCAGCGCCGCGCAACTTTCTAAATTCTTCCATCTCAGAAAATAAAGGTCAGGTGGAAACAGTGTAGCCAAGAGAGGTTGAACGAAAATTACCCGAACCCTTTAATCCCTTTATGATTCATTAATATACAGCTGTGTAGGCCCACCACTGGATGTACTGACAACTATCAGGGAATTAATTTTAAACTGAAGAAATCTTAAAAACCGTTGAGCCAATAGCAGCCTCCGGTACTGCAGCTATATAATATTGTCCTGTTTTTCACACTAAAAACCCACTTATGTAGATGTCCAAGCTCATCTTAATTACATTTAATCAGGCACCGCCATCGCGTAGGTGTAGTGTAGGCCTATCTGCTGCAGGTTTATCAAGTGTAACCCACAAAAGGTACACAAATCAGACTAATTAAATGTCCAAATCAATATTTTTCCATTTTGCTTTTGAAACTTGTTTTTTTCCGATTTCATTTTAAATTAAATGATGAAATAACGAATCATGCACGGAAAAAAGCCTCACTACAGCCGTTGTGGATGTGGGTGTTCAGCCTTTCAGTGGAAAATGGCGTATTGTAACCTAATGACAGTAATAATCCCACTAATGCTAATGGAGTATTTGACAACACCCCAGATAAACCACATTGCTATAAAATACTGCACTTACTACAAGCAAACCGAGAGAAATTAGTTTATTTTGAAAGTAAAAGAGAGAATGTGTATGGATAAAGACCACAGGTTGACTTTTGCCATTTAGCTCTGCAGTACACAACATTTAGCACCATGTCAGTTCTACTCATCTTTGGTATTCATGATAACCTCTACATTTCACTATTTTATGTCATAACACTGAGTGGATCACACCCAACCTCAAACGGTGCACTTCCTTTCTTTATCTATGACACAATGAGCTGCACATGTGACTACATTTCAAAACAGGATACTGGTGGATAAGTGCTGACGTGCAGCTAGTGTCTATGCCATTTTGCAACTGCACTTAATCTCAACTAAAATCAAAAATCACATTAAAATAATCACATTATAATATTTCGCGTGTGTGTAATTAAGTAAAGTAGAGAGTCACCATAACTCACACCTAATGAAGCTGAAGCCTTGGATAACCTTACGATATTCTAGCCTCTTCTGTGCAACTCTTACTAGAAATAAAGCTCATGACCTCAAACTGCCTGCAAATACTATAAATGAAGAGCCATTTAGGAACAAACTAAGGAAGTCTGATTGGTTCCTGTGCAAACATCAAAAAACCGGTACATGTGGTTTGACTTCTAGATTATGACCTTATAAAACACGTAAGTATATCACACATCCTCAGGAACTGAGTGCAGGAAGAGGGTACTGGGCAGAGAGAGAGGAAGAGCGCAGACAATGATTTCAAATAAGGTTTCAGTCTACTAACAGAACATGACCTGTCCTAATCTCTGGCACAAGCAATAAGTGCTTCTTTCTGTTCGGCAAATGTGTTTAACAGTTTAACTTTCTACTACCTCTTTTTTTGTCATAATGGCTACGTTCAGACTGCAGGCCTTAATGCTCAACTCCTTTCTTTTCCCCAGATCCGATTTTTTTGTTTGACAGTTCACATTATTGATTAATTGTGGCCCACATCAGCCTGAAAGTGACCTGCATGCGCAGAAGAATAACACAACGTTACACAGGGGTTAACTCTGGTTAGCTCCTACTTACCCCCTAATTTTCACGAGATTTCCGTATTTCATTGTCCTCTCAAATTTCTCCCGAATTATGACAAGTGTTCACAACTTTCTATCCTTTCCATTACGGTTTCTGGGGCTGTACAACGCAACTGCTCCACAACTCACTACCTCTCTCTCGACTTTGTCCGCATGGACAAGTAGCATGCACATAACTCAGATGAGCGCTTGAGGTCTATTTCAAGCGTAAGACAGGGAATTTGTGAGCAGATGATAGCAAGGTAAAGGAGGAAGAGAGCCACGTTTAATAAGGGCTTTGTGGAGCTTTTTCGATCACCGTGGCCTCCGTCTGGCGGGGAAACAGCTGCTCTAGAGTGCCGTCAAAGTCGCATCAATTCCGACTCAGTTCGCATTGAAAAAGATCCCATCTGTATCGGATTTGGACCACATATGAAAGTGGCCCAAATCTGAACTGAAAAAGATCAGATTTCATGTGACTTTGCTTGTTCACACAGTCATAAAAAGATTAAATCTGGGTCACATATGGGCAAAAAAAATAATTCGGATTTGGCTCACTTTGGCATGCAGTCTGAACGTAGCCTACTGTATGTCAGCAAGACTTCACAGGTTGCATAATCACACAGCAAAGTTTCAGTGAGGCAATGTGCTTGTAAAATTGCTGGGTGGCAACCTAGTTGCTTGCTGACTTTGTTGTATCCTTGTGCGTTTGTGTGTATAGTGTAGTCTTTCTCCTAACAGTGACATCTGGTTGCTCAAGCACTGAAGGCTGCATCTGCCAGACAATTAACAGAAAAAGAGAGGACAAAACCACCCGCTTCCAAACAAATGGTTGACTGATTTCGGTTGTCACTAGGCATGTTTCCATTTGATGGCCCAAAACCTGGAGCCCAACATATTTAATATCAAGGCGAGGCAAGTTACAAGATACCAACATTAGCGTTCCTGGGAAATGTAGTACAGGTGGTTCCATGCTCCCCAACGCTGTGCAGGGAACATGGAACAGCTTATGGTGAGCATAACAAGGCAAAAAATCCATACGCTGATTATTTTGAATTATAATAGCCTCTACCGTACTTCCTTGTATGAGAGTACAACTTCCTCAACAGTTATGAAATGTATTACCAGGAACAGTGCAAACAAAAGTGGGAACTGGTCACAAAAGCTACACGTTAAGTTACAGGTCGTTATATTCCTCCAGTGGAAATGGACTAACTGTGACTAACTGTACAAAATTGCAGTCCTGCAGGAGACCGTATGTTCTTTCAGTGCTCCCTCATCAAATGTTCCTACTCCCAAAGCTAATCTACTGCTGCAGTACATCTTAGCCCTACTTATCCTGATGGTGTACTGGAAAGAACAACACACTACAAGTGGGTATTTTCATATGCAAACAGGAGAGAGAGTGAAATCTGCATACTCATGACATTTAAAAATTTATATGGTGCAAAAAATACAATGACATAGCAGTGTTTTGAGTCTCTGTCAGCACATTGTAATTGTAACTTAATCCATGAGATGTTTAAGTGCTGACCGCCAGCTTTAATGGTGTTCACATCCAAAATGAGTGAATAGTGTAGGACTTTTCATACACAGTGCCCACCTTTTATGAAAATGCAGCAGGATCTCTGTTACGCAAAGCATCAACACTTTAACCTTAAAGTGTGCTGGAAAACAGAGCAAACACAATCGATGTGTCACTGTATCATAGGGCTTTTCTGGCACAATGACACTCATCTTGCGACCATTTTAAAGAGTGCCCTACAGCCTCCAAGCAGGTTGTGGTGACGTCAAATGGACTTCATCGGCTGCAGGTCTGTCGAGTCTTCACTGCTTGACCAAGGGCCGGGCTAAGCTATACACAGGTAGGCCTGTTGTAATATAGATGCATCTCTCTGCTGCGGTGAGCTGACGTACAGAGTCAATCTAGGCCAGCACATGTGTCTGAAAAAGGGCTTCTAATACCGTCAGTGAATGCGCTTCACTTACAATTGTTGACTTTAGTTTGCTCAGTGTGCTGAATACATGCAAGGCACCACTAACATAACGGATCTCAATTTTTTCCATTAATGTATATAAAAGAGTTTAAACCTACTGATGTATCTGCCATTTGCCATCGGCAAATGACTTTAACATTAGGGAGTACTTGTGTCCATGCAGCAATATATCTCTAAGCTGGTTTTAATGGATCTTGGAACAGTGGCAGCCAAGCACTTTAATAGCAGCAACTGCTGCTGACTTATGGTAATACATATTTTAGGGTTTAGACTCCTTATACACATTGTTAGTGATTTAAATAAAAAAAGAAACAAACTGGCTTTCTTTTGAGGGTTGGATGAAATTTGGATGCATAAGTCAATAAAGAACTCCTGTTTTGTTTTGTGTATTGTGGCTTCTGAGATGTAGTGAGTTTGGGGTTCAGTGTCCAAACTGACATCTATCAAAGTAGGCACTCCTGATTTCTGTACGCTCTATGGGTAAAAAACATAGGACAGAAGAGCCGTTGGATGGGGATGGGGTAAGAAGAGGAGAGTGAAATTCAGAATAAGCCTCATCAAAACATTTGGGTTTTTCCTGGCTCAAAATGGGGCAGAGGTGGTACCATCCTGATCATGTGCATTCTGTGCTTTCAAGTGTCTCAAACAAAAACACTTTTTACATGCAATGTTATTCTAAGAGTTTTAGTTAAGTTTAA
Organism: Micropterus salmoides; assembly: GCF_014851395.1. Taxonomy (NCBI): domain Eukaryota; kingdom Metazoa; phylum Chordata; class Actinopteri; order Centrarchiformes; family Centrarchidae; genus Micropterus; species Micropterus salmoides. Next base: position 24,810,406 of record NW_024041373.1, read on the forward strand.
GAGTAATAACATGATTGATGAAAATGTCAATTATCACGTTAAAGCATTTTTTAGTACAAAAAAAAAGTGAGAGAAAAAAATCAAATCAAATACAACATACAAGCGACTGTGTTAATTTACACAACAACAGACAGCAAGTCTTTTAAAATCAAACCCAACATCAGCTCTTGTTTTCACAAGCATCCTTGTTTTTGAGACGGTCCGTAACTCTGCTTTTAGGCACGTTGGACAGACATTCCGTTCATAGTGCTGCAAACTGCATGATCATAGGTGATCAAAAGAAAAAAAAAAAGAAGAAAAAAAACCCAGCCGTAAAACCAACTTCACCCTGGTTTCCATTCTCTTTTCTATTTGGCGAGTTGAGGTAGAGCTGTTACTGCAGCTGCACTTTTCGCACGCTCTTCCACGTGTTAGACCCCTGGTACCTTCAATACCTTGCAAAACGAGTATCAATGCATTTTCAGAACTTTGCTATGAACTTGGCACCAAAGTACTGGTTCTCGTGACATCCCTACGTCCAAGACGTGTTCAGCACAAAAGCTTTAAGCAAGGGGAGAACTTTGAGCCTTGCTCTGTCAAATGTGCATCCAAAGACATTAGTTTCAGGCTGTATTGAACACGTTTTGAAACTGAAATGATCCATTGTGGTTTACTATACATTAAGCACATGTAGTGCAACTACTTCTTGACTATCGAAGCTGCACGCAGCAACTGCATGCTTTATCTCAGTAGTACATTCTTCATAGTCAAGCTGCCCGTTTGTACTGTCCTTTACTGTAACCTTTGGGCGACTCCTGGTTAGTTGTTGGATGCATTGTAAACCAGTACTATGAGGGGCTCAGGAGAGACCAGGTTCCTGCGCCAACATGAATGATGACATTGTGGTTGTACAGACCTGATTAGAGGTACCCATAATTAGCTGCTGCCCTAGCTGTCTCCAGATTTCCCATTTGGGATGTTCTAAAATGACTGACCTTGACAGATCTTTAAATCAGAGGGAATCGCTGCGCTCTTGAAGCAGATTCAGTACTTTATTCAACACTTTAGAAAGCCACATTTCTTTAGTAAGTGATGCCTTTGAATGCTCATTAAATGTGTAAAGTACATATTTTTTTTAAACTCTGAAGTCTCTCTACAGTGTTGTACTACAGAAAGGCCCTTGAGCTTAAAACAAAAGCTGCAACTGAAGCAGCCTGTTTTCTGCTATAGTAGCAAATTAAGAGTCAATCTCCTTTTGAGATTTGAGAACACATTAATGTTCTAGGGAGCAACTCATGTAAATAACCATTTTTACTCATCCCTCTTCTTCTCCACATCCCCATAAACTGTTAGGAATGCCTGGAATAGTAATGAGGAGGGGTGCATAAGGTGAGATGATTACATGAGAGTGGGTAGAGAAAATGCCCTCTACGTTAAAAAAGGTTACAGGTTTGATTTAATCATCAGGTGAATGCACGTTGCGTAACGGTCAAAGTGTCCTTGGGAAGATAAATGGAGCTTGTGCCTGCTCACTGAGTGTCGCTGAGCTACAGGAGAACATCAGCATGTCCTAAAGTAAACACTCCACACATGGTGCGGAGAAATAATTTGCTATTTATGCAGAGCACTGGCTGGACAGTCGCTATTGTTTGTGCTCTGGGATCATTCAATTAAAAAATAAATAAAAAAGATACCCAACGCCTCCATCTATTCCATCTCTACCATAGCAACTTGAAACTGCAAAATGGATCTACGAAAAGCACAACCACCAAACACGCTATTCCCTAATAACCTGTCTTGCAGTCACTCACAAATACACACAAACATTTTAACACTCGTACTGTTGTGTTTTGGGCTTCTTGCATCACAAGCTATTTCCCATGCAGGGCAGGGACTAGATGCAGAGTAAACAGATTAGCTGCATCCGAGAGACACAGGAAAATAATGGAATCATTATGATGACAACAACCTGGTGTACAGAACAGAAAGCTATAAATGCAACCGCATATGAATCCAACATAATATATCCATGGTTTGAGAACAGCCACGCTACCAAAAAAGTGAATCAGTTCGGCATAACTGAAAACAAGCTTATTTGACAGGTTTCTAAAATAAAAGCTCTTCTGTTGTCATTTGTTTCATGATGTTCACTGACTGGTCATAATTTAGCCCACTTTTTATTTACATTTCAAGACAGAAACTCACCCTTGAATGGATGAGGGCTACTCATCCAAAGTGTGGTTTGGACTTTTCTGTTTAAACATAGCAGGGCTACAGAGCTGACACACACACACATCTGTGCAGCAACTCTGGAAAATGTGGCTCATGTGATTAAAAACGTCTATCTTGGAGGGCATCAGGGAGAGAAACTAGGAGAGATATACTGAGGAAGAGGAGAGGAGAAAATAGCTAAGCTACTAAATCAAGAATAGAAAGTTCTTCAGGTTAAAAAAATCTGACTTCATCAAACTTTATTCTCTCTGTTATCTCCTTAGTCTGCTTTCCTGCCACAACCATTCAGTGTGTGTGTGTGTGTGTGTGTGTGTGTGTGTGTGTGTGTGTTGACCATGGGAGCAACCAATTCGATTCTCTTGAGTTTTTCCTTTTTTAAACCATAACTGTGTCATCATCATGTCTTGTTTAGTCACAAACATATCTGATATTGTTGAAAATGTCCATGGTGATGACTTCAAACTCCTTGTTTTGTCCCAAACTTAAAAGATATTAAATGTTCTTTTAATTTACAACGTAATTTTAATGACACAAAACACAGAAAATCAGCAAACCATTGCATTTCAGAAACTGGAAACAGCTGGTCTGTTGGCTTAATGAATGCCTTTAAAGGATTAATCAATCATCAGACGTGTTGATTAACTTCCAATCGATAGTAATCAATTTCAACCACTCACATTTCAGTCCATAGGTTAGGATAATGCTGTCTCTTCAGTGTTACTGCTTTAATATTGCTAATAACATCGTGTTTTCCCCGTGGAAGTTTTCTGTCGTACTTATTATTGAGTTCTGTTTACTTTTCTGAGTAATCTTCCTAATGAAAGTAGCCTACACAAAGCTCGTAATAACAACATAGCCCTGTTCCTTAAACGAATAGGCTATGTAGGTAATCCTAAATGTAGTCTCACACTCTTTCATGCAGTCACTAAGCATAGCGGTTTGATGGTCGGCAGTGATATGAATGTAGCGACTCCGGTAAACTCCTGAAACACACAAAAGTAGCGGTAAACTCACTTGTTTCCAGCCGTCTTCGTCTGCTGAAAGTCACTACAACAACCGCGGTAGAGTTAATAAATCCATTCGTCTTTTTCGGCGGACAAACGTCGTCTGTTCGCAGTGACCTGCCGCTGTTTTCACTACGTCGACCGCTGAAGACTGGACCGACTTCTCCTTTCTACGCTGACGCTGTGGTAATGTTCTGGGCGGAGCAAGGCTGTTTCTCCCGCACACACAGATACACACACTCCTATGAAGTAGTAATAGTTTGCCATTGAAATATTATATTTTGTCAAATAACGTTAGGTCTATCCTCCCTTTGTAGTCAGAACCGCTTAAGGTGGCCTTACTCCCTAAAGGTGAGCAGTTTACTAAAATAGATTGATTAAAATATTTTCTTAATGACTTTTCTAATCACTGGCTAATTTGTAGGGCTGATATTGGGAAAAAATGATTTTTCTTTTCTGCGATATTGTATTGCGATGAAATAAATACAAGAATTTTCTTGATATGACTTCAATTGCTCTATTTGAAAAGAATTAGCATCCTAGAATTATTGTGGTGATTTTGTAGGGAAAATGTATAGAAAATAAAAATAAATTACCTGAAAAACTTTTTATTTTTAGAATGGAGACTTTTCTGAGTGCAAACCATCCTTTTTTGAGCTTTAATGCAGTGATCATATTTTAAACAAAATTATAAAAATAAAAGAGCAGCTATACATCCGCCTCCTGAGTGGTTTACAAAAGTAGTTTTTTTTGCAACCAAATCCCCTGTACAAGTGGTTATTTGTCCTTGACAAATAGCGGGGATGGGGCCTGCTTTGTTTATTTGATAAACTGATCAAGATTGTGGTTGGTGGTTTGCACAGCCAGCTTGTCACTCACTAGCAACAAACTCTGTACCCTTAAATCAGAGTAAATTAGTTAGTTCAGACAGACTGCTCTTGTAGATTAGTCATGGAAAATGAGAACTGTGTTCATGGAAAATGTGAGTTTTCCTTTTGTGTCAATCAACAAAAAAGTGTTTGAGTCAATTTGACTTGCTTGACATCACACATCCTGCCAAATGACCATTGCGCAAGGGCACATTGCGATGATGCTGAAACAATATATATAGTGCAGCCCAACTAATTTGTTTGAAACCTGGCTACACCATTAGCTGCAGTTACCAGGACAATATCTATTAAACCTGATTGAAATCATTCTTATTAGAGATTCCAACCTAAAGGTATGGTAAGCGAATTAAGTCAAAAACAAGTATTTTTGTCAAATTCAGCTAACAGCCCATCTCCTTATGGTCCACTAGTAGCTGTGTGCTCAGTGTGTGAGCTGAAAATGAATCCAGAGTTGCTGTTCGCTCTACATCATGATATTTGTCATGGAATTGGATTTCTTTGGAATTGCTTACCCCGCCTTTAACTGTTAACGTAAACGCTGAGTAAAGTGATCTAATAAGATGTGTGTTTACATTCCCCAAAGCACTTAATCAGATTATAACTTTTTGACATTTGCAAAATGGTTCCGCCTGCTGTGAAGCCTCCTGTAGTAGTTTAATGGAAGTAAACAAGATTGGTAATACAATTTTAAAGATGGACCCACATCTTGTCCTGGGAACAATATATGCGTTTCTGCTGTTCTGTTTCCGGATTTGAACAATCCCCCACAGTTTTCAAGGTCTCCAACAAAAAAATCAGCCACAGACCGGTTTTGTTTTGCTACCGCCCTGTTTCTGCCCCTCCCAGAAACTTGTTCACATCACCAAATGTTACCCTGACATGGCAAACATGTGCAGAAAGAATATCTTTAAATTAGCCCACCATTATATGGATATTACAGGCACTTTTCCTTTTGAGCTGATAATCAAAGGTTTACACCACATTTCTCGTCCCAGTAGAAAGTTTCTTCGGATCGGGACGGATCAGGCCAGTTTCTTCCGATTGAGGTGGTTAAATGAGGCATTTTTATATCTATTATTATTGGTGAAATATTGGGATCCATGTAAACACAGCTACTGTTAGGCTACTAATGTAACTGTCTCTAATTAACTGACTGACTAACACATTGTTCATATGCATTATCCACCTTTTGGTTGTTTTAAATGGGTCTGTTTACTATGTTCAGCAGTAGTGGTGGACTCAGTGGGTGGTGGGGTTGCCCTTGCAGTGGGTAAAATGGAAAATGCAGTGCCATATAGGCTGTCTTACATGCTAGAAAATGAGTTGGCCCCTATGTTACTCTAAATGGTTAATAGTGTGTTTTTATTACAGAGATGTTGTAATTATGCTTTAAATCTGATTCGAATAATAAAACTATTTTAATCTTAACCAGGTTTTGGAACTGTTTCACCATAAATGCATCACGATTTTCTGCGTGCTGGTGCCTCACTGCATGCAGCTGGTGCTGGTTTTTATTTTTCCGCCACTGTTTTTGCTTGCTGTAATAATTTCCTCCTAAAGATCCCTTACTAACATGCATCCAATTGAAGCAATGGGGGACAGTATGTTTCGGTGCAACAATATACCCCATAGTTAATGTGTTAATATACCATGTCAAGTGGGTAACTTCAAAAATAGTCTGAGAAACGGATAGCTGGTTTTTGTATGGATTAAACAATAGTAATGTAACATGTTAATTATTGAGCTTTAGAGGGGCTAGTAGGCCACTTTTGTTACCTTTGGACCGAGCCAGTCTGCAGTCTAGTCTTAATGCTAAGCTATTTATCAAAATGTCAAAACTTTCCTTTAACAACATGGAAGTACCTGAAAACCAAACAATGAGTTGTCGTGTGAGGTGAGCACTTGCCAGTCATAAACAAGGGAATCGTCCCCATCTCTACCATCTAATCCCATGATATGAGCATGGCATTATACAACTTTTCCACCAAGCATGTCTTTTTGACCTTTTATGTCAAGAATACAACATCAGAAATTCCCTTTGAAGGGAGCATTATCAACTGACTCACTAGACAGGGGAAACTTTAACTCTCTTCTATTAAAGGACTAGTTTGACATACATTTTGGGAAATAAGCTTAATAGACGTTACTTGCCAAGAGTTAGATGAAAAGGTCGATACCACTTTCATGTCTGTGCATTGACTATGGAGCTAATAGCCATTTGGCAATTAGTAGGCCTATCTTTCCAGTCATATAAGATAACAGATGACAGCTGACAGGTCAATTTTCTCTGTGTTTGCTAAATTACTAACAAACACTGTGTCATCAGTCTATAAGAGATGGACCCGTAACACCTGTTACAGTGAAGTGGTGCCACTCTTTAGCATTTAAGGAAACTATTATATTGAGGCCTGTTTGTTTAATTCTTCTCAAAGTCCTCTGGTTTATTATCATTGTGCTTTATAGCCATGATTTTATTTACGAATATTGTTTTCCAATGAGTGTGTCTAAACACAAAAAAATCAGTAGTAGCAGTTGATTGGCTGGGTTATTGTATGATTTTGGCTTCCAGCGATTTTGAAAACAAGATAATCGAAATGAAATGATTATTGTGCCAGATTCCGTTTCGCACTGATGCTCTTGATTTGTCTTGTGATAGAAACCCAGCCCACTCCTTTCCTTTACAGCTGTAGCTCCCGCCCCACCTTAAAAGTCTAAACTCAGCTAGGCTATGGCATGTTTAACTCAGCCTGAGGTGTTATAACTGCTAAAACTTGTTAGTCCCCATTATTAGGCCTAATCGAGCAGCCGGGGTCTGGTTTGATTCAGCTAGTATAATACAAGAACTGAGAATTTCCTCATGTGTCGTCATGCAGATCACTTGTGCTCCATACCCACTAATATGCAGATGAATTGTCTCTTTATGTTTGTGTTTTTGACAGCAGCAGAACTTGTACTAATTATTGCTGATGTGTCCAAAGAAGAGGCATCCAGATGGCAGTTAGAGGTATGCGTTGTGTGTGGCTTTGGCTGTGTGTGTGTGTGTGTAATGGGTGTGGGGTCTCCAAACAGCAGAGGCCCAGTCCCCTGGCTATCCTCTTTTAATGACCCAGGCCACGACAATGGGGGTCTGGTGTGTGACGGAACAGAGGATCCACGTCTGTCTGTATAACAGACCCACAGCTGGTCACCCTATGGAAACAATGGACACAGCTCATGCTCATAAATAATAATCTTGATGATTATTCATTTCAGGGTTTTTTCTCTCTCTTTGACACTATTTACTTTCTCAGTTCTACCTACACTGCTCAACAAGATTCCTGTTCTCTAGATGGTACAGATATGAAAAGTTAAAATCCAAAACCAACAAATTGATATATAGAACAATCTCTATGAAAGTTAAGTGAAAAAAATATTTTGACAACTAGTCACAATGAAAGAAGCTGTTAAAAGGTCTGCTAGTTAACCTTGCCGTCCGCTTACAGTGTTAATTTTGGTCCTTTTCATACACAACAACATATGGAAAAAAATCTAAATATTTTATGAATTAATTTGTTTTCAAACTTTTATGCTACCAGTTTGACACTGACAACCTACAGTTTAACTACAGTTAACCTACAGTAAGCTATATATACAGTAATATATATATAAATTAATAATAGTGTGTAGAATCTTCATGGAGAGACAAGCCGCTGCACGTCTTGTACCACAGACAAATAGATGAAGTGGCTGATCAAGAAATCCTACCAGTGGCTGGAAAAGGCTGGACTGAAGGACAGCACAGAAGCACTAATCATGGCGGCACAAGAACAGGCACTCAGTACAAGATCAATAGATGCTGGGGTCTACCACACCAGGCAGGACCCCAGGTGCAGACTGTGCAAGGATGCCCCTGAGACAGTACAGCACATAACAGCAGGGTGTAAGATGCAGGCAGAAAGTGCAGACATGGAACGCCATAACAAGCTGGCATAGTGTACAGGAACATCTGCCATGAGTATGGGCTGAAAGTCCCAAGGTCAAAATGGAAGACACCTCCTAAGGTAGTTGAGAATGACCGAGCTAAGATCCTGTAGGACTTCAAGATCCAGACTGACAAACTGGTGATGGCTAACCAACCAGACATCGTGTTGATTGACAAACAGCAGAAGAAGGCTGCAGCGATAGATGTGGCAATTGCTTCACTTTACATTCATGTAATAAATATACAAACGTCAATAAGGTGGAAAATCAGCGTATGACATAAAGAAAAAGAAAAATATTTTGGTTATAATCATCCGCTTATAGTTTGACAACGTGTTGTATCTAAAAGTACTGTCAAGAAGCTATTCAGATATTACTGTGGTGCAGAGATATAAATTGACCCTAGTATTGCCTGTGTAGCCAAAGTTTGATATATAGAGAGAGCTCTTTTGTCGTCTGAAAACTATTAAAACACATCGATAGTCCACACTGTTGCACTGGGTGACATGTTCCTCCATCACAATGAACACACACACTGTAGCTTATTTTAACTCAGTCCCCCTGTTTTCCAAAAACAACACTGTCCAGCTGTTCGTAGAAATAAATGAGTCTTGTAAAAAACGAAACAATATTTTTGTGATTTAATGTTAAAGAATTATGTCATCAGCACCTCCAAGATGTAATTGCCTAATTTGTCTCACAAATTACTGTCAAACACGTGCATATACGCATGCATATGGTCCACACCCTGCTGTGGGTCCGGGTTAAGTGCTTCACATTCATTAGAGCCCTCCACCAATCTCTGTGTGAACAGAGAGCAGGGTGCTAATCCCGGTTAATGACGATAATTAGACTAGGATAGGAAGGCCGGTGCAAAGGAGCCCACAGACAGCCAGGACTCAGGTGTTTCTTCTGTCCACCTCCCAGAGTCTCAGGTGGTTAGTGAGGCATTGTTTGCTGTGGATGTGATCTGCAGAGCACACACTGGCACTTCTGCCCCTGCTGAACGAGCTACTCGTTATCAGGTTTCATTAATGTATGACCAACACTCACTGCAGTTAATGAGGTGCATGAGAGTGAGGAATCAAAGCGTCGCTGCACACAAGAAGCTCTGAAGAAACAATCGATTCAAACAAGAAATGTTTTGACACTAAGTTGACAGCACACGTCACCGCAGCGACCAACAGGAAGGACTTCACTGAGAACCACATAGAACAAACAACATGAGACTGGGTTTTAATTCAGTAGCCACAGTGAGGACATTTCAGGAAGTCACGGACTGCAGCAGTTTGGTTAAATGCTGCAGTCTGAAAGACACACACATCCTTGAGAGAAACTCAAATCATCAATGTCTCAATATGACTTTTAACTTTTGTGGTAACTCATAACAAGCTTCACATTGATTCCAGCTGTCTTTATTTTTGCATGAGTGCAAATTTACATTTTTTTAAACTCATCTCTTCCGAGAACACTTCCTATTATAACACCTCAAACTCCTAACCTCTAACATGCACTTCCTGAGCTCTTCTTCTTCTATACCCTTATCCTGTATTGATTACACTTTTTTACTAACTCTTACTTCTAGGTATTTATCCCATTGATGCGATATGTGCTATTAGCTCTTACTAGTAGATATTAGTGCTCTTACTAGTATGTATTGTCAGTATTGTCAACACTCAACTACACACACACACACACCTTATCATCTCATCAAAGAGTAAAAAGACTAAAAAAATGTTAACTATGAAATATGAACACAATTTACGGAAAATGACGAGATTCACCTTAACCGTCACAGTGAGTTCGGCCCTGCCTTGAACTAGACACACTGTGTCTACCTGCTGAGGACATGTTCCTGTTCTGTTCAGTGTCTATAAGGTAATAAATCCAAGATAAAACAATTGCACACTATCTGCAGGTGAAGATCATAAAAATGAATTTACAAGCAGACAATGTTTTGGCCAAGGGGTCATATTTGAATTAGACAACATCCTATTTTAACTACTTCTCAAAAGTGCAACCGTTTTTTTTATTGGCAGGAACACAAAGTGTACCTATTCATTGAGGTAGGTAAAAATTTGACAGACCTATTTTGAGTGTGTAACAATGACCTCATCTTTAAATTGAGATAATGGGAAAATTATGGATATCTGCTGCTGAAGATACTCAAACTGAGAGGCTAAACAGCAAGCTAATGTACAGTGAAGGTGTGACTGACTGCTCTTATCTAGAGATAGTGTGTAAAAACCCTTTGTTTACAAAACAAACAACATAGAGATAACAATGTAAAATGTTAAACATCACTGTGATTAATTTCTTTTCAGTGCCAGACACCAAACATGCAGGTACAAATGACAGACTGACTGACTGATTTTGAGAATGACGGCTAACATCACAAGAGTTGTGTCCACTTCCTGAGGAGGAAACCAAGATGCTATTGTTGAGAAATGAAACGTGCAAGTGTAAAGTTATTTTAGGGTGCAGAGATGCGTGCTAAACATATGCCAGTCTTTGTAAACTGTGTTCTGACCTCAAATGTCACAGCAAAGATAGCGGAAACATGACTTGTGACACACTGAAGTTCTGCGTTTTTTAATCTTAAGAAGATGGACTGCCTGTACGTATTATATTATATTATAAACATTTGTCCATTTGTGGGAAGGGAAAGCAACATTAACATATTATCACCAGACCAGACCTATCCAGATTAAGTTCCATCCAAAGCCTGGAACATTTCTGCAGTCCAGTTAATAAACCATTATCCCTAATTCATTTATCAGTGAGGACATGTAGATAAAGAAATAAAGTATAGCATTTTAAGCTGAGGCTCTGGAAGAGGTGCTGCAACACAGTCACCATGTCAACCTTAAAAAAATATCAGAGTTGAATTTACACCTCTCTGACACAGTGTAAAAAAAGGACATTACATGCTTCACAAATATAGGATTTATTGCTAGTGTACTGGATTTCATTAAAACAAAACTGCATTAGAACAAACTGGTAACTAATTTTATATTTTTCCTCTGTCTGCTGCACCACCAACCTAAAAATGTTGCTAGAAATGAACACAAGCAGACTAATTAAACTCCTTCAGGGAAAGGTTATGGTTTGAATGGTAAACATGCTAAGCCGTAAAAGGCCAATCATTGTTTACTTTTTCTTCTACAGTAACTCCAGTTGCATGTAAGGGGAGTGGTGGTTGAAATTCTTTGTCATTTGTCTGTTCAAAGTTCCTCTTGGAGCAACAATAGCATCTTTGTAGTTCTTTGCCCAGATCCTGGCAGCGATGTCCTTGGGTCCTGTGACTTTGGGTCCCGGGTGTCTTTCTGTTCGTTCCTCTAACACAATTCAAACCCTCTTCTGTTCCAATTGGTGCGGGCAGATCAGAAGGCTGTCTGACCATAGGCTTCTGATAAAACATATCGGTTGGATATGTAAACATAAATATACCAGCTGATAATACACCCTAAACTCTTTGTCATTCAGTGTGGGCAGATAGCTGTAAAGGATCCATGCACATGCAGGTGTCAATTATTCTGGCAAAATTTTGACGTCACTGTATAAATAGATAAATGAACGATTTCTGCATTTCATTTAGATGCTTCAGTTTTCAGGGTCCTGGTACTGTGCATTTTGACTCACTGCCCACTGTCATGGCTTACTGAGACACTCAAATAGAACAGAGACATCATTAATGTAATGTTTCCAACTATGACCAGTAAAAATGTCTGTTGTGGACATTGCAGATTGCAGATCTTATCAGGCAAAATAAGTGAGTGGATGTACTATGAGTGTGTACAGGTTTCAGTTGAACATAACAATATTATATTCCACTAACATCTTTAAAAAGTAACTAAGTATTTACTCAAGTCCTGTACTTCAGTGCAATTTTGAGGTATTTTAATTTTAGTATATCTGATATATTTAATATACTTTATACTTAATATATAATCCCCTACATTTCAGAGGGCAATATTATCCTTCTTTTTTTTTAACTCCATTACATTTATTTAAATCCTATATTTACTAGCTACATTGATTGTACACACCAAACACATCATCAACTTGTTAAATATGATGCATTTTTATGGATTAAAGGCCCTATATACCCTGGTGTACTTTTACTTTTGATACTTTATGTAAATTTTACTGGTAATACTTGTGTACTTTTACCCCCAGTGTTTAAAACCTCTGTGTGCGACAACTGATTGGTAAAATTGTGTTTTTGACAGCATGGGAAAGTGGAAATGATGGCTGTAAATTAAAGAATGAGGATTAGACTGTGAATAATCCACTGGTTGAGGACCAGGGCAAACATGAGAGAAAAGATCTTCGAATTCGAAGTAACTCTTGGAAAATGCATCATAGATAAAGTCAAACAAAGTTTGGTTAGATATTTCATCCACTTTTTCTAGTATGAAACTGTGTGCTAATGCCCTAGATACCAAATGTATCATGCCATTTGGCGACTTCATCAAAGTGTGACCAGAAAACACTCACAGATGTTCATGTTTGCATTGCCAGTGAGGAATACTGTAATTACTGGAGATAAGTATAAGTGTTTGGTTATAAAATCCTGATACAACTGAGCATTTATAGCTATAATTAGACTTTACTTAAATTGCTTCAGTTCATCTGGTGATTCTAAGACATGAACTTGTGTTGTGTTGAATGAGTAGATCAGGAGTGAATTGTCACTGACACTATTCCTTTAAATAATGATGACAAAATGGCTATTTTGGCATCATTTCATACCTCAATAATATGAATCATAGCAGTTTCAGGACAACATTTAACATGCATCATAGTATTAATGTAATCATTTTAGCATTTGGATGATGGTTTGTTCAGTGACTGAACAGGAAGAAGTACAGCATGTATCATCAGACGTGCTCTTATGTAAATGAACATGTTACTTCTCCAAGATGTCGCTGAGTATAGCTGCCTTGGTGTTAGGTGCGCTTTGTTTTGTTTTGTTTTTGTGTGTTAATTCAGTTTTCGGCTGTGATTCCCGGAGCTCTTTCACCAGGGAGGAGCTCATGAACATCAGGGGAACAACTACAATGGATTTAATTCCCACTTTTCTTGCGTCATCAGTGAAATTATTGGACATTTTAGTGAAGGGTTCCACAGGAGAGGAAAAAGAGCTGGGTCGCTTGTGCGTCTCCGCCGGCGGGGACTTCGCACACCGCTACTGGCAATATTTCTCTCCAACATGCGCTCACTGTGCAACAAACTGGACGAACTTCAGCTTCTGGTGGGGAAAAACAGAGACTTTTATTCATCTTCTGTTCTGTGCTTCACAGAGACGTGGCTGTGTGAACTGATACCGGACTCCGCGCTGCAGCTGGCTGGCTTCCAACTGTACAGAGCAGACCGCGACACAGAACTCTCTGGCAAAACAAAAGGTGGAGGTATCTGTTTTTATATTAACGATGGCTGGTGTAGCGACATTACAGTGATTCAGCACTGTTCTTCTAATCTGGAATTTCTTATCATTAATTGTAAACCATTTTACTCCCCCCGTGAGTTTGCTTCATTCACTCTGGTCGGTGTTTACATCTCACTGCACACCAACGTGCACGACGCACAGCGCATGCTGGCCGACCGGATACTGTGTGTGGAGCAGACCCGGACTCCCTTGTTATTTTTCTCTGTGACTTTAACGGGAAATCTCAACCAAGAACTCCCCAAATACAGACAGTTTATAAAGTGTCCAACCAGAGAGGGGAACACTTTGGATCACTGCTACACCACAGTTAGCAGTGCCTATCACGCGCTCCACTGGGACACTCTGATCACGTGATGGTCCATCTGATTCCTGCTTACAGGCAAAACTAAAAGCTCTGTAAACCTGTAGTGAGGACATCAAAGAAGTGGACAAGTGAAGCTATTGAGGATCTTCAGGTGTGTTTGAACTGCACTGACTGGGACGTTTTCAAGAAGGCTACCAAAAATCTGGATGAGTTTACAGAGACTGTGATGTCCTACATCAGCTTCTGTGAGGACACATGTATACCAACACGCACCAGGGTCAGTTATAACAATGACAAACCCTGGTTTACAGGTAAACTCAGACAACCACGGTTGGAAAAGGAGGAGGCATTTAGGAGTGGTGACAGGGACGGGTGCAGGGCGTTAAAGTACAGGTTTAGCAAGGAGGTGTGAGAAGCTAAACGACTGTAGACTAAAGAACCAGTTCTCTGTAAAAGACGCCACTTCTGTCTGGAGGGGGTTCAGACAGATCACAAACTATGCCCCACTCCATAAACTATTCTCGCCTGGAAAATGAGCTGAACCAGTTCTACTGCCACTTTGAGAGTCAATCGGACACCATCCCCCGTCACTCCTCTGCTCAGTTTCAGCCTCAGTCAACCATTTCTTCCCCCCCTTCTCAGAGCTGGCCACCCCCTACCCTCCTCTCTCACAGAGAGGGAAGTCAACAGTCTTTTCAGGAGGCAGAAACCATGCAAAGCAGTTGGGTCGGACTCTGCCTCCCCATCCACCCTGAAGCACTGTGCTGATCAGCTGTCTCTGGTGTTCACAGACATTTTTCAACTCACTGGAGACTTGCCATGTGCCAGCCTTCTTGAAAGCCTCTACTATCATAGCAATAGTTTATTCGAGGATTTTCAGTCAGGTTCATCATAGCACAGAGACAGCACTGTTGAAAATTACTAATGACCTCCTAATTGCATCAGACAAAGGACTTGTCTCTGTACTGGTTTTATTAGATCTTAATGCTGCTTTTGATACCATTGACCATCATATCCTATTACAGAGACTGGAACATTTCATTGGCATTAAAGGAACCGCTCTAAGCTGGTTTAAGTCCTATTTATCAGATCGATTTCAGTTTGTACATGTACATGTGCGCCAAAGTTGCTTGGACCAATCCTCTTCACTTCATATATGCTTCCTTTAGGCAATAGTATCAGGAAACACTCCATAGACTTTCATTGTTATGCAGATGATACTCAGTTATATCTATCGATCAAGCCAGATGAAACTCATCAGTTAGCTAAACTTCAAATGTGCCTTCAGGATGTTAAAACCTGGATGACCTGTAATTTTCTAATTTTAAAAGCAAATAAAACTGAAGTTATTGTTCTGGGGCCCAAGCACCTCCGTGATGCATTATCTAAAGATATAGTTTCCCTTGATGGCATTGCCCTGGCCTCCAGCACCACTGTGAGGAATCTTGGAGTTATCTTTGATCAGGACATGTCATTTAAGTCTCACATTAAGCAAATTTCAAGGACCGCCTTTTTTCAACTACGTAATATTGCAAAAATCAGGAACATCCTGTCTAAAAATGATGTAGAAAAACTAGTCCATGCATTTGTTACTTCTAGGCTGGATTACTGCAATTCCTTATTATCAGGCTGCTCGAAAAAGTCCAGTAAGACTCTTCAGCTGATCCAGAATGCTGCAGCACGCGTTCTGACAGGAACCAGGAAAAGAGATCACATTTCTCCTGTTTTAGCGTCTCTGCATTGGCTTCCAGTAAAATCCAGAATAGAATTTAAAATCCTTCTTCTCACCTACAAAGCTCTTAATGGTCAGGCTAGTGTTGTAGTACTCAAGACCGGTCTTGGTCTTAAGACCACTTTTTGATGGTCTTGGCCTCGTCTCGGACTCGACCGCCTTTGTACTCGTTCTTGTCTCGGTCTCGGACATTGAGGACTTGGGATTTTATTTCAAGACCAGTCAAGACCATAACTTTGGGAATATCAATAAATTGCTTTTGCATTGTGTGATTTGTTAACATCTTAACTTAAACATGTGTTGTTCCCGTTAACGACTGTCACCCCTCCCCACGATGCTTATGTTGTTTTCAGCTCTTAGTGTTTGTATGTGGGTGATTTAATGGGAAAGTGGATCTTTCAGATCACTTTGAGAAGTACCTATGATCTCGTTCCACATTTTATTGTGTGCCATGCAATGCAGGGAACTGGTCTTGGTCTTGATTCGGTCTTGCCCTCCCTCAGTCTTGCTCTCTACTGCTCTCAACCCCTAAAGGTCTTGGTCCTGTCTGGGTCTCGATAAACTCTGGTCTTGGTCTTGACTTGGTCTCGGTTTGGGCGGTCATGACTACAACAATAGGTCAGGCACCATGTTATCTTAAAGAGCTCATAGTACCTGACTACCCCACCAGAGCACTGCGCTCCCTGCGGGGTTACTTGTGGTTCCTAGAATCTCCAAAAGTAGACTGGGAGCCAGAGCGTTCAGCTATCAAGCTCCTCTCCTGTGGAACCAGGTTCCAGTTTGGGTTCAGGAGGCAGACACCATCTCCACATTTAAGAGTAGGCTTAAGACTTTCCTCTTTGATAAAGCTTATAGTTAGGGCTGGCTCAGGTGAGTCCTGAACCATCCCTTAGTTATGCTGCTATAGGCCTAGACTGCCGGGGAATTTCCCATGATGCACTGAGCTCCTCTCTTCTCTTCTTTCTCTCCCTCTCTATGCAACCTCATCCCATTAATGCATGTTACTAACTCGACTTCTCCCCTTTCCTCTGGAACTGTGGAGTCTGGATCTGTGGTTGCGAGTCACCTGCTGCCACCGTGTTCCTGCTCGATACCCTCTGCTACAATTATTGTTACTAGTCCTATTGTTATTATTGTAATTATAATCATTAACATTAGGATTATTATCATTAACACTACTGTAAATATCTGTACCATTATTCATTCAGTCTATAGCAACATTACCTTTACTGTCTGTACCTCTGTGTGTATATTGTGTAGGCTGCCTCCCTCCCCTCTCTCTCTCCTTCACCCCAACCGGTCGAGGCAGATGGCCGCCCACCCTGAGCCATGGTTCTGCTCGAGGTTTCTGCCTCTTAAAAGGAAGTTTTTCCTTGCCTCTGTCGCCTAGTGCATGCTCTTGGTGGGAACTGTTGGGTCAAGGACAACAGGACTAAACGACTAAAGATCCATCACCCTGACCTCTGTGGTTATGAAGTCCTTTGAACGCCTTGTGTTGTCCCACCTAAAATCAATTACAGACCCTCTCCTGGACCCCCTGCAGTTCGCCTACAGAGCCAACAGGTCTGTTGACAATGCAGTAAACATGGCCCTTCCCTACATCCTCCAGCACCTGGACTCCCCAGGAACCTACGCCAGGATCCTGTTTGTGGATTTCAGCTCTGCTTTTAACACCATCATCCCGACCCTGCTGCAGGACAAGCTCTCCCAGCTGAGAGTGACTGACTCACAGACTTTCACTCACATCACAGACTTCCTGAAGGACAGGAAGCAGCACATGAAGCTGGGAAAACATGTCTCTGATTCCAGGACCATCAGCACCGGATCCCCTCAAGGCTGCGTTCTTTCCCCCCTTCTCTTCTCCCTGTACACCAACAGCTGCACCTCCAGTCACCAGTCTGTCAAGCTCCTGAAGTTTGTGGATGACACCACCCTCATTGGGCTCATCTCTGGTGGGGATGAGTCCGCCTACAGGTGGGAGATTGACCATCTGGTGACCTGGTGCAGCCAGAACAGTCTGGAGCTCAACGCTCAGAAGACAGTGGAGATGGTAATGGATTTGAGAAAGAGCCCAGTCCACAGTGGTGACTGGGTGGTGAGGATGGACTCCTGAGATCATTGAGTCCATCCTCACCCCCTCCATCACCATCTGGTACGCTGCTGCCACTGCCAGGGACAAGAGCAGGCTGCAGCGTATCATTCGCTCTGCAGATAGGTGATTGGCTGCAATCTTCCTTCTCTTCTGGACCCGTATGCCTCGAGGACTCTGAGGCTTCCAGGAAAGATTGCAGCTGACTCCTCCCACCCCGGACACAAACAGTTTCAGACTCTCCCCTCTGGCAGGAGGCTGCGGTCCATCAGGACCAAAACCTCTCTCCATAAAAACAGCTTCTTCCCGTCTGCAGCTATACTCATTAACAAGGCCCGGGTCCCCCACTGACACTCCCCCCTTGCAAATGATACAAATGTCTCTGCATTTGTCTCTGCTGTTTCATCTCGTGTTGGGTACAGACCTGGCACGTTGCACATATTTGTTTGTTTGTTGTTTATATGCTGTCAGTTTAAATATATATATTTATATGTACACAATATTCTCTTCTGTTGCATTATTTCTGCACGGCACAGACCCAGAATAATGCACATGTATATATCTGCAACGTTGTTCTTCCATTCCATATTTATATATTTCTACATTTATTTATGTTGACTGTATGTTTGTCTATGTGTAGCACCTTATCACCACAGCAAATTCCTTGTATGTGTAAAACACTACTTGGCAATAAAGCTCCTTCTGATTCTGATTCTTATGATGTTGCTCAGCTGGACTGTGCGCATGATGGTGAGGACATTGTGACCCAAGGCCAATATGTGCAGCAAAGCATTTTTTCAGAGCTGGTTTAAGTTGTTAATCATTAGCTATCACAGTGGCTACAGTAGCTAGTTACATCATTGTGCACACTGCACAGAATGTTCTGCCTTGCTGATTACAGAACATGGCACCTATCACACCAGTATCGTATTTGATAGCAAAATGAATCTCATACACCTCACGGTGCTGTTTGTTTTTCTCCATTTGTTGATTGTTGATGCGCTTTTATCATCATGTGCTTTCACCACAGACAAACAGAGAACAAATATTTAAATGCCTGTATCAGATCTCTCTAAATGCTGGAAGGAAAAAATCTGCTGACAGAGTCATGGGACAGATCAGATGGGCTGATGTGTGAACTTCTCATGACTATAGTTGCATGTGTAAATGTGCGTGACTGTATTCCCCCAGATTGTTGCATACTTCCTCTTTGCTGAAACCACACCATTTTGTCATGTGAGAGGCTGCATGGAGAAGGCAGAAATTTAAAGTCATGCCAGTTGGAAGGTTTCATTTTTATTCAGATTGAGGAAGCACGTGAATACATCACAATATGGCAGGTCTCTGTCCCAACATCGGACCCATTGTATCAGTTTGAAACAAATGTATTACAGGAAATGCAACATAATATCCATAACTATGTTTTCAGCGGTGTATAAAAACCTTACATAGTAAACTGTTAGGTTTTTATTATCTTAGAATGAGTCATTTCTATCTACATACACCGCGGGTCCCCTTACATGGAGGTTGCCATGTTGCGCCGCCATGTTTCTACAGTAGCCCAAACAAACAAACTGCACATTTCGTCACTATGTTGAACACGTACGTACAAAGAAGAAGAAGCAATAGTAGAAGTATTAGTCAGTTTGGTAGAATTAAGAAGTGAAGTGAAATTTGGACAAATGGTGGACCACATGTATTATTTTGCACAAGAGCCGACAGAGCGACTGGGGCAAATTGTGGATTCTCCTTTGCACTTGCAAAGGGAGGGGTGAGTGGTGGTTGAGCCGTTGGTTGCAATTCACAATTTTCACCACTAGATGCCACTAAAACTTACACAGTGATCCTTTAAAAAATCCCAGAGTGATCCTTTAAAAAACCCGTTCTCACTCCCAACACATCAAATACGGCAGCTTGGTCAGTGAAGGCTGTGCGTGTCACAACCCCCCTGCTGTGACACCTGGCATGTGAGTGAAAGTGTTTTTGATTATATTATTCCGTTATGAATGCTTGATGCATTTTTGTTTTTTTCTGTTTGCGTCCAATTTTGCTTTCTCTCTCTCCATCTCTCCCGCAGTGTTGTAAATGGGCACACCTGTCTCTCATCTACAGTCACACACATTACCTGAACCTGCCTCCAAAAAGCCCAACACAAACCAACGAGAAAAACCAAGATTCATTTAACTTGCAGTGATTAGTGACTCATCCTTTTAGATCCTGTTTGATTGTGGCTGCACGGGAAAAGCACTGAAATTAGATCCTTTAGTGAATCTGATGCTGTAAATGATTCCTGAGATGGACAAAGAGAGGAGGCAACATGATACGTCAGGCCTCACTGAACCGCAGTGACTCATAATTTCATAATTTGTTTTAGCATGCTGTGATATATCAGGCTGTTAAATTGTATATACTTAAGGTCCAGTGTGTAATATTTAGGAGGATCTATTGACAGAAATGCAACATAATATACATAACTATGTTTTCCGGGGTGTATAAAGATCTTACATAATGAACTGTTAGGTTTTTATTACCTTGAGTGAGACATTTCTTTTTACATACACCACGGGTCCATGTAGAGTATACTAGATGTTTGTTTATACACTCTAATGATGCTAATCCAACAAATCCTTCTAGTAGCGTCCTTGTTGATTCCACATTTCGACTTAAGAGCACATGAACACACACTGAAGTTGGAAGAATGATTTCACAACTTGGGAAATGGGACCATCTGAGGAACATGTGAATGCACCGTGAGCCACTGGTTGCAATTTGCAACCCTTATCACTATAAGCCATTAAAACCTACACACTAAACCTTTAAATTGCAAATAATATATATAAGGATTTGTAGTGATAAAACTGTGATATATGCAAATAAATAAAGCAATATTTGCACTCACCTTATAGTTTACACTTAATAACTCATTAACTTTAGTTTAATTTAGTTTGACCTTGTGCACATTACATTCACATTGCAAATACATCGGTAAACAGATAAATGATGACTGTCAGTTGTATTGTAAAAACAGTCACAACACTTTGTAAATGAATTATCCTACATATTCTAAAGTGTTAGATGTATCACACACAAGGTGATGGCGCATTATATTGCATCTCACCACTACTATTTAGCCTTAGTGTGTTTTATTACGATATCTGTAGCCTACACATGTGGAGGAGCACTATTTAGACTATACATCACGCAACTTGATACAAGGATTCTGCACAGGATACACCTGTGTTTCTTTAAAGTATATTTATTATTATTTATAATTTTTTTATTATTATAGTTTGCTTTGGTAAATTGCTAAACTGTTTATACTAGTAGTTTAAACTAATTACCCTACTGGGTAACTAAATACCCTACTGGTATTGGTTTACTTTGTGTTACACCTTCATTTTGAAAATGGTTTGATCAGCTATTATACGTTGCCCTCTGTGTTCAGTTTGTTCGTCAATTTGATCTTTGTTGTTTTGTCTATTCAGTTTATGTTAAGGTCGCATAGTCTGAATTAAGTTCTGTTTATACTTCTTTCATAGGCCTGAAACCGTTTTATATATGTTATATTTTGTAAACTGTTTTCCTTTATTTTTGCATTAATAAAACCCTCTTTTTGAAAATTCACCTGTCAGTTCTCATGCCTGCTGGCTTGCTGCCTTGCTGCCTCACATGCATATTTCATGCAGATGACCCTCAGCTTCTTCTCAGTGAAGTGTGCCAATTTAGAGCCCGCAAATGTTCTTGATTTGGATAGGAAAATGTTTGTGTGCATGTATTTTCATGAGGTCTTCGCTTTGCACAGGTAAAAGGTTTGAATGTTTCCACTGCTTTCTGTTTTGTAGGGAAGAGGAAACAATTTCCATAGTTATTCTTCGAGGGTTAACGGAAGGTTACTGAATCAAGAACTTGTTGAGTCCCTCTATTTGCCTAAATTTACTCCACACAGACAAGGCTGGATTGCCTATCAAGCAGAGACAGCAACTGCCCTGGGGCCACAGCTCCCCAGGTGTCCTCTATACAAAGTCATTTCGGTAACACTTTATTTGAAGGGGTGTGCATAAGACTGACATGACACTGTCATAAACATGACATAACACCTGTCATGAACATGAAGGAGTCTTTATGAATGTTTATGACTGTTGTCATTATGTGTCATTCGGTAAATTATGACACTTTAAATGCAAAGTTGACATTGTTTAAAATGTCTTTGTTATGACCACTTGACATTAACCAAGAAATCATAACCTGTCACAAATATGTCATAGCAGGTCTAATTATCAAACTTAAAGAAGTTATTTAGCTTTGTGTTAACATTACATTTCCCTGTCATATGTGGTTGGTCTTGATGTTGGCTGTCATGACACCATTATAATTGTGTCGTGAATATTTCCCCTTACCTCAAGTAAAGTGGAACACATTGGACTAGTTATAAAGATGTCATTAAGTGTTATTACACATAAGTGTGTAGCCAGATAGAATTCAACTGTATGTAATGGGTTGTCACTTCAAGCATTTAAATATTACTTTTTTTTTTTTATACCAAAAGAATTACAGTTACAGATGACAGTTAAAAACCTTTCTGAGTATTGTTGTCAATCTTGTAAGTGTCTTGGAGCTTGCTGCTATCCCCTCAGTGATCATGGTGAGTTGCTTCAACTGCAAACCTTGTGAAAACCTGAACAAAAAGTCAAAATGCAACCTAAGTCACTTGAAATTATACTATTTTTACAATAAAGGCATGACTTGGACTGAAATGAAACTAAAAGCAAACTATAATATGACATTAATGTACAAGTTTTATTATTCTGTCACTGTTTTGCCACATCAACAAGACAACACACTGCTAAGTCTTTTATTTACCTTAACATTAACTCAAGCCATTTCACCAAAGGGGTGTGAGACTTTCTGAATATTGAGCCATTGCGCACAGACAAGTGGGGAGCTTTTGTGATGCTTACATACCCTGAGGGGTAAAAGGCAAAACGCTGACAAATATCAGAGAAAATAATCTACTATTTTATTAGCCCAAAAGTTTTCTACAGAAATGCTGGTATGCTCAAATACAGCGGCGTAAAGCAGCGTTAAATCACCCTAACGTTACTAACGTTATTTTCTGCTATGTTGTAACGTTACGCAATGGTAGCTACTACTTTTCTTAAATAACAAAAGATAATATAGCTAAGTAGACAGTTAGCTATTTAGCGATAGAGCCTTGCTTCTGCTTACTACCGCAGCCCATCGTTGCGATCGCATTTTACCAGCTGCATGCTTCAATGGCATTTTGCACAGTTCAGGCAAACGAGGACCAGCCACGAGATATAGAAGAAGTCCCTGTTCGATCAAAGGCAAAGAAGCAGATGAAATATTCCCCAAGGCAATTATGTAAGTAATTTGTATTACTATTTTCTCCAGAAGCGCTTCAAATTAACAACTGCCACCAGCCCAGTAAATAAAGTTACATTTTAAGCAGCTAAAGGTTTGTCTGTGGCTGTTAAATCTGTCAAACTGGTGTTCAATCAGTTTATTTATTAATAAGCCTCTTGCACACATCCACAAGCCATTGTATCTGGTTGAAAATAATTTTTTGAATGCCCATTAACTTAAGTGAAAAAAATACAATTTCTTATGACCTCATGTGCCTCAAACTGTAAATGATGCCTTCTAAATAGCAACATTGGTAGGCTATATGAACTTCTTCTTCCTAAGAATAGTTTTGGTCAGCTTTAGTAATTATGCTACTTGTTTAGTCCAGATAAGACATAAATATAATTTTGAGAATTATATTGCACTTTATAACAGCCTGTTACCCTGTTACTGCACAGTTGTCTGCCTGCACAGTATGCAGCAAAGGACCTTCTGGGGATGGTAGTTCAATAAAGGCTGATTAAAATCACATTTGTTTGCCAAAAAAATATATGTTCAGGGTCACCAACAGGGGCAGTGGAGTTGGCCAAACTGAAACAACAAACAAAGATGGATTGACAGAAGATAGAACACCTTGAGGACTGTATTAAACACCTGGAGGAGGCCAACCGCGAGCTGAAGAATGACAAAGACTTCCTTCTAACCCAAATTAAGGAAGCCACTGTGGCGCCTGCTGGCAAGTCAGATACAATGGCGATACAATTAACGTTATTCTTGCAGGACTAGATGTTTGAGGATGGGCTAGATGTTCAGGGAAGTCGTGGAGTAGAGAGCAAAATAGTCTGGATAGAGAGTGAGATGCTCATGGTCACGTTTTACTAAGTGCAACAAAAAGCCATAGGAAACAATTGATTTAAGGGTGCAGAGACAGAGTCCGCCTCAAACAAAGATGACGCACATGTAGTTTTAATAATTCTTCAGATTTGAGATGTCAATCCTTCAGATATAATGCGGCAACTCCACCTCTGCACCCTGAAACCCATTATTTCCAGTGGTGCTCTGCTCTACTTTGAAAAGCGACGAAGGACTTACGGAACACTACAGTATGAGCATCTTCTCTTAAACCTTTACTTATAGACCTCTCTCCTGATTTAGATGTCTACAGCCCTGTGTAATAACTATCTCACTCTCATCAGGTTATGTTAGCTATATAATATAATAATATAATAAGTATATTTATATCCTCTGAAGGAGATAAGAAAGAATTCTACTTACTATGCTGGTTCACTGTGCATCCTCCTCCCAGACGAGAACTAATTTGTATTTGTTTCTTTTTTTTAAGTGACCACAGTGGATGGAGTCCTCAGCCGCTATGAGAATGGCCTAAATGCACATATGTTATACACCACAAGATTCACCAAGTTCGGATCCATGTAAAATGCCTTCACCAAAATTAACGTTGACTGCAACACGATTGCGAGAACAGCCATAATTGCTGAGCTAGCGATCACATTTCCGGACACCTTCAAGGAGCTGTTCCCAGGAAATGAAGATAACGAGAAGATCTCCCAGTTTGCAGAGCGCTGCAGGAAGGCTATAACAAAGGAGATGGCTGACACAGCAAAAAAAAAAAAGGGGAAAACTCCTCCCAATAATGTAATAAAGTACACTTAGGACTTTTGGAACAACCTTAGTTTTGTTTTTTTAAATCAATATTTCAGAAGTACAATATAAAATATAAAATACATATAAAATACAATGTAAAAAGTTTAACCCTCTGTTTGAGAAAGAACAAGTAATCCCTTTTTATCCCAAAGTACAAAATGTATATGCTGAGTCTTATGCACACCCCTTCAAACAAAGTGTTACCGTGGTTTGTAGTAATTTGATGAATTATAATTTACAACATCCGCTGACATAAGGTTCTTAAAGTTAGATTTAAATGAATTCAAAACCTTAATTTTGAAGCTATTTATGGTCTTTTTCCCCCCTGCCATTCATTGTATTTACACTCAGTAAGTATCTCGCTACATAGTAGTTTTATTGGTAGTATTCTGCCATTCAAATTGCCATCACATGTACAAAGGATTCACAGGAAATGATGAGGGCATGTATCCCAATGTAACTTTATCAGTGATACCAGCCTCACTTTTACTGTTCACCCTCTTTACACAGTGCCAGAAATTTATTTTATTTATATTAAGTTACTGCTAAAGCAAACTGAAAATGTCATACTGCTGCTCCTTCACAATAAAAGTGTTCAACTGGCAAAACACAGCATGGCTTTTATTGTGACCCAGCCACAAGAAAGGCAATGTGTTTGTCACCACACGAAGGTGGTACAAGAAGGAACAGCTTACATTTTGCATACATACACACTTACTACAATAATATGTGTTCAATCAAATTGCATCACAGCAAATATAGCAATATCCTTGTTCAATAAATAAACATTGATCCATGAATGTAAGAAAAATCCTCACTGTCTTTATTTATAGAAACAAGTAAACAAACACATAAATTCCAACCTTTGCTGCCATTAGAATTCCTCCTCATGGAGGAATTGCCTGAGACACCACCTACTGTAACCACCACGCTGAACGTCACTGTTTGCATCTGCGGTCTTCCCACTCTCATGAAAGCTATGCAATTATCCATGATCAGCCCTCCACCATGGTTATCACACATGTTTTTGGAATGTCATTTGGCAACGGAGAGGGAGTGAAGTGGAGGCAGATGATTTTCATATCTTAAACCTAAGAAATGTGAAGTTGGCCTCACTAACCTCTCCTTTTATTCAGCTGAACATGGCTGCTCATGCTACGTACCTAGCTGGCTAACTTACTAGCTAGGCTACAGCTTTGTTTAATACTCAGCACCAAAGCAATTAAACAGTGTTATCAGTAAATACTAACATTGTTAATTCAGAGTTATGTCTGCAGCATTTAGATTCTAAAGATGTTTCTCAGAGAAAGACAGTGTGAAACCAAAAAAGAACTGGTTCGGAACTGGTGCTGATTCAAAATTTGTTCAAAGTTGGTTCAACTTGCGAACCTTCTCAGAGCCTGTTTGTTTTTCCACTGACTAGAGAGCCCAGCGAACGACGTCATTACGTCACTGTGTACGTCGCCATACGTCTTAGCCTTCCCGGAAACGCTTGCGCCAACTTCAAGCATAACAGTTACAATGGCGTCGATTACATCGTCTTTCTTCAAATGTTTCTCCTGGCATTGCGATCCTATATTGTGGTCAGAAGAAGACGTTTAGAAAACATTTGTGCTGCTCGTCTGGATTACTATAGACGGAGGTTACGTTTGAGAAGAAGGGTAATTATATAACATGTTTCGATTCATATTATTGATGTTTGCTCTTATTGGAAGCAAATGCAAGGCCGTTAGCTCTAATGGCCCTAACGTTAGCTACAGTATGTACCGGTAGCACAGACTACCAATAGATTACATTGGTAAAAAACAAAAAAAATAATGCTGCACCGATTATTATCTTTACAGGCAACGTTAGTATTGCAGGATATTGCAAGACGGAGACCGCCTGTTGTCTGGGCACACCCACGATCTCAGCACTGGTGGGACACAATTTCACCGCCCAACAGTTTTTGCAGAATTTCCGAGTGTCCCGGGAGTCATTTGAGTACATCTGTGGTCGAGTCAGGCCTGAGATGGGGAACACAAATTACCATATGTGTGTCACAATCCGAAAGCGAGTGGCAATTGCCATCTGGAAACTGGCCACCGGCAGCGAATACAGGACCATAAGCCATCTTTTTGGGGTAGGCTTCAGCACTGTGTTTAACTGTGTTCAGGACTTTTGCTACGCAGTCAACAAGGTGCTGCTTCCTGTGCACATTTCATTTCCTGACGCTGACAAGTTTGTAGAACTAGCCACATTCTTTCAGAATCACTGGAGAGTACCACAGTGTGTTGGCACAATAGATGGAAGTCACATCCCTGTAATAGCACCAGAAGAGTACCCTAGAGACTATTACAACCGGAAAGGATGGCATTCAATTGTTCTCCAAGCAGTGGTTGATGGCAAAGGTCTTTTCTGGGATGTATGCATTGGCTATCCAGGTAGTGTTCATGACGCATGAGTACTGAGACAGTCACATTTGTGGGAAGTTCTAAATGGAGTTATTAGGCCAAAACAAAATGAACATCTCTGGGTGTGATGTTGGACATTATCTAATTGGTGACCCAGAACTGGCTCATGAAGCCCTTTTCAGACACTGGTAGACTGACACATGAACAACAGACAATTACCGGCTGAGCAGTGCACGGTCAGTTGTGGAGATGTGTTTTGGGAGACTAAAAGGTCGATGGAGGTGCCTTCTAAAAAGAAATGACTGCAAGCTGGAGCTGAGCAAGCAAATGACACTCGCCTGCTGTGTGCTTCACAACATTTGTGAGGAACATGGGGACAACTTAACAGAGGAGCATCAAGACAGGCCTATAAACATTCAGCCTCCTGTCCAGGCGCTACCTGAACATGGTAATCAAGAAGGGGCTGACATCAAAGCTGCGTTAATATAGTACTTTTACAGAGGGAATGACTGATTTCTTTTTTTCTTACTGCACCACTGCCATACATTGAAATTCTACCCGAGTTGTATTTTTGTTAAATAATTAAACTGCCATAACAACAGATGTAACATTTTTATGTTTACTTGCTGAGTTAATAGTTCTCTCTTTCTGGTTTCCTGAAATGCAGCAGTGTTTAATCTGCACAAATGTAAATAAAAACATTTTTTTAACCTTGATTACTTGCATTCGTTTCTCTGTTAAGCACACTACCGCAGACATGATATGTATAGTTGGTTTGCAACATGGTAATACATTAGAAAAGTTAACCGAAACAGTAACGTTGTTGGCAATAC
The DNA here is from genome assembly GCF_014851395.1 of Micropterus salmoides. Lineage (NCBI taxonomy): Eukaryota > Metazoa > Chordata > Actinopteri > Centrarchiformes > Centrarchidae > Micropterus > Micropterus salmoides. The sequence continues at coordinate 24,838,303 of NW_024041373.1, forward strand.
CCTGCAGCAGCGTCTCATCCACCATAGATTCTAGCATGGCAGTGGCAGAATTTAATGCCCCGGTGACCCGGCACGCCGGTCTGTCGCCGAGGACTGAGTCCAAAACCTCAAAATGGGGATTTCTACTATGTGGCCGTCCATTTCATCCACTTCGCCCCAACTCCTTCTTTTGGTCCCTGTAATCCTTTTTTAGTTTTTTTAACTTGTTATTGATCTGCTCTATGGTTCTGTTAAACCCCGCTGTAGCCATCTCCCTCTGGATCTCCTCGAACACATGTTTTGTTCTCGAAGCACCTTCTATTTTTTGCTGTACCTCTGCCGAGGACCATATCGCTAACAACCGACCACTGTTTCGCTTTAGAATCCATCTTTCTTCAATCGTTGTACTATCTTCTATCTACTAGTGCTGTGTTTTTAGCAATGGCGGTCACAACCTTTCCCGTCGTGTTGTTGGTCACAATAACCCCGACCCCAGCCCCCTACGTAAGCATGACGTGGTAAAAGCACGGTTCTAGTCCAGAGTTGGTGCCGCTTTGGAATCAGTTTTCCTGGCCGAGAACCGGTTCTTTGGCTGTCAAAACACAAAGAACTGGTTCGCGAGTAGGCACCGGCTCCGAACCGGCTCTCAAAATGCTTTGGTGGAAAAGAGGCATGTGTGTTCACTCTAGAGAGGTAGGAGCTAGCTTACAAAGCAAACACTGGCTCTTCATTTAATGCTGAGTAATAGTCTGACCCACAAGTACACATAAGTGCTAATAAACAGCATAAACTACAACTTTCACTATCTGTTGATACTTGGATCAGCCATCTTGGATGACGAAGTCGGGGGTAGGAAATCTGACTTAATGGGGGCGTTCCCTTTGACATTTCTGACTTTGAACTAGGAAATTCTGACTTCCCATGTCAAATTGAACGCACCAAAGAGTCAATAAAAAAGACACCGGGAAGATTAAGCAGATTTGTTAGATAATGTCAACAGTAACAGTCACACAAAAAAAGGATGTTATGTTTGTAACTGAAGAAAAAGCGACAGGTGGCCGGCGTTGTGCTGAGAGTATTCATGTGTGTGTTTGTTCCCGCTGTTGTCTGTGATACAAACTCACACTGGAATAACAAAGCAAACCAGATCCGCCCCCTGCAACTACCAGAGGCTCTTAAGTGTGTCGCCAGTGTGTGTGTGAGAGAAAGAGTACATCAGAGAGGTGTTAACTTTAGCACAAAATCTCAGTTCAAGAGTATGTGGGTTGTGAGGGTGGTTGGCTTTTACTGGAACCATATTTAACCATTTAACACCCAACACAAAGGTATTTTCGAACTGGGTCTTATTTTTGTAGTTCTGGCCATCACTTGTATTTGTTGTGATAACATTTTCCTCACAGGATTCATCACTAAAGGGCTAACAAACATGAACAGGCATCGATATTATTATTAATATTATCATCATGTATAGGATTGATGGTCAAACTTATAAAAATGTGTTAATGATTTTAACTGCACTATACCAAAACTTCGAGGCTCATCCCCCACCACTAAATTAAATAAAACTAGCTTAAATGTAAACCTACATCTGACATTAAACTATACAAGTCTTCAACCAACTAAACTCAACTTTAACCCCCCAGTTTGTAACATCCATGAATGACTACAAAATGTTCCACATTTGGTACATTTTAATCTTCCTCTTCTTCTGAGAATGTTGGTTGAATAACATTTCACAGAAATGCAAGAACACATGTGGAGACATGCCTTTTGTTTCTCTATAAGGGGAGAAAATGTGTTTCACTTTTTAGAAAACACAAGTGCAAACATTTTAGCTGTTGTACTCCTCTGTGTACTAACATCATTATAGAAAGTCCCTGCACTCTGAGAAAGCTTTTGTGAGACTTGTAGACACAGTCAAAAAGTGCAGAGACCAGAGAAGAGACCGTTTCAACGGATGCATGCATGACTGTATGCTTGCCTGAACACATTGGAGGTAATGCGATGCAACACAGCTCGTGCATACAGCTATGGTCATATTACATCATACTGCCTTTGTGTACTTGGAGCTGCCAGAGAAACACGCACAGTAGCTCTGTCTATAAATCTGGTTTGAATATACGTTGAGAGGTTTGTTTTGTGTAATTGTGTTTTTTATTACACACCTCATGGGTATTAAAATCTAAATACTGTGAAAGAGACTTTTATAGGCCATTATACAACAATTCAGTTATAAGAAAGGACTGAAATGGAAACATGTGAGAATCACTTGCTAAAGCTAGCATCACTCTGTTTACCTTCAGCTTGTGAAGCAATTTAGCCTTTATAGGGTGACCATATGTGCCCCCGGACAGGTCTTCTTTTTGGGACCTTAAAAATGCATCCAGCTGGGATTTCTAAGGCCCCATCCAGTTCTAAAACGAATGCGATCTCAGTCCACATCAGCGTTTTAGCTGCATATCAGAGTTGATCGCAATGTACAGTATTATAAACCACTGCAAACTTACATCTAGTGGCTGTTCACGTACACTGGGCATGAGTAAACATGAAGCATATGGTCTATTCCGTAGTTACAGAAGTTTTGGCAAAAGAATAAAGAAATACATGGACATTTGCATGGACCAATAACGAGCTGAGACTGTTACTGAATGTAACACAGTACTGTGGCGGCAGGAAACAGACTGTGAGTCATTGCAAAGTAAATACAACGACATGCACAGTAGCTACAAGTGTAGACTATAAGTGTTATTGGTATAAAATATTTTAATATAAATTCCAAATCAAAAACTCTGTCAGTAGCATCGTGTTGCTGCAAAGAGTTTAACTACTTTCGTAACTACTTGGTTATGGTCAGGGAACGATCATGGTCATTTAAAGCCAATATTGTCTGTCAGTTGTGAATGAAAAAGGAACAGTGGCTCTAAAGACAATGAATAAACAACAAAGAGTCATAGACTGGCCACTGGAGGGCTTTGTCACTTAAACATGTCATTTTAGGTAACTTCTTGAGCTGATGTTTTCTAGGGAGGACAGTCTCCAAAAGACTGACATACTGAATAGGAAGAAGTCATGTTGCGTGTTGTTTGTAACTCGACATAGTCGTGTATACTCCTCTGAGTTACAAATTAATTTTGATAACGGGACCCTCCTTGAGAAGGTTGACTCATTCAAATATCTTGGACTCTGGATTGACCCTGAACTTTCATTTACACCACATATTGACTTCATTATTTAAAAGCAAGTACAATCAAATTGGTAGGTGAGTTCCTCAACACTGAGGTTGCAGCCACCGAGATTGTACAACAATGAGTTTTTAAAAGCAGCAGTTAAAGGGTTAATTGCATGCACATTGTGTGCCAGAGCACAGGTAGAAATCTCCAAACAGGGGAGAGCCACAGTAAATAAGACAGGTAGATGGTCTGAAATGCATGTGTCACATATTTCACTTATGGTTACACATAAACCATACGAAAGCACAAGATCAAGAATATGTCCTTTTTCCTGAGTAGGGACGGTGACGGACTGCGTGAGATTAAAAGAGTCAATAAGATTAAGAAAATCTTTAGCCAGAGGTTTGGATTCACAGCACACATGTATGTTAAAATCACCAATAATTAAGAAGTGATCATATTTCAAAGCAATCCCAGCCACAAAGTCTGCAAAGTCTTGAATAAAATCCTTGTTAAACTTTGGAGGTCTATGCACCACCGCACATAACACACTTGCAGGAAAACTTGCCTAAAATAGTTGCAGTTCAAAGCTGGAGCAGCTGTCAACCAGAATTCCCGACAACGAAAGACAGATTTGAACACAGACGCCAGCCCTCCACCTTTGCCAGTGGTCCGAGGGGAGTTGAGAAAGTCACAGGAGGGAGGAAGAAGTTTAGAGAATGGAGTGAACTAACCAGCATGAAGCCAGGTTTCTGTCAGAAACATAAAATCCAACTCCCTTTAAGTGAAGAAGTCATTCAGCAGAAACATCTTGTTAGCTAGCGATCTAACGTTAATCAGAGCCAAACGAAGACTGCGATCCTCACTGGCCAAAGGCGCCGCACGATCCAGCGACCGAAGGTTTGAAGAATCCACACCACATCTGCGGGCCCGAATCCACGTAGGATGATGAGGCAGAATGAACAGGTCGGCCTCAGAGGTATCAAGATGGGCAGAATGGGACGGAGCCATCGGCCTCGCACCTCCAGCAGTCGCAGTGCGGCAGGAGCGTAGCATCCATTGTAAGGACACGTCCCGTCTGCGGATGCAAGGTAAGCCTTGTATCTGACCAGCACACCTCCACGCTTTCTCCGTTGCCTGAAGTGCTTCTTTCGGGGAATATCACATGGTGGACGGCGCAGGTGCGTTGGTATATCAGCCAGGAAAGGAGGAGGACTCCTAGTCCAATAATCTCTCAAATCATGCCTTCTAAGTACATCTTCAGAGGCCCGAATATTGAGAAGTGTTTGGCGATCATAGATGAGTATAGCAGAGACATCTTGACAACATATAAATAGAATGATAGCAAACAGCAAACTAAGCAGACAAGACGAGGACAGACGGCTTGCCATGAACACTGGCGCCATCTTTTTTTCTCTTCTTTCTTGTGATACATTTTTTACAGATTAATAACTCACCACTCTGAGACTTTTGCTCCAGTCCATGTTGCTAAGCTGGTAAGGGGAACACATACAGCTAAACTGAATCCGTATTTATTGGTTTTTCAGGACCCGCCCTACTCGACTTCTGATTGGCTAGTAGTCCTTAACTAGGAAGTGTGCATGTGCAACTCCCAACAAAGATCATGTAGAGGCAAGATGTATCACTCCATAGCTAAAATGAAGCCTTCAACACACAGGGTGAAAAGAGGTGCTGCAGCAATGTGCAGTATCACAAAAACTATGGTGTTTTATGAAAATGAAACCATGTAAACCTGATCTGGTAAAACCCCTAAATAAACTTGAACCTGAAAATGAGCATAATATAACCACTTTAAATGTAATGTCCAGGCTGTTATTTTTATTGGCAAACAAAATCAAATGGTCACCCTGATGAAATCAGAGGGCTTCACTGTTGTCCAACTACAGTCAGTAAGAAAACTTGTTTTCCTAAATTGATACTTATTCTGAAGAAGACACGTCAAAACTGCTCTTAAACCCAGGAAAATGACAACCCTCAACTATTACAAACTCTCCCTGTGTTTGGAGAATGTAGCTAATTGACCTTGTCATCAATGGGAACATGATCAAAAGTATTTTCACATGTTTCCTGGTAATATATTTCCTGACAGCATATTCTTGTCATGAGAGTAATGCTGCTAATTTGTGCCCATGATGCTCCAAATGTCCTGACAAACCAAATCATGAAAGAATCATACTGCTTATACAATAAAGAACAGGGGAAAGAAGGTAAAACTTTGCCTGATAGAGATGTGATGTCAAGCAGAGACATGTGGAAAGAGCAACAGAAAAAGAGTTAGGGAGAAGAAAGGTTTAGTTACAGGAATGTGTTATTTAAGAGCAAGAGTAAGAAATAAACAGATGAGTTATAAAGCAAAGGCACAGGTAGTTATGACCTGGTCCACATGCCGTCTTGGTGACCTTTTGCTAATATATCTACCTAATCAGAAATATGAATCCCACACAAATGCTGACTCTGGGGAACATGGGCAATGCTAGAGAGGAGCAGCCCAGATTCTTCATCACCTGCCATAATGCTGCGTAGTAAAACGCTTGCTTGCTAATGTATCCGGCTCTTGAGGTCCTGCCTGTACTCAACTATAATCCATCTACCCTGGTATGCTGACATGGAGGTCATGGAGGCTGAGGTGGCTGTAGCCTGCAGGCCAGACAGGTGGGAGGTACCTGGAAAGTTGATGGGTTGAATCCCAAGAAAGGCTAGAGGAGAGTGAATGAGTAACATTAGCAGTTAACATCATGATAAAGGTCATAATAGCAGTGGTGTTGCAGTCCGTTGGTCGGGCCGTCCACTACTTTGGTCCAGACTGAAATGTCTCAAAAACTATTGAATGGATTGTAATGAAATTTGGGATAGATTTCCTATGACTTATTTATTTACGTGCTTGTTGGCATGCTGATGTTAACATTTAGGATTTATGATTCCCTTGACTTTCCCACAAGCACCATTAGCGGGTCAAACATTTCACTAAACATCTAAAAGATCGATTGTCACAAAATCAGTACAGACATTCATGGTTTCAACTATTTCTCTTGTGTTTTTCAGTGAATGTTGATGTCTCAACAACTAGTGGATGGATTAATGACATCCTCAGCTGTACTTTGTGTCAAAAACACACTACACAGAAATGAACATGGTAAACATTAGTCCTACTTAGCATCAGCATGTTAGCGGTGTCATTGTAAGGACATTAGCATGCCAAAGTTAACATTTAGCTCAAAGTATCTGCTTCACTAAGCTGATAGCATGGCTGTAGATTGTTGTTCTTGCTAAATTCCTCGGAAGTGAGAGAAGTGTCACTATTTCAGGACTGTATATTCTTATGCAATTTTAATGAAGAATAAACAATCGAGAGAAAAAAAATAACCCCCAGTGGGCAATCTCGCTTTGAGCAGCAATGTCTTTGATTGGCAGCAAAGAAATCTGAACAAAATTATAAATGCAACACTTTTGTTTTGCCTCCATTCATCATGAGCTGAACTCAAAGATCTAAGACTTTCTCTATGTACACAAAAGGCCCATTTCGCTCAGGAAAGCTCATCTGCATGCTCGTCGTCCTCATCAAGGTCTTGACCTGACTGCAACTTCGCACAGCCATTGAAGAGGAGTGGACCAACATTCCACAGGCCACAATCAACAACCTGATCAGCTCTATGCAAAGGAGGTGTGTTACACCAGATACTGACTGGTTTCCGCACCCCTCTGGACCCTCCCAGCACAGTGAAACTGCCACTATTGTGGCCAGCCTAAGGCACACCTGTGCAATAGCCATGCTGTCTGGTCAGCATCTTGATATGCCACACCTGTGAGGTGGATGGATTATCTCAGCAAATGAGAAGTGCTCACTCACACAGATTCTGACAGATTTGTGAACAATATTGAAAGAAATGGGCCTTTTGTGTACATAGAGAAAGTCTTAGATCTTTAAGTTCAGCTTGTGATGAATGGGGGCAAAAACAAAAACGTTGTGTTTATAATTTTGTGCAGTGTAATATTGTAGTTTTATTTGGATTACTTTAACCATGCATTAACTAAACTGCTGCTGCAACATGCAAGAAACTGCGCTGCACCTTCAAGAAGTTTCGAGGATTATGTGGTTTTGGAGGATTATGGAGATTTGTCTTAGTATTTTCTTAAATACTAAGATAAATTGCGGAACAAATACTGTAGTAAGTATTTTGCATTTGCTTAATCAACCACACTCTACTGTATGTTGGAGTATAGGAGGCCATATTCCCAGAAACTGGGCTGTAATACAAATGCTTCTTGCAAAACCAGTGGAGCTTGAAACCAGCACTTTTACACATTTACATACAGGTGTCATAACATCTGGTAGATTACTGGCACTGATGAATTAGAAGTGAATGAAAATAAAATAGTATTCTTTGTGCAGTCCCTCCACACTAACTTTAACAGTCTTACTCACCACAGAAGGAGACAGTGAAGTAAAACCCTTTCTTTTTTGAAAGTTGTGTTTTCCTTAGTTCTTGTTTTCACTCAGAACGAAATTTAAGTTACAGGAAATCCGTGCCTATGTTGCCTTGAGTCTGTTCTTTACTCACTTCCTTTGTGGTTTTAATGAATGGTGTCACTGAATAATTTTCTCACGAAACACTGGCTGTTGAGCTCTTGATGAGGTTAAAACTTGTTACTGTAAATAGAGGAAAGAAGAAGCCATTGATAATAATAAATGAGTGACAACACTGTGGATGCTTCCTCAACTTTTATACTGTCTATAGTTGAACTAAACCTATCTGTTCAGCCAGGGTTGGAGTTATAATCTTGACAGGGTGTAAGTCTTATCTATAAGTAGCGGTAGCGGTAGCATGGGTGCAGGGTGCAGGGTGCAGGTTGCAGGGGTGCAGGGGTGTATGTGGGCGACTGACCCCGGGCCCTGCTGGTAGATGTGGTACATCATAGCATGAGAATTCAGCAACTCTTATCAAATGAAACAGTCTTTTCACTCATGGTTTCCATGGAAAACCACCACAAGACAATTACCAACAAACACATTAGATTCCAAGGAGACACGTTTTAATAAATGTAAATAATAAAGTAACATTTGTATTTCGAACAAATGGCAAACTTATCATATTTTAACAAAACATCATGACTTCTTGCTGCTTGACGCTGGGACGCTTCCTGGACGCACTCAGTCTATGGACGCACTACAGCACTTCTTGTGTAAGCACAAACATTTAGTAGAAAGGCTGTTCTGGCTCTGTGGACTTTCGGACTAAGTCTGGGGTCAAGTAAACTTGGTTGGAGAAGTGCATCCATCCTGTCAATCATGCGATGCGCAGCGTAGTTCATTAGGAAAGTGTGTTCATTAAGTCAGTTTATCTTGATGTTTAATGTAAATAATAGTAGGTACTAATCATAATGAAAAATACATCATTCGTGATTCAAAATAATGGTTGTTGATAAATGAATTAGTGACCCCCACAGGTGCATGATTTTACTGCTTCCATGGGATCTCAGACCATCCTTATGGGAGCTGAGCTCCCACTGGCTCCCACATAACTTGAACCCAGTGTAAACCTAAATACCACTAAAGCCTAGTTCACACTACACGATTTTTAGCCCGATTTGCTGCTCGGCGACCGTCAGGCTGTGATCGGGAGTAAATCAGCAGTTGATCGGTGGTTGCCAGTTGTTAAGTGTGAACTAGGCTACTCAATGACGGCATGGCCATCCGGCGATGCTGAAAATCGTGTAGGCCTAGTCTGCACAAGCCTTAACTGTGAGAGAGAAGATTTGGTTCACAATTATTTTGGTGAACTGACCCTTTAATCTACTTAAAATATATTTAATAACAGAGAGGGGAAAGTAGGAGCAACATCTGCACAGCTTGTCTAAAACATCTACAAATATTCTTCCTGATAGTCAGTAACCACAAGATGACAGAAGCCAGACACAGCAGACGTACTGTGCGACTGCATGTAGCAGATTTCCTGCAACACACAGCAAGGAGCCAGGCAGCCTTTTCAGAGCAGCAACAGAGCAGTCAGATTGTGTTTTAGAGATTAGAGGTAGAGATGAGAGGAGCAGCACGACTGGACCACAGCATGAAACACCGCTGGAACAACATCAAGGTCCTTTTGTCAAGAGCTACAAACACAACAGAGCTGCAGGCAAATACTGTGTACAAGGTGAGTGCGTGTGTACATGGATGTGTGTGTGTGTGTGTTTGTGTGGACACACCAACGCACATTCCCAAACACTTGTGCACAATTTCAAATCAAACCACCGCCTCTAATGGGCCACTTCCTCTGCAGTAAAACCAAAGACACACTCTCTCTCTCTCTCAGACTGTTATCAACATTTTCGTGGATGTGTCTGAACAGAGTGATTATCTATGGAGGGACATCACAAGAGGACATACAGTGTATAACTTCACAGTATCAGAGCTCACAGAACATCATGCTCAGTTTCAAAAGAGAGGATGATGTTTCATCTGCATTGCAGATGATAGAAGACTAACATTAGTGATTCATTTTCATTTTCAAATAAGCTATGGCTCAATTTTATTTAAGTTTTGCAAAAATAATACAGTTTAAAGTGTAAAGAGTGTATACCTTGGCCACAGAAAACATTTTACATGATAACAAAATGGTTATATGGTATAACAGTTAGGCCGCAGTAGTGAATGGGTCTTCCACTGTGGTGTCCTGCACCGTTATGTTCCGTTGTTGTACATTATGTGGGTCAGGTCAGTCAGCCTACAGCGACTGAGACGGTGGAGAAGCTGTGTAACTGAGTATCCGTAAAACGACAATAAATGTTAACTGAATGGTTTTTATTCTTACGTGGAGTTTGTGTTGGAGTCTGTTCGTTTTTAGGTTTTAGTGGACCCCATCACGTTAGCTGCGGTGTTTTTGCTGTGTCTACAGTGCAGAATCAGAAGGGGAGACATTCGGGAACACCCATGCACTTAACAGCTGAGCTAGTTCATGGAACATCCGACCTGGAGTCTTTACATAGGATTAGGCATACTGGCCGTCAGAGGTTGCTTAACAGAAAAAACAGGCTAGATCTTTTTTTTAGATTATTTTTAAGTGAAATACAACCCCTTCACACATAGGCGATAAAAAAGTGATTAATTTCATTAAAAAAAAACTACATATAGCCCCTTTAACTTCCGTAAGTTAAGTCATGTAAGTAACACAGTTATTTTAACCCAAACCATGATGTTTTCCTAAACCTAAACAAGTAGTTTTGTTACCTAAACCTAACGACGCTGCATGTCCAAAACCTATGCTAAAGGGCTTAATACTAAGCTAAGCTAATTGTCTGATAGCTTTATCTGAACTGAAGTACTGGACATAAATTGGCAAATTGCAACAGCAGCATCAGAATTCAGCTGGGGTAAACATATTGAGGTATATGCTCCAAACTACCCTGATTCGTTAATTTAATTGATGAAGGAAGGCAATCATTGTGATGTGTTCAATGGCATTATTCTTATACCTGTAACAAAGATGGACCTTGAAAAATGCATTACGAATCACTAATCACCTAAGCTAATTTAAAATGTGTCTTTATTTAAGGCTGGTGTTGTTATTTATGTTTCTTACTGTCAACGAATCAAATGAAAAGACCAAAACTAACAATGTGTTAGCATCTCTCGGTACTTTCTGATTTCCCCACGCTGACGGTGGCACTCAGCTGAAGTCCATTGGTTTGACCTAAATCAGGTCACAAATACATAGTTTAATTTTAACAGTTGTGCACTACTTATTAGACAACATTCCTCGCACAGAAGTAAATACTGCATTTGGGATTATTTATTTTAGTTTTTTGTTTTCTATTGCACCGAGAAATGGGATTTGTTGACAATAAGTAAAAGTATCACTACACTTTAAATATTTGAATAAACAAAATAAATAATTTAAATTGCAAAGTTATTGTTATCACTGCTAAAACTGATCATTGTGACTTTCACATGGTCTGGTTTGGGGCTAGCGGGATGAAAAGGGTAAATAGTGTACACTTTTGAACTTTTGCTGATCTCTGTCATTGCATTGCGAGGGCCATTTGAGGATAGAGGGGAATTCATATAAACAAAAGCTGTGGAGAGCAAACATTCTTGTGAAATATGGAGAGGAGAAAGTATGAGCACAAACTGAGAGGACAGACCTCACCGCTGCCTGATAAGTTAGTATCTTATCCCCACTTGTTTGGACGAGCTACTGCGATGCCTATAAAAGGGAAAAGGAATCACTCTCTTTCTTCTGTGTAAAGGTCTAACACAATGATAGACGATCCACTCTCTCTAGAGGTCAGCCACAGAGAAACCTTTGTCTCTCTCTTTCATTTGTTTGAGATGGCGTGCTAAAAGGAGATTTTAAACTCATGGTGGTGTAAGTAAACACATTCATAGCTCAAACTGAACAAACCCTAAAGGCGTGGTCACTTTACATATTGTATTCCACTTTACATATTGTATTAAACATATGGGGAGAGCAGCTAAAAACATCTGTACCAGGTCTGTTGAACTCTCACTTCACCAACATCATTGTGACCCATAAGCTAAATACGGAGCTCAGTCAGTCTGACTTTCACAAATAATCAGATAGTTTCCCCTCGTATGATTTGTGAGAGATGTTTAACAGCAGGATATAAAAATAAACCGAAGCTCACATGCTTAAAGCTGAAAATAAACCCACGTGACGTGCTGTGTTTAGGTCAGCCGAAGAAGCTGCTTCAAGCTGAATTTTATACTTTGACACAATGACGAACTGCACACAGCCTGATGTTTTATGATTCACAGATGTTAAGTCTGGAAATGCTGAAAGGTGTTGGGTGTGTAAACCTATACATCTAGGTTGAAGAAACACCTAACCCACAAACACGAAAGAAAAAAACCTTGCAGAGTGCAGCTCCATGACAGCTACTATGCCTTCTTAACACTTCCAAACTCGCTCTGTAGTTTTCTACATGCAGCTTTTACCTTTACAATGATGCAATTGTATCTCTAAGGGGGATGGTGTGTGACTGGCGAGTTGATGTTACAAAAGCATTAATCTGTTTCCTGGCCTGTAGCATTAGTGCCACTGAGCCTGAGAGCCATGAGAAAGAAAGAATATATAAAGAAGAATTTGGGATTAAGACCAAACAACTATAACTTACTTTGTGCAGCTACTGGACATGCTGTATTGCAAATGGAAACTCTCTCTCTCTTTTGTTTTTGTTATTATTATCACTAACCACCAACCAAAATTCCAACAGGGTTATATTTGTTCCCTGAAGGCTGTCGAAAGGTATTCTGTGGGAAATAGCCATTGAATTAGAGATAATGCAGATAAACCAGAAATTGCAAACATCTCAAAAAGAATTCATGGAATGCATTTACCAATACAGATAAGAAATGCAGTGAATGGGTGGACCATATCATTAGTTAAAAAATGTACTCTGTAGTCTGCCTTTCTGTTTCCTGTACTAAATGCACAGACAACTGTCAGAAACGAAAGTGTTTCATGTTTCTTGCTGCTTCTAACTGACTGGCTTCAACATCTTGAAAGCCATTTTATATTACCTTAGCAGATCATTAATATTTTAAAAATGTTTTTTTTTTATGAATGTTTCACCCCCTTCTGGACTATAAGGATTTTAACCAGTTATATGAGCTTTGAAGGATTATTTATTATACACTGTTAACACTGTTATTTTATTCTTTTTCAGGGCATTTGATGTCTTTATGCGATAGCTGTAGTGGAAATGTGAGAGGAAACAAAGAAGAGAGTGAGCGAGAGAGATGCAACAAAAGTGCCCGACCAGATTTCTAAGCGGGAATGTTGCAGTTCACTGTCACTGAATTTCAGCCATATCAGGCAGATTAGGCAAATCCCAAACAAACAAGTCATGTGCTACAAATGATGAATACAATACAATATTCTCCATGAAGAAGGTTCTTTTTATGAAACAGTTTCTGGCTTTAATTAAATGCTATGTATTTTTAGTATTATTTAAATATTTCAAGATGCTTAGTGTGCAGGTTTTTTTTGATAGTCATGTCACATAGGCTACCCTATGTGACCAAAAGTACAGGGAGACCATATAAATGTTCAAGCATTTTTTCCCCTGAAATGATACCTTGAATTATTTATTCCTTGTACGACAACACCAACTTTACCTATCATTGCCTCCCATTAGGTCTTTAGGGCGGTAGCCATGTTTGTCTGTGTCTTACATTTAGACTGCAATTAGCCACCCATTCAGAGCCCAGGCTGTGTAATATAAATGATGGGCTTGTTGACGAGAGGGTGGTGTATACCCCTCTAAGACAAACAGGTTGTGAAGGTCTGTCGTTAAGTGGGAGGTTAGCAGATAAGATCTTTATCATGTTTGTGTGGGCTCCTGTGGAGGGTCAAATGTGTCTCTCTGTGGCCACGTGGCATTTGAGTTACGAGTTAGTGCGCGTAACTACATGCATTTCTCAATGCATGTGTGTACATAATGTGAGTTGAGAAGAGGTGAGGGGGATTTCCTCCTAAACGTGGGCCTCTCCCGGAAAGGTTGTGGTCATGTTGCTTCTCTGTAGAAGGCGGTGTGGCTGTTCTGACAAATTACCCCTGAAGGAGCTCCAGAGCTCTTTCACTTATAAATAAAATATGACTTTGTAAATGGGCTCACCCCTTTTTATCTCTCTGATCTCATTAAACCTCACATCTATTCTGTGCTCCCTGCTCTCAGAATACGGGGCTGTTATGTGTCCCCAGAGCTAAAAAGAAGTCAGCAGGCTGCAGGGCCTTTTCCTCCGTGCTCCTTTTCTCTGGAATAAACCTCCTGCTGACATTAGACAGTCTGATTCTCTTGAGGCCTTTAAATCTAAGCTGAAAACTATTTTAAGCTTAGATTTGCTTATAGACCTTTTGCTTTAACTTTAAATTAGTACTTATCCTTCCATATTTCAGGACTTGTATCTCTTACCATTCAATTAATCTACTAACATTAGTACTTATAGTCGATATTTGTCCTGCCAACAACAATTCAACTAACAGACATCAAACTTTTTGATTCTGATTGCCTTTCTTTAACCCTTTGCTGTTATTTCTGTTTTCTTGTGCATGTTGATGGCTAATCTGATAACAAGTTAATTCTTGTCTGTGCCTTTTCTGAGGAAAGATAATGCAATGGCTGTTGAAGGCCTTAATCAGGTTCACAATGGCAACGACAACTAAGGCAGCTAAAAGAAGAAATTGTATTGCTTTTTTCTGATGTTTGTCTTTTTATTCGTACTCGTATTTGTACTTTGAAAACAAGCATTCAAGAATATTTACAGTTACTAGTGCCTGTTAGAAAAAGCTATAATCTAGCAAGAGTTCAAATTCCAAAGGGTTTAGAAATGGGAAATCATCGCTCAAGGTATGTCAGCCACTTATTTGGCTTTCATCTTGCTAAATGAGACTAAAAAACTAAAAAGATCAAACCTTATTTTTTAGGCTGCAACAGCCTAGACATTTGATGCTGCTATTGTGTCTTGTGTCATATGCATAACACAAAAGGTTTTTAAAAGAAGTCCTCTACAATTTATGTTGGTATTATAAGCTAAAAAACCCTGGGATAATGTCGGAAATGTTACAAATGATATTGCACAAATCAAACATGTACCATATTTCAGTGAGTGAATAATAGGCTAAGTAAGTAAGTAGTACATTTATCATTTTCAGTGTTGTAAAGAGTTTTACAGAAGGTAGAAAAGAAAGAAAGGCATTATATGATAGCATGGCTAATAAGTGGGGAAAACTACAAAATATGTTAAGTTAAGTTATAAGATACAGATCTAGAAAGATATATAAGTATTAAGAAGCTTTTAAAAAATGTGCACTGATTTGGCCTCTGTTGAGTTTTCTGGAAGTTTCAAAGCTGAGGAGAAACAAAATCAAATGCATTTTTGGATGTCCTAAGAACAATAATACAGTAACTGTTTGACTGTAGAGATTAGTATTCATTTGCTCTTAAATGCCATGAAGCATGAAACTGAAACTGAAAAATTTAATTTATGAGGTCTGTAAAGCATTGCATTATATCGAGTGTTTTTCAGAGTGAAAATAACAAACCCTTGAGATGTTTTATGGTTTAGTAAACCACTATTTGTCCCACAAAAGCAGAGTAGAACTGTGGCTTTGTGCAGCAGCACTGCTGTATGTGGCAAAGGACTGCCAAGCTTGTGATGACTGTTTACTCAGCCCCACTCTGACTGAACACTGCCACTATTCATTCCACGCCAACACACTGAGGAGCCCAGTGGAAAACTGGACACACACACACACACATACAGCAGACATACAGAAATACTAAATAAAGTCCACAGTATACGGCAGTGTATATCTTATCATATTAATATTTATTTATCAAACAACTGAGCAATGAGACTCTTGATGCTCAGTGTAAATATATTTATACATAAATCAAGCATTCTTTTTCCAGAAATAATTTTTCCCCCATTGTACTGAATATGTTTTGAGTTACTGACTTGTGTGTATTAAGCAAATATTCTTACCTAAACTCTCCAATAGACTGGTTGTTGTTACCCTTCTTTGCCCACTGCATGCTGGGATATCTCCATGTCGAGTGACCCTCAACAAGTTTAATTTGTTGCAGAGAATGGCTATTTTCTTTTTGACTTCGTTTTAGTCTCTCTCTCTCTCTCTCTCACACACACACACACACACAAACAAAGGGGAGTTTACCTGGAAGGATGTTGAATAAAAGCTCTGTGAACTTTGAGAACAAGGTGTTTCAAGAATTGAGGAAAGAGTATAAACAACCCCCCCCCCCATGATTCTAGAAACTATGACGTGAGAAAATGAAAAAAAAAAAGTACTGTTAAACCACTAAAACACAACTTTAAAATTAAAAAAAATTTAAGTAGGCTAACACTGATGTGCATGACTTGATTATGATGACTGTAAAGCAGGTGAATATAATAAGGTAACATCTGAAAGTAAAGTAAGTTTCAAACTAAAAGCTTCTTATTGCTTCACTAAAAGCACAACAGCTCCATCGTGTGGATCAATGTTGTTTTGGCTGTATAAAATAATAAAAAATGAGATTATTTGAGTTTTGAGTGTGCAGCTTTCCCGTCCTCCTACTGTGGTATATATATATACCATTCTTACATACCTTTATACTGTAGTGACTTTATAGTGACCTCAAATTATATATTACATTAATATTTGTAGGATTACGTTAATGGAGTGGTTCTTAACTTGAAGGTCAGGACCTACCAATGGATCCCAAGATGATTCTGAAAAATCACAAGATTTTTAATGGATAATAAGAAAAGAAGAGAAAATGTCTGCTTTTATCTTTATTTAGATTTTTTCTTTTTCAGTTACTGGATACTTTCGTCCTTTTGGGTCACCAAAAATTCTTCAGATCAAACAATCTGAGTGCTCATAGCTCATGTACACACTAAAGCTATAGCTTTTAATGAGAGGCACAATTAGATATTTCTTGATTTTAATAGGTCATAAGCAAAAGAGGTTGGAAACCACTAATAAACCATTCGTTATGTTATGATATTTTGCTTTAATGGCACTGAAATCACCCTGTCTCTTCATCTTCAGATCTCTCCTGCTGTCTCAGGCTCTTAGGTAGATTGATGGGAGATGAAATAGAGGGAGACAGGAGACAGATGGGGATAGGTGTCGAAGCACGAGGTGAAGACTTTAGGACTTGTAGTGACAGTGATGAGAAACCTAAGTAAACAGATTAACACATTTGGCTCATCTATGCGTCCTCCCTCTCCAGCTTCATCTGTCAAATACCCAAAATCTCGCAGCTGAACTGAGGCCCAGGCTTCACTTCACTTGATCTCAGCCAAAGCATTTAGAAGCAAAAGTTTGGGAGCTTTCCTTTTATGCCACAGGACCAGAAAGGTCAGCAGTGCAAGTGGTCATTGATTGATGATCATTTTAATATTTTTTGAGCCCCATTTCCAGAAAACAGCATGTCCTCCTCTGTAATCCAAATAGTGCAGAATTTATTACTAACTTTAAGGGTAGTTATTTTCCTTTTCCTTGTGGTGTCCGACTCACAAACATTGTTTAGCTCTCATCTTTGAAGGTTTACTCTTCCAAACACTCTGTTGCAAGCTGCCACAGAATATGAAAACGTTTTTATTGTTTACCCTTGATATATTTTAGTGGGAGTTAATGATGTAAAACATGAATTTCAGTTATCCGTCCTGTGAAAATTAAATGTATTTGCATATTTCTGTACCTGTGCAGGAGACTCTTTGACTTCTATGTTTTACTCTATGACTATGACAGTAGTTGTCATTGGGTCTGTTGTACACTGCTGACAGGTGGAGGTGGGGTTTAAGTTGGAGTGGTGGAGGGTGCTTCTTGTAGAGCTGGTAATATGATTGGAAGTCGTGTAGGTATTCATTTCATGTAACATACTGTAAGTCACCGCTATGGTATATTTCTCTTCTTTGCGTTCGCTCCTGTAGACAGTTTGCCAAATTGCAACAGGTGCAGGTTGCTGTAAATCACCACTTGTGTTGTATTTACGAAAGTTAATCTGTAAATCAGATTGGGAGCATCCACACAGACACTGACTTTGAATCATGTTTTCAAGTGAAAATCCACTGGACCATATGGACCATCTGGCCAAAGGCAACCCCTGACGACTGTAAAATCACGACTCCTCCTGCTAAGAGGATAAAGCTTTCAGTCTCTGTGTGTATGTGTGTGTGTCAATAAGGTGCGTGCTAATCTTTGCTGGTGTCCTGCTCTAATTTACCCATGCTAGCAGGTCAGTGTGCAGACTGAGGCGACAGAGGACACACAGAAGCTCTGCTCTGCTTCAGGCTGGTAGTGAAATTTCAGTTTTATTTGGAGAATACGGAGAAAGATGCACCGATCACCCGCTTTGAAAAACAAGGAATTAATGGCTCTGTATGGAGGGGAAAGAGACCATTATTTTGTAGACGAGGACTCTACCAGTGAGGTGAGGCTTTAAAGATAACAAACTACATTTACAACTGGCTGCAAAAAGCTCACAACCCCACATGCTAAAGTTCTACAAGTTATTGACAAAATGTGTACTAATTTCAAGTTAATGTAGTTGATCAATTTGATTGTAACTATTAATCCAAGCAGTTAAAACACCTTCAATTATTCAATTAAATTCTTGTATGTTCCTGAGGGCATATACGTTTAATGCAATGTAGGAGAAATTATTATGTAAGTAAGCAACAATAAATGTACATAAATCTAAACTGTTTTATAGTTGGAATTAGAGTTTAACATGACAAATTGTTAAAAGAGATACAGTATCTTTATATATATTATCTAGACACATATATCACAGATATTTATTTAAAAAACTGATTGAAGATTTGTATGCCACATTGTAATTTACATATATTCAAGATGAAAATCACCTCTGAGTATATTCTGTTACACCACATCCTCACCTGACTCACTTAGCATAGCACAGTAGTTACACGGTAGATGCAATGCATGCAGTGCATTCTGAGCCTGACATTAGTTTTCAAAAACACATAATGACTAAATCCAGGAAAAATTGAGGTATTAACCCATTGTAGAAGTATAGTGTAATAATCCTGTTGAAGAAAACTAATATAGAAAAGGTTGAATAATAGATAAACTACATGTTTTCATGTTAAGTATGAATAATTACATTATTAGGTTTAATTGCAGGTTGATATTGTAAAAGGTAGACATTTTTGTGAGCCATTAACAATGATTAAACATTTGCATAAAATACAGTGAGACTGATTCTCAATAAAACTCGAGAATCACTATAAAATGTTAACACAGTAAAAATAAACATTATAAGGTGCTAATAACAAACAGCGAAGTGTACATTATTGTTTATTATGTTGATAATATTGGATGCATCCACCAAACGGCATAACATTGACAACTTCCAACCTTTCAGGACTATGATCTGGATTCAGAGTGCAGTGAGGAAGGAAAAGGTGGCAGGAGGGTTCGCAGGTCTCTGTCGCTGGAAATCTATGGTCTTCAGAGGGAGCATCATGTTTACTTCTCCAACCAGGAGTACTACAGGAGGCTGGAGGAGCTGAAGAGCGCTCACCTGAGGAACATGGCCGAGCTGGAGAGGATGTACATCAGCCAGGGCAGAGAGAGACAAGGAGAGGAAGATGACGGAGGTCTGGGAAGAGGAGAGAACACAGAGGCCAGACTGTCCATCAGGTTTGATATGTCTATATCTGTGATCCATTAATAAACAGGGCAAGGGTCGTACCAGCTCCAATTGCAAGATGTTAAGACTTTCATATGAAGCTGCTTTTCCATGTCTGTGTTGTTTAAAGAGTTTGCCTTAACTAGTCTCTGAGGAACCCCCCAGTAACCACTGTTTAAGTGATTTTCCAGATAGACGACAAATAACTATCAATGTTAAAACAAAGCTAGATTTGGTAATACATAGCCTAAATAATCCAATTTCCATGTGTCTAGCTATGCACAGAAAACAATTTATCTAAACCAACTGCAAAACTGTATTGAGCCCACAATAACATCATGAAAAGGCCCAGTCTTAGAGACAATCAATCCCCATTGTAAGTAAGAGAATAAGAATATGTTTAAGATAGCACTTAAACACACTGGTGGATACATTTATTAGAGGATCTGCTCCACACTGAAATATAGCCACTGCATTGTTATTATATGTAACCTAGATGTCACAAATGCTCACTTTCAGAATATTCTCCAAAGGGTGCAGAAATATACTAGAAATATTACCATATTCTTTTCTCTGATAGCTCATATTCTGAGCTTGCTCTTACCTCTTTCAAAATCATTAAGCAAATACAGTACACTGACATTGGAAAGTTGAATCAGAAACCCACAAACCCACTTCTCGAATTGATTGTGTAGTCTTATTCTTTCATCACAGGGCAGGAGATTTTTGAGGGATTGTCATTAAAAAAAGACACTATGGATAAGATTTGTTTGGAAGGCTAGTCTTCCATTTCATCCATATAATCCATATTTGACGATGCACAGTTGACCAATACTTGTGTCCAGATCAGAAATAATATTGTAGTAGCACCTACTGTTGTACAATTCTTCAGACAAATGTAGGTATGATGCATGTGACTATGTATAATATATAATTTTAGAAGGTTAAGGTGTGTCTTTGTGCCCATGAGTAAAGCAACTCTACAGATTCTGTGAAGGTTCTCATCATTCAGGTCATAGTTACCCAAGGAAGGTTAAAACCTTACCTCTCCATTTTCTGGCTTATATTTAGCAATTGTTTGCCTGACAAAGTTTATTTTTATCTCTCCCCGATGTGTAATCTGTGCATCCTGCAGTAGCGGCCCTGCCAGGAAACTCCAGAGGATCAATTCCCAGGAGGAGCTGGACTTCAATGAGACATCAAGCGGTTCTGACCAATCTGAGCTTTGTGGAGCGGACAGCTTTGGGGAACTGGAGCTGGACAATCCAAGAAGGACTCCTGTCCAGGACCGAACTTTTGGGAGGTTAGTGCAGTAGTATCAGGAAACTTCTTAAATCTAGCTATTGTTGGAGTGGAAGCCCAATGAGGAGACGGAGAGGAAGTTTTCTGAAAGATAAATTGCACACTTACTGTCACATTTCATTCTTTCCTATTTTCTCCCAGAGACCTCCTACTGAGCCCGGAAGAAATAACGACCCAGAAGCAGTTTCGATTCCAGCCCAGGGCCTTCTGTCCGAAACCGCAAGGAAGACTGTCCCGCCAATCTGGGGTCAGGGTCAGGTCAAACTCCAAGGTCACTGTGCCTAAACCCTTTCAGATGATGCTGAGAGAGGAAGAGAGGAAGAGGCACAAGGTGCGGACTCGCTCGGAGATCGAGCTGGAGAACACGTTGCTGAGACGTGAGCTGGAGGAGCTCCAAGAATGCCAGAAAAAGTTCAGGGCATCGCCTGCACCGGCGCACATTCACCTGCCTCTCTATGAAATTATCAGCCGTGGCTCCAGTCAGCAGTCCAACCGAAGCAGAAGTCGCAGTAATAACAGTAACCGTGACAAGAAAACTAACCAGGCCTCTGCTGCTGCTTCACCACAGCCTTTCCATTTCCTGGAGAGAGAGAAGAGAAAGAGGGAGGCGAAGATTGTGGCAGAGCTGGGGAAGCTTGGACCCAAAGAGGAACGACAAACCTTCAAGGCTAGGCCTATGCCCAGATTGGTGTACGGCACCAGACACAGAGCAGACACCAAGACCACAAGCCGCCAGCCCCAGCCTCTAAGCTGGTCACTGGAGAGGGAGGCCACAGAGGGACAAAGTGATCCAAACTCGGACCTTGAGCCGGATGTGCTCCAATCCAAGTCAGACACCTCTCCTGCCTCCTGTCAGCCTCAGAGATGTCTGTCCTCCAAGCCGGTGAAAAAGCAGATAGAGCTTTCCATTGAGATGGTGAAGGAGAGGCAGTGGTCCTACATTGACCCCCTCAAAGCTCCCGCCTGCAGCATCTGCTCACCTCTGCAGCCAGGTGGCCCAGAGCCTCTCCTCTCTAAAAATGACTACACCAGTGTGTGAGAGACAGTGTTTATAAATCATACAAAAGGCAGCCTGCATCTAATCTGTGTTTGTTTTGTTTGTCTGAATAGATTAGATAGTTTGTAGAGTAATACATGTAGCAACCCACTTACTTTTCACACCAAAATTCGGTTTGATGATTTCAGCTAAGCCTTCAACATAATCTCCCCCATGGAACTGATCAGCAATTTGCACTGTGCTTAAGTACCACGCTCTGCAACTGGGCATTGGACTTCCTGACAAATGGACTCTAGATAGTTCGGATTGGTGCTCAGACCTCCTTCACTCTAGTGCTCAACACACAGAGCGCCCAGGGCTGTGTGCTCATCCTCCTCCTGTTCATATCCACGACTGCATCCCCTGATATGGAGAAAACTCTTTTGAAGTTTTTGGACAACACCACCAGAGAACATGTCAGCAAAACCAAGGAGCTGACCATTGATTTTAGGAAAAAGGGGATAAAGACACACACCCCTGTCCACATCAGTGATGCTAAGGTGCAGCAGGTGATTTTCTTCAGGAAACCTATTGGTTCAGTGTGTAGGTTTTAGTGGCATCTAGTGGTGAGGGTTGCGAATTGCAACAAATGGCTCACTGGGCTTTTACTTGTTCCATGGACGTAATAAGTACTTTAAAACAAATGTATGAATTCTAATGGCAATTATAAATTACCTAAAAAACCTAACTTTGTACTTTTTCTTTATGAGGTTGTACATTATTACATTAGACTACTACTACTTCTTATACTTGTTTTTTGTGTGCATTCAGCATAGTGATGAAACACGCTCTGTAGATTGTTACTACTGTAGAAACATAGTGACTTCCATGTAAGGGGACCTGCGGTGTATGTAGATAGAAATGACTTATTCGAAGGTAATAAAAACATAACGGTTCATCATGTAAGTCACCACTGAAAACATAGTTATGGATTATTACATTGCATTTCTATCAATTGATCCTCCTAATTATTACACACTGAACCTTCAAGCTAAATGGATGACAATTATATAGCTATTTTATCCGAAGCTCTTTTCAAAGTGGCTTGTTCACACACCCACACACCTTTGGCATCGAGTTACCATGCTTACTGGGAACAATTTGAGTGTCTTGGGGTGTCTTGAGGAACTGGGGATCGAACCCCAGAATATTTTCTCAGGGGTGGCCAGATGGGGCCACTGAAAATCCTGGGGTGGCACACTAAACCAAAAGCCATAACTGAATTTCAGGAATTCTATTATGCAGTATATAGACTAGTTGAATACTACATAATAATATGAGTTAAGGAATCACAGACTGATATACTTTGGGTTCTTATTTTACAGTTCATCACTTGTCTGGACAGACAACATACAGTCCAGTAGCTCGTTCTGTATAGTTTTTGACGTTCCCTTAAATACAGTAGCACTGTCAAGGTGCTCTTTCAATGCTCCATCAAGAGAGGCAACAAAATCCACCAACCCGCGAAATATACCGGGGTTATCTGAGCTCTCACTCTCATCATGGCCAAGTAAAGCCAACTCAAAGGCTTCACAAAATTTCACACAGTCTATTATCCTGGACAGTATGTGACGATTTTTTGTCACCTCTTCGTTGTGCCTTCTAATGCCAATCCTATAGCCTTCATCTAGTTGTTCAGCAATGCTAACTCTGTTTCATGCTATTATCAAGATGGCTGCGGCTACTGTCATGACGTTTGCATTTTTCAGATCGATGTTTGAGGTCTCTTACCCCCGTTGTTGTCCACAAAACTTCAGTGCCGACACTTTGAAATAAAAGACAGGGAAAGCAAAAAAGGGCATTGCTAACATCACATCCAGCTAGCCACCTCCATTTCTCATAACAAGCGCGGGTAAAGCTTCGGGTGTAGCTTCATCCTCTGTCACTGGCCTGCTGCTGGATTTGTAAATCGGGTTGGTCAGGTCCGAGATCCTTTATTTATTTATTTTTCTTCCAGCGACAGAATTTGGTTTAAATGCTGCCATTTATCTATATGAAAGTTATCACTGATCAGCCTAGCAAGGTTTTGGCAGAGTCGAAGTGACGGTGTCGCCCGCACACTCGCAGTACAGTAGTGGCCAAGAATGACAGGTGACAAGAACCAATCAATCAGATTGGATAAAATAACATGTATCCAATTCTGATTCGCCAGGGACGCAGCGACCTGCGTCCGGAGGAGAATCTTTAAGAAACCAATTAGAGACCAGCTTCAAGACACATGCTGCCTGAAAATTTAAGGACTCAGATAGACATCCATTTGTCCGGCGTCCCTCGCCCATGAAACAGCATGAAATAATGAAATACATAGAAAATAGTTCACCGATTAAAGCCAGTTTTTATTAAAATCTGAGGCTCTTTACTACCACACATCGTATAAGTAAAACTATTTCGTTTTTATTTAATTTTTATATACATGTGTATTTCTGGAATTTTGATGGGGGCGGCGCCCTCTATTGACAAGCCACCACTGGGGGTGACATCTTAAAGCATTGCTCCTTAGCGCTAATAGTGATTAAAAACTCCACAGGGTACCTTTAATGTTAGTGCAAGACTTAAACTTTATCCTCAGCACCCCCCTATGATGGAGAGATAAATAAATAGAGCATGGTTTACTTGAGAAAACAGGATGGCTATACAACATGTTTTAATTAATCTGGTTTTTTTTAATTAATTAAATGAATGGATTTGCATTAAAGCTCACACTGATCTGCACCTGGCAGTGTGTCAAATAAAGAAATTAGTGCAAGACTTTAACACACAGTTTTCTTTACAATAACAGTACTAGGCAGCAAGCAGCAGGCAGACGCAAAGACTAGCTGGTGAACAGGGGTGCATTAGCAGCTGAAGATTCAGATATCCAGGAGCTGGTATATACCAAAAACGTTTGGACTTAAATTCCTCAGGTGGACACAAACACAACTCCTAATGAACTATAATATTGTTCTCTATGTGTGTGTAAATAAGCAACTATTTGCTGACAAGTGAAGTTGGGCAGGAGGGGATAACAATATAGGCTAGCATGCATATAATACTGATATGTAAGCACAGATGATACATCAGTGTTATGTTTAAAACCTTCCACTGCTCTCAAAAAAGATTATTATTGTTATAGGTATAAACAAATAAACTGATGCAGATAAGAACTGATATCAGTCTTGTCATCCAGCTATGTAGGTTATAGCAGATAATTTATTTATTTAATACTTCAATTTATTTACACAACAAAAAAAGGTGAAATTCCTTAGCACTTTAGGGGAGGATGGTATATGATACAGTATGCAGACACATAACTAAATCTTAGTCCTGCCTGTAAGTGGCAGCAAACACCAGCCTAAATTACATCAGACTCATTTCAGCATTCCCTCGTCCTGCAAGGATCAGGTGATCACAAGAGAAATTAAGGGGAAATCCAGTGGCGAGCAACGAGATGAACGATGACCGTTTGATCAACAGGAGCAGACGGGAGTCATGACCGCTGTACGCGTCTCTTCAGGGAGGATGATGCGTGGCATTTACCTGTGGAGCTCCTGTAAGTAATCTAGCCTACTCTTTTATTCAATAACTGAAAGACCGAAGCCTGTATACTAATAAGAGTGACATTCTTTCCGTTTGGCGTGTGGTTTATTGCATCATCGGGGAGAGTGCATCATAGACTGCTCATCAACACAACGCGCATTTTTACTTCACTACCGAAAAGTTATCGTTTGTAATAACACATCCATGATGACGGAGTAGCCTATACCGTCATTAGGCAGGATCAGAAAATCTTTTTAATTATTCAGATATATTATTACATTTATTTTATTCATTTAGGAGTAAATGTTTTTATTGTTGAGCCACGTGCTTTCTTTTAGTCACACTGCGGATTTCCTCGAACACTGGTTGTGTGTGTGAGAGAGTCTTATGCTGGGTACACACCAAAAGATAATCGGGCTGATTTTGGTCTGATTTCCCCCCTTACGACAATCCTAGGTATGTCCCGATTAACTTGATGGTTCTACAGATGATCTTATCAGATTCTCCCTTCGTGTGAAGTGTGTTAAGAGTGTCGGGAACCTGGTCGGAAGAACGTCGGAGGAGTCGTGACGTGTGTGGGGATCCCCGAGGAAGTTATCACGAACAATATCGAACCAGAAAGCGAGATGATTGAAGACAGAAGCGTAAGGAACACATTCGTGGCGTAGCACAACGGATAAATTAATGTGGACAGCAGAGATGGAGGATCAGCTTGTATATTTGTGGCAACAGCATGAATGTTTGTTCAACGTCGCAATTTCTCCCTGCATATCGCCCGCCATGCTTATTCTGAAGATTTCACAGTCTAGACTCGGATTGAAAATCTGTTTAGGAGCAAAACGGTTATATCTAGGATTTTTTCTCCTCATGTTTGTGGTCTATCACATTTTGAAAATCTTTTGAAAAGATGTAAATATCCTTTGGTATGTACCCAGTATTAGTCTGCATTTCTTGTCCTTGTGTGTGTAGAAGAGGAAGTGGTGGCAGAGGGGAATACCTAGAAGGTGTGTTGGTTGGCCAAGAATCATGCTTTTGATAATATATTTGTCTTTTCCCCCAGTTGGATTTCTTCTGCTATGCTGTGCACAGGATGTTCCATGCACTGTCACCCAGGATGCTGGACAGACACATTATAGAGTGTCAGACTTTATTGCGACCAACTGTCATTACTGGTGGACCAACAGCACTGTAAGTTAGAAAAGCCAGAATTGCTTAGTTCAGTGACATATGTTCCCTAATATGTTAAACAGTACAAAATATCACACACACCAGAAGCAGTAGTCGTGAGGTTTACAAATACAAATTCACTTACGTACATACACCTGCTTTAAGTAGTTTGTAAAGCTGTTATTTTATTGTCTTTCATATGTTCACTGAAGAACCACACACTGGCAAATCATGACAGCAAAAGTAAGATGGTGGTGATGAAGAACATCAGGACTCTTCTTATCGAGGGCTGCTCAGAGCAAATTAACTACTTGAGAGACTGCATCTCTGAGGTATTAAACAGTTGACATAAAACATATCTTTACAACACAGTGACCAACAAATGGAAAGTTTTATGTCGAGATAAGAAATTGAACTGTATAATGGGCTACATGATATGGTAAAAAAACGTTCACATTGCAATATATTATGGTTTACCATATTCACGATGAGTGGGAATGATAATTTTTGCATCACGATATTCATTTTCACTGTAAAAAAACTAATACAATCATGACAATGTGACATTTCTTGGGATCTGTCCCTATAAATACATGTTTTCTTGTATCAGAAGAAGAGCTAAGATTTCAGAGGTAGCGTATTCTGATATACTAATCATCATACCTATCATTTCTCCGTAGTTCATCACTTCTAAATATTCTCTAACATCGCTTACAGCAGCTAATGCTACCCGTTGCTAAATTAGCCACAAAGCTAATGCCGCGTTTATCAGTGGAGGAGAGCTAACGTCATAATAAGCAGTTAAACTAAAGTTATAGAGTTTAACTTCTGTCTAATCTGTCTGCCGTCTGTTGGTTTGTACTTAATTAAAATGCTATTTTGCCATGCGTTTTACTTTCACCACATAAGTTGCAGCTTCTGTGATTTGGATATTGCACTTGGCCATATTGCGATTTAGATAATATTTTGATTAATTGTACAGTTAGATAGTTGTAACAGAATTACACAAGATAAACTGTTGCAGTCATAATTATACTTGTTATGTGTGATGAGAAGATCACTGAAACTTATTAATATTACCACATTACTCCTCTGTTCTTTCTGTTTAGGGGGAACCGCGTGAGGCAAACTGCATCAGTAAGTATCATTACCTGTCAGACATACTTCATATGTGAGGGGTGTTTTATAGTATATTTATTTTCACTAACATTGAAACCCTTTATTTATTTTGAAGTTATATGGCTGTTTTTATTTACCCAATGTTCTGATGTAAGAATACCTTTTATTTAATTTAAATTTTATTTTACAGCCACCTGCAGTGGACATGTTGTGCCTCAGAGTGGTGGAGGTAGGGACAAACTTATTTTTGACCCTCTCACTTTAAGGGTTACAGTTTAATTTTCCCGGAGAAAAAGAATCTATGCTTTCATTTATAGTCAGTATTGTCTTAAAGAGACATTATTGAACATCAGTCAAAGATAAAGCAGTAAAGGACAGAAGCAAATTGTTGTATACGTTTCCATTGAAATTATGCAAAAATCGTTTTGGTGGCCTTTAATATGCTGGCTATACATGCCTTATCACATTATTTGAACTTTTGGACTTTTGAGGTAAAAATAAAATGTTGTCTGTTGCTGGATTAACTGTCAATCAATCTGTGCTCTCGACAGGTATTTCCCTACGACCAAGTGGTATTTCCTACCACTGGGTTGCTGTTACTGTGGCTGTTGTCATCATCCTTTTGGTGGGACTTGTGACTTACCTGTGCTGCATGTACAGGTATTAATCATGTCATTATAAAACATGACACTCATTGCCCTCATCTGACATTTTTTTAATGCTCTATTGTTGTTTTTGTGGGTATGAAGATGCAGAAAAAAAGACTACGCTGGTGTGAAGAACGTGGCCGAAGAGGAGGTAGAGCGTATGTAGAAAAGCTAATTGTACTGTATTATTGCATATTCATACTGGAAATTATAAGCTTGTTGCAGTGTTTCCTTCACATTTGCTAGTAGCAGTGCACTTGTGTCATTATTACATTATCCCCCTCTTATTGGCCTTATACATTTCTACTGTTAGTTAACTTTATGTTGCTCTGATAAAGGATTGGGTTTTAGATGGCAAAATAACTATTAACATAGCTAATTAGTTTTATATAAGGTTTCGACAATCCACGCCACTCATCATCCAGTACTACCATCGTGTGAACATGCCAAGGAAACACTTAATTTTATATAATTATCTTCAGCTATCCATGAATATTATCAGTAAATGAAAATCAAGTGTACATCAATGTGATTTATGAAACTATGTACTGTGTGGTTCAGTCAGTTTGGACTTAAGCAAACATGAGACAGTATGACAGATTTTAAGATACAGTATGCCAATAATCTTGCCACTATAAGCTTTATTTTTCTATATTAAATTATTTCTTTATTCTGTTCACATTTCAGCTGAAACCAAAAACACTTGCAACGATGTGATTTTTACGGCAGAATAACTGTCTCAGAAAATATCACGGTTTCATGGAATACGGTATTACAGAATTATAATTATTATCCGTTACAATGACCCTTGAGGAATGTAAACAGTTATAAACATTAATAACATTAATAAGGTACAATTTAATACCATAGATGGTGGTATGATAACTGTCAATCTTTATACCACAGTATACCATGAAACCGGTATGGTTGGGTATTGGAGACTAACTCTGCCTCGCCTGGCAGTTTGGCCAAATACTTTATTAGTGTCATGTTTAGTGAGAAATAGTTTTAAGATTTTTTCTGTGTCCCTCAAATTTCCTTCCTTTTCCTATTTTTTTCATATTCCAATAGTTTACTATTCCTTTAAAACACAAACATCCAGATCAACAAGTTCATGTTACTCATAGAAAAACATCTGACTATTGCACTTTTACAACAGCAAGGCCCGTCTCTGCTTTAATTTAATATTCAAAGCAGCATTTTTGTCCAGTATAACATTTGGCTTGCAAACAAGGCACAAACGCTATTTCAATCCATGATAATAGTTGCACAGCCAGTAGTCTTGAGGCTGTGGAAGCTGACAGACTCACTGCGGCACCAGTGTGTGCACTTTGAGGACCAATGCCCAGTAGCAATGCAGTAAATTTAACCTAGGGCCTGTATCGGAAACCAAGTTAAAAAACTTCAGTGAGCCTAACATTGGTGGCTCTACATAACTGGTGTCACAAAGCTGGTTATCAACATGTTCTATTAGTTGGAGTATTTGAGATTATATGAGAAGAGACTGATACTTTATAGTGGCAGCAGCAAATGATAGCGATAGTGTTTAACAGCATTAATAATCACACAAGCTTTAGAAGCACTAGAAATAATATTCACATATAAAAAATAAGAATTATTATATATATCTTGGTATGAATATGTGACGCATAAAAAGCTATTAATAATGATGTTTCTGCTGAGAAAGCAGAAGGAGAAGAAAAGAAGTTGATGTCTTAGAGCTCTACCTGACCAAAATGTGGGGTTTAAGAACTAAGCAAATTGACAGTATGTGGATTCAGTTAGTAAACTATTTATTTTCAGCATTTTTATCTGAGCGTAGGTGACTGTAGTGTGATGTTTCATAAAAGCCATTGACACTGTCAGGAATCCTATTAATTAAAATGCGCTTAGTTTGCTAAATGGTATTTCTGTTTGTTTGAAGCCCTGTTTTAATAGAGTGGACACAATGAAAGTCTAGAAAAGCAAAGTGATTGTTCTGATCTAAAAATATTTATCTAATATCTATTACTCTTTATTACTTGTCACTTTACTGTAAGCTCAGTAATTTTGTCCATATATATATATATATATAGAAATATATACAAAATACAGACAGGAACCTTAAACCTTAAACATAGCTGGCTAACCCACTAATTGCTTCATGATATAGGCTCCAGATTCACTCACCTTAGCTGTGGAAGCTATTAGACTTGTAATGGAGCACCAGTGTGTGCGCTTTCTGTGTCCTGTAGCATCACCACCACCCCTCTTACCTAGACAAAAAGTCAGTCATTCCTATTTGGAGTTTATATCTTACTGTGTATTTATGATAATGTATTTTGGATACTGTACTGTACTGTATTGGGTTGCTTTAACTTGTGAGTGCCTCTTGTCTTTTAGGCCTAAATCTCGTAGCATAAGCCCATCTGTTAATTGCCTTATGAAACTTGTATTTTTACACTGTACTTTTAACACTTCCTGTTAGCATCACTGTATCAAGACTCTGTTTTAGCTCTATCATTGTGATTTGCTTTTTTTATCAAAGAAAGATTAAACTGCTAATATTTGAAAACAAGTGAAAGTGCTTTTATTTTTATTGTTTTACAACAACGGAGGTATGTTCTGTTATCTGATGATTTCTCTCAACCAGTAAAAACCGGTGTACACACATGGTGTGAGGAGTCTTGTGATAGGAAGTGAGTCATGCAGATGTGTTTGTGCTGAGCTGTGTTTTGCATTTTGTTCATGGTCTGGTTGTGCGACATTGTCATTTCTTGTAGTTTGCCAATCCTGCCTGTCATCTGCGTGCGTTTGTTTGGGCCTCGCACTCCAGTGTATACTTCTGCTGCTAATCAGCTGTACACCTCAGTTGTTACACAGGAAAGGCTCACTGCTTATTCCATTACAGCTCCTCCACAACTGTACAGTAACCTGACACCAGTGCCTTACATTTTCTCTTACTGTAAGATAACAATAAAAGTAGTAAACACAGATCAAGAGCGAAGAGCTTTTTCTGGAGAAATACAAAATTCCTAAAATGTCTCCTGCAGTTTAAATTTTTTGGACTAACTGTAAAATACAAACAAACAATAAATTAAGTTTAATAAAATAAGCAGCCCTCCATGTGTTGAATTTACCGTCAACTCATTACTCCACATTCACGGAAATGACCTATCATAAGTTAAAGAGGCAAGTTGTGTGTCAACTTTCTAGTTGCATACCTATCAGACTGTTTTGTTATCTGTCTGTGTTCAGATATATCAAAACATTCACATGCTGTGATTGATTCAGCAGAAGAAGAAAGGAAGAAAACAAATGCTCTGATACGATCTTTAGCAAAAACATTGAGGTGAAACTCTCGTAGTTTAACCTCATGTCCTACAACATAAACATAAAATGGCTAGATTACAAACATTAACTGCACATGACTGCACATTTAGCATTGACAAGTATTGGTGTAGTTGTACTGACTTGCTAAAGAGTTTTAATAGAAGTTTAAAAGGTTTTGAAAGAGCTTTATAGCTACAGTGTTGCAGTGACTTTAATTGATAAACAAGAATACATGTTATAACAGTGTTAAAACATTGCAGGTGATTTAGGTGCTGATGAGATTTGAAATATGAACCAGGAAGCCTAGTTTGAGTAACAGGTGAATGAATATGTTTGAGGGATCAGATGCCAAAACACAATACTGTGATTGACAGACACGTTACAGTGTCCCACATTGTTTTGTAGTTTTTTGGTCATAAAAGGGACAAATTAAAAATCGTACCTGATAATGCCAGTAGAGGAAAGGTCAGGGAGTCAAATGATTTCATCCTAAAAGAGACATGGATGCCCGTATCAAATTTCAAAGCAATGGATCTGATAGATAAAACCACAAATGTGAACCTTATGGTGGCACTGTAGGAAAAGTCTTCATCCTCTGGCTGAACAGACTTTTGAAGCTATCCATCTAGTTAGATGTAATGATCAATGGATAAGTTCAAACTTTGACCAGCTGCTGGTAGCGCTAGATAAAATTTGGAAGATCAGTGAAGTCTTTAAGATTCATCCTGTGGGCACCATATACAAAATAGGAATCCATCCAATAGTTACTGATATATTTCAGTATGGACCAAAGTGGTGGGCTGACTGACCGGATGTTTGCCCGACATTGTAAACTCGAGCCAGTTTTTCATTAATTTCACTTGCATGCTTCATTTAAACCTGCTGGGTTTTGTGTGGAACCCGGCTGAGAACCCAAATGCAAGACACGGAGCTGAGCAGACACAGTTCTTAAGACTTAATGATCAAACTTAAAGCGCTCACACAGGAGGGGTGGAGAACAAACAAAAACAACCGAAAACGCACCGTCCAAACACACGAAACATATCCGACAAGGCCAAAATAATAAACACAGATGTGCACAAACCAGGATCATGACAAAACCACTCTCTGCCCTGGTTAACTTTATGATAAAATAAATAAATTTTCAATACAAGGCCACACAAGACAGCTGCATGTTATCAGAGTCATCTCATATGGTTTTAAGATCAGCTATGATAAAATATATATTTTTACAAACCAACATACTGTAAATGTCTAATATAAAGTGAGTTGGTATTGAAGGTAAAACACATAGAGGAAGTTGACGTGAGTAAGCTGAACTTGGGGTTACTATATGTCACAGTACAGTGTATCACACGATTACTGCCTTCCTCAGGAAGCATACTTACTATTTTTGTTACACACTTCCTCTGTCAGCTGGAAAGTTCTGAGTTATAGTTTGTGAGATATTTGTGTAATGACATAATCTTTTGTTTGGATGAGACAACACTTATGTGCAGTAGTTGCTTTTCTCTGGACCTTTAAAGACTGTTTGAGAACTGAAGCAGGCTAATCAATGATGAGAAATTTTATTTCAAAGAAATTTTGAAGCAGTTTTTCTTCTTTGAACAGGAGCTTTACTTAGTTATTGAGTATGCTTACTCGTCATACAATCCACAATGGGTTGGTGCTGATGTACTGTATTGCAAATACTGTAAGTGTTAGGATTTGGTTTTTGTACTGTTTTTCCGGTGTTTATTTGATATTGTCTTGGTTTGGAGTTTTGTAATCTAGTTTATTATTTTGGTTCTTTCGTTTTTAGTTTCTTAGTCACTGTCTTCTCTCTCATCTTAGTTCTTCTTCCTGCACCTTGGTTCTTGTTTTAGTATTTACTTCAGGTTCCTTGTCTACATTATTTTGGGTCTAGTCTCCTTTGTACTTCTCTGTGTTCTCCTTTTGAGTTCCTGTTCATTGTACATGTGTGTTTCTGTCTTATTGGTTATTCTCTATGCCCCATGTCTGCTTGTCTAGTATTCAGTAACCTTGTCTTGTCTGTTACCCCAGTGATCCCTCTGCATGTCTGTCTTTGTTTTCCCCTTCTCTCTCTCTGCCTGTGTGTTGCTCTCTCTCTCTCTCTGCCTCCCTGCCTGTCCTCCCGCCCTGCTCCTTAGTCCCTGTGTGTGTATATACCTGGTGTTTCTGTCTTGTCTTTGTTGGTTCATTACTTTCTATGTGCGTTATGATCCCTTGTTGTCTGCCTACTCGTCATGTTTCCCTGCACCATTGGATTCCTATTTCTGTTTGGACAGCTTTTGTGTTTCTGGACTTTGTCATCAGCCACTCAGTTTGTAAGTGTGCTCGCTTTTTGTTGCCTTGAATAAACTGTCTGAACTTTACCTGCTAGCCTATGTGTCCTGTGTTTGGGTCCAACAACTTGCTCAACTCTGTCATAACCACCACTGAACGTAACAGTAAGTACTGTTTTTATGGTATTTATGAGTCTTTCCATTCTATGCTACTTTATACATCTACTCTACTATATTCCACTGGCAAATATTACACTTTCTATTCCATTACATTTAGTTGACAACTAGCCTTTTATTTTAAATATTAGGCAATGGTGGACCTGCCGACTCCGGTGTTCTCTGGCAAATGCCAATCAAGCGGCATGGGGCTGGGCTGTGAGTCCAGATCCCACTAGAGCATGTCAGGCCCTCATGCCACCCTCACGGAGTCTGTTTGTCTGACAGTCAGGAATGTGCACACCAGTAACCCGCAGGAGGTCATTTCGTAGGGGTCTGGCAAAAGGGCTTGTGCAATCTGAATGGGCCACAGGAAACGCCTCATGCTAGTATTGGTAGTATTCCTATAGTCCTCAGTAGTGACAACTTCAAGAGCTTCTTTAATGATAAAATTCTAATTATTAGACAAAATTCACCAAGACCTGCCCTTAACTGGCACCAACTTATCTCAAAACTGCTTTGCTTCTTTCATTCTTTAGCATTCAATAATTTCTTCATCTAAACCATCAACCTGCCTCTAAGACCTCATCCCAACTACACAGCTTAAGTTATACCCTTAGTCAGTACTTCATTACTTGATATGATTAATCTGTCTTTATAAACAGGCATAGGAAAAACACGCATCGCAAAACAGCGCGAGGGCTGGCTTGACTGTCGTTTTCGAAGTGGAGGCTGGCTTGACTTCAGTGCGAGAATCGTTTGAGTGAGTGACTTTTATCCTTGATCAGGCACAAGGACCAGCAGATTCATGTGGTCTCTTCAGGGAAGATGCTGCTTGTGATTTGCCTGTGGACCGTCTCCTGTAAGTGAGCAAACTTTTATACAATAACTGAAAGTAAACAGCCAGAAGCCTGCATACAAAAAGGCGAGTAAAAGAGTAGGCTTAACTCTCATTTTTATTAGTTCGACTGCCTTGCACTGTAGTTTTGCATGTGGATTATTGCATTATTACTCGCCCCCGTCAGCAACACTTATTACGGAAGTTATATCCAACACCTACACGGAGAATTTATAGGATGATAGTTTCATTAAGGTGTTTAAAATAAAACGTATCAAAGCGACAAAACGCCGATAGGTTTACCGTTTATTGTAGATTAGAAGATAACAAACGTCATTCATAAAATTAATATTTGAAAATGTTTTATTGTTGAGCCACACAGATTGTCTCGACAGTTGTTTTCACACATGTGAATAATGTAAACGAGGTGGGATGTAACGCATAGTATGCTACTCTAAAATGTTTCATCAGCTGTGTGAAAGAAAAATATCTCAGGAAAACCGCACGTGCATCTTTCAGGATCCTCGCCTCGCTCTCAGCTCTTCATTACCATAATAACACCTTACGCGCAACAAAAGGTAGGATGGCTTGACCAGACCAAGGTTTGTGTTTCAGCGGCTCACAGAATGTTGAAAAGCCGCTGCAGAGTTTCCTCGTGTGCTGAAAGAGTCTGGGTGGGATCGTCAAGTGAACTGTAGAGACAGCTGAGGGGGAATTCCAAGAGGGTGCATCGGTATTCTGTAACCTATGAGTGAATATGACAAGTTATTACCTACTGAACCTCTAAACAGTGTTAGGAGTATAACGCAGTGTTTGAAATAACTTTAATACTATATCTAGAATCAAAGCCAAATCGCTTGTTGTAGCATAATATATTTGTCTTTTTCCTCAGTTGGATATTTCCCCCGTTGCAGTGCACAAGATCTTCCCTGCACCATCACCCAGGATGCTGGACAGACACGTTACAGTGTCCCACAGTTCAAGACAACCAACTGCTATTATTGGTGGACCAACAGCACTGTAAGTTAAATGTTTATAAACTTTTTTTCATTAGACAGACACATCTTCCTAATAGATTAAAAAATGCTGGGCACAACACCATCCTTTTATCAATCATGTAAGTAAAGGCGGCTGGGTGAAGACTCAAATGCACATAATACAGGCAGACAACAGTTCAGCAAAGTGATGCAATACTGACAATCTGGCCATGAGCAGGTGGAAATGAACTGTTATAAATACTTGGAGAGATCTAGGAAATGCATGGGTGTCGGGAGGGAGAGGAGACTGAAGGAATGAACTAAGGCAGAAATTGGGACACCTATATAGACCTTTCTCATGACATTCTGACTTGTAGCAGGAAAACGAGCACAGTAACTAAGCAAAGGCTCTGTTAAATGTTAACGTGTCAGTGGGTCAGCATGCACAATTGACTACAGCCATTATTGATTATTTATACCTGTGTTTGAAGTAATGGTATACCTATGAACTATCACACACCTTTAGCAGTATCACTATCATTTTGAAGTAGTTTGTAAAGATGTTTTCATTTTGTTCTTATTTAAGAAACACATGCTGGCAAATCACAAGGGGAAAAGTGGTGAGGTGGTGATGAAGAGCAACTGGAGTCTTCTTATCAGTGGCTGCTCAGAGAGCATCCACTATGAGCGAGATTGTGTTTCTGAGGTATTACACTGACCTACACATGAAAGACTTTAAGCAGGGATGCAGAAGAGAGCAAGATATTCTGAATTATGTGAGAGATACTGTTCCAGTCATATTTGCTATGTGATGGGAAGATTTAAGCAATGAAACATAAAACTAATGAAAATCCACATTAACACATTGCTCATCTTTCTGCTTAGATACCACGCAAGGCAAACTGCATCAGTGAGTATCATTACCTGTCAAACTGATTAATTTGTGAGGTATTTGAACTAGTATTGTAAAAATGTAGTTCATTTCACGTGGTTTATTTTGAAGTGATATGTCTATTTTCATTTAACCAATGTTCTGATGTAAAAATATCTTCTTTTTACAGCCAACTGCAGTCCAAGTGCTGTGCTTCAGAATGGGGGAGGTAGGGACAAACTTAATTTTGTCCCTCTCACTTCAGTGAGAAAGAGAAAGTGTTATTTGCAGTCAGTATTGTCTTAAAAAGACAAAGCAGTAGCGGGCAGAAGCAAATATATCTTATATCGATCATAAATGGTGCTTAAAGTGGGCCAGAACGCGCCGATACGTTGTACCGGCACCTCAACATTTTACTCATTGGTGTACCCATGACATTGTCTTGCATACCGGACTTCTCCCAAGCTGCCGGTACTATCCTCTGCCCTCATAATATGCTGTAACTATACAGTGACTGAGCCTGTCTTCCCCCCACATATTGTTTGTTTATGTTTTAAATAGAGCAGCATTCAGAGAGGTGAACAATTTTAGGCTTGGTGTGAATGTAAACAAAGTGAGACAGATGCAGAAAGATGTGAGTGGGCACGAACAGAAGCAAATTTCCCCAGGACTGAACTGTGGCGAAGACACATCAACATGGTCCAAATTTGGCCTTGTAGATATAATATGAGTCAAGATTCAGCAACTGGATTGCTAATTTCTTTCATAAAATTTGTTCAGAAACAGATTTTGGTGGACTGGTTGTAGTTTCTAGGAGTTCTAAAATCCACCGACTTCAGCTACGGCACATTACTACGGCTATGGCGCGTTAATCGCGGCCATTATAGTCAATGCTCATGAGTCCACCAGACGTGGCTGCAGCACATCCCAGAAGCGCCTCTCCTCTCTATTTTTGCCACGTCAAGCAGCACACAGAGCAGATCGTACCAGGCAGGAAGTCAGACACAGAATGGCATAGAGAAATAAAACACCCTGTGGAGACTCCTGATCGTAAAACAATAAACATGGTTAAAACAGACACAAAAATAAATAATTTAACTACTGTACAAAAGACTCTGAACCTTTCCTTTTCCCGTGTAAGATCCATTCTGTGTTTCGGTTGGGTGGGTGAGAGCAATCAGGTCGGGTAAACGTGACGTCACCATTGCGGAACTACAGGTGAGGGTACCACACCGTGCTCATTACGTTGTGTGCAAGCTAGTTGTTCGTGTTACTACCATAACGTGTTGTACTCCTCAGAGGTGTGCGTCGATGGCAGGAAAAACCACACCCACACCCCCTTATGTCTCAAATACAATAACGTTGAACCATCCTTCCATCTCGACTCCCATTTCCTCTAAGAAGTACTCCAGAAGTACCTCCTGGCCTTAAGTAGTGTTCTGGCCGACACTCCAGGTGGAGTGCGGTGATAACTACGACTGGTGGTTTACAACCCTGAACCCTAGTTGTTCTCACGTACAACTACGTAGGCTACTTAATCACAGAAGCACAAAATGCAAACACTGATTCTCAAATGAACAAAATCTAAACATGTCAGCAAAACGCTCCGATTCTGAGTTGACGGGTTGACGGGATGAAACGGGGTCACATAGAGCTGTGAAGAAGTTAGTAGAAGCACAAAAAGGACAAATGAATAACATGTCAATAACGTGAGGCAGGCTGCACGCTCCGCTACTGACGCTTCTGTGGACTTTGACACCGGGCTATGGATGCATCAAAACCGTGGCGCAGCCATAACGTGCCGTAGCCGGAGTCATTGGATTCCCGGCGTAAGCTAAGCACAGACAAATTCCACACACAGTTGGTGGGTCAGTTACTAGCTAGCTCACAGTTAACATCTGTTAAAGGTTCTCCGTTGTACACATTTCCATTAAAATTATACAAGAAAAAACAATGATACTGGCTAAACATGTCTAATCACATCATTTGGATTTTTGAGATGCAAATAAAATGTGGATTAACTGTCAAACTGTTCTCATGACAGGGATTTCCCGGAACCACTGGGTTACTGTTTCTTTTGTCACCATCCTGTTGCTGCTGCTGGTGGTGGGGATTCTCCTGTACAGCTTCAAGAATTCTATTTGCAGGTATTTTTAATCATGTCATATTGTAGCATTATATTAAAACAGGACACTGCCCTCATCTGGCATTTTTTAATGCTCTGTTGTTGTGGGTAGGAAGATGCAGAAAAGATTTAATGCTGGTGTGAAGGTGCAGAACAATCCCCCCAACACGGCCGAGGAGGAGGAACAGCGTGTGTAGAAAAGCTACTTCTATATTTTTCCATATTCATGCTGAAGCTTTTTGTGGTGTTTCCCCATCTTTTTTCATTACCACATTATCTCTATCTGAGTTGCCTTATACATTCATGCTAGTTCAGGTTATGTTACAGTGATGAAAGAATTGGGTTTTAGGTGGCAAAATAACATAGCCGATTAGTTTTTAATGAGGTTCCTACAATCCATGTGACTCTCCTTCATCCGGTATTACCATCATGTGAACATGCCAATGCTGCCAAAAGTTCCAGGGAAAACTTTATTTCATATAATAATCATCAGCTATCCATGAATTTAATCAGTAGATGAGAATCATGTCTGTATAGTTTAACTATCTAAATTGTGGTGCAATCAGTTTGGACTAAAGCAAACACTTACAAGACATTATTGTGTTTTAAACTGGCCCGTAAGGAATTTAAATTTTATTTCACTAATTGTAATAACATAGAATTAAATACATAGACACGAAAATGTCCATGCCGTAATTTTTATTTCTCACTATACCATGAAACTGGTATACAACTGCAACCCTACCGCAGATGGTTTGGCAGTTTTGGCCATGTGTTTGATTAGTGTCATGTCTAGTGGGAATTGGCTTTAAGAATTTTTCCTGTGTCCCTCCTTTTGCTACTGTAGGATCAAAGAGATAAGACTGCCACCAAACAAATCTCTTACAGTAGCAGCATATTCACCAAGAGCTGACTACTCCTGTAAAACATCTTCCTGTTTGTCCTGAAACATCCAGAGCAACAAGCTCAGCCACAGACCCATAGACAACCATTTGATCCTTTTCAAACAGCAAGGCCCATCTCTGATTTCCTTTATAATCAACACAGCAACATTTTGGTCCACTATCAAGTTTGTTGTGAAAACAAAGCACAAACTCTATTTCAACATTTCCAACCATGATAATAGTTGCACAGCCAGTAGTCTTGAGGCTGTGGAAGCTGACAGACTCACTGCGGCACCAGTGTGTGCACTTTGAGGACCAATGCCCAGTAGCAATGCAGTAGATTTTCCCCTGCAGCCTGTATCAGGAAGCAAGTTAAAAAAACTTCAGTGAGCTTAACATTGGTGGCTCTACATCATTCACAAAGCTGGGTATCAACATGTTGTAGTAGTTATGGGTTTATCTGTCCAGTTGAGTTTTTAATTACAAGAAACACCATCTGAATCAAGGAGTACTTGAGATTATGAGATGAAACTGATTCTTACAGTGGCAGCAACAAGTGATTTGCCTATTAAACAAATTAATAATCACACTAGCTTTAGAGAAACTAGAAATAATCGCATATTAAAATAAGAATTAAATATAAATATTAAGAATTATATATATAAATATTTGGTCATCTTTCTGAGTGTTGTCTCATAGTATGAATGACCTATAAACTGTTATCAAAATGTGACACAAAGTTAAAAGTAGCTAATGTTTCTGTCTTATGGGATCTACACGACCATCACAAAGTTGCCTTGTGTTAGTGTGAGTCGAGGTGACCATAGTGTGACATAACAGTCATGTAAAAGCTATTGACACTGTCAGGAATCCTGTTGGGAACAAATTAAACTATTTAACATGCAGTAAATGTATCAAATACATACGGGAACATTTGATTTGATCGTAAAAGATAGCTGGCAAACCTACTAATCCCGCTTCATTATAGGCTCCAGGTCTACTCGCCTTAGCTGTGGAAGCTATTAAACTTGTAATGGAGCACCAGGGTGTGTGCTTTCAGTGTCCTGTAGCATCACCACCACCCCTCTTACCTGGACATTAAGCCTTAACAAACCTTAATTACTCCAATTTGTACTTCTATCTTACTGTGTATTCATAACAATGTATTGGGTTAACTTGCTGTTAACTGCCTTATGAAATTTATATTAACATCACTGTATCATGATGCTGTTTCATTGTAATTTGCTTTTGTTATAAAGAAAAGATTAAATTGCTATTTTAAAAATGAGTGTTTTTACTGTTGTACAACAAAGAGGTGGGTTTTATCTGATTTCTCTCATCCAGTTAAAATGAGGGTACCGAGGTGGCATGAGGAGACAGGAAGTGAGTCATTGGTGGTGTGTTTGTGCAGAGTATGTACTAGAGACATATGTCCAAAGATGTTTTACAGAAACATTTTTGACATGTGGGTCTAGAAAGTGTTGAAAAAAAAAAAATTATCATTTTTTCAAATTCCCATCACACAGGGAAAGCTCACTGCTTACTACATTACAGCTCCTCCACAAACTACTGTAACCGGACACCAATGTTTATTCCCTTAACCATTAAAGTAGTGAATACCATACTGATAAAGCGGAGAGCATTGGAGGTATACAAAATACTTCCTGCACATGTTTAATATACAGTAAACATAATACCCCACTGACATGGTCATGACCTATCATTAAAAACAGAAGTTGTGTGTCTGCTAGTTGCATAACTTCTAGCCTTGGTGCGTAATTATGTGCTTGTGGTTAAATATATCGCATGACTGTATACGTCACGCATGTTACAATAGTGTTACTGGTTCGGCAAATGAGAAAGGCAGGAAGAAAACAAACACTAATTTAATCTGTAGCATAGAAATGTTGGTGACACACGTAGTATATCATGGCCCAAAATTATAACAATACTCGATACAGATTATAAACAACAACTGGACGTGACTACACACATTGTACTTACAAAGATAAGCTATACAGGTGCAGTGACTGTGCCGCATTGACTTTATAATAATCAGTTGATTAACGATGATAAAGATTAACAAGAATAGGTGTTCAGACTAAAAAAAAACCCTGTGTTAAAAAAATGCAGCTGCTTCAGATGCTGGTGAGACATGAAATATGATCCTCAAAGCCCAGTCTGAGTAACAGATTAATGTGTCTCAGGGCTTATCAGGTGCCAAAAACACAGTATTGTAATTTATAATACTGAAAGGATTCTAGCACTCTGGAAAGTTGTCATGCTGGCAGTATTCTCTATGGACAAACAGAAGAAGTATGGTGTCCTTAGGTACGGTGGTGATTGGAGTTAAAAGCTGCATGAAACAGAAAGTAGGGACAAAAGGACTAATGAAAAATGTTAATGGTGGTAGAGGAAAAGTCAGAGGGTCAAATGAATATCCATATCATATTTCAAGGCAATGGATCCATTTGAACCACTTTACTCAAAACCATAAGTGGTTACTACAGAAATGGTGTTATTAGCAGAACAGTTTCCAAAGGCACTAGTATACTTCCTCTGGTGACCATTAATGTTTGTCCAAACTTTTGTGCCATTTCTTTAAGTTGCTGTTGAGATAAATTTCCAGGGGTTCTCATCTCATTATCAACGCTTTCACACAGTGTGACAAAGCATAATTCTTTGTCACTAAAGGTAATCTTCAGCGTCCGTATGAAACGCCACAGTTGACCACATCACAGAAACACAAAGGAGGCTGACCCTACTTGCCAGCACATTGGCCGTGAGCAATGTGCACAGCTGTAGAGTTAGCCGGTCGACGTGCATAAAGTCAGTGGCTTAGGTTTAGGCACTAACATTTCTGATGATCATGGTAAGGGTAGGGGGCTTTGGAGAGCTGTCAGCACGAACGTAGCTAGCACGTAGTCTCATAGAGACCTTTAGCATCAAATAATTGCGCTTTGTCACTTTTTCTGAAAGCGTTGGTAGCCTATTGGACGCCCTGAGATGAAAACAGTCTGAAATTTCGATATGTTAGTGGAAAATGTGACCTGCTGGTGGTGTTTGAGGAAAAGTCAGGGGAACACCAAGTGATTCACCCTGAGGGGGACATGAATATCTGTAGTAAAAAATTTCATGGATAGTTAAGTCATTTAATTCAAAACCACAAATGTCAACCTCATGGTGCCGCTAGTGGAAAAGCCAGCTGGCCCCGAAAGTCATTAGAATAAATCTTCTGGAAACCGCAAATGTCTGTACAAACTTTTGTGCCATCAGTCAGATGCAGAAATAACTAAAAGTCAGCATCCAGAATGCAATCCTCCATTAGCCAAACTGAAACATGCTGAGTGTTGTACAGTGGTTACCAAGACAACATTGAGAATAGAGACACTGGGGTTTTTGGAGGTGTAGGCGCACA
Source organism: Micropterus salmoides (assembly GCF_014851395.1). Lineage (NCBI taxonomy): Eukaryota > Metazoa > Chordata > Actinopteri > Centrarchiformes > Centrarchidae > Micropterus > Micropterus salmoides. The sequence goes on from NW_024041373.1 coordinate 24,881,308, forward strand.
AGTCATGTGCTGCTCAATGTTTAACTATGTGTGCAGTGTGTGTGTGTTTTTGTGATAAAGATCTGAGAGAGTGTAGAGGAGCAAACCCACATGAATGTCTAATATAAAGTGAGTTGTAAGAAGTTAGAACAGGTAGAGAAAGTTTTGTTAGGCCATGTGTGTGAGTGAGGTTAATTTAAGTATTTGGACATGCCCTCTGTTTTGGTAAACAGGATCAAACTGGTTACAGTTGGCTTCTCTGGCTTCTCCCGGAAGCTCACTGACCATATTTGTGACACAGTTCTTGTCTGATGTGCTGAGGAATGTTGTGAGATATTTGGGTAATAACATAATCTTTTGTTTGGATAAGGGCAGACACTCCTAAACACTGAGAAGCTCAATATAAGTAGTGCAAAATAGAGTACATGTGCTCAACTTATGTATCCTGTGCTACTTCATACTTCAAGATTCTACTCTAGTACATTTATTTTACAGCTATTACTTTGAAGATCTAATAGAATAGAGTACAACAGCTAAGGCTGGAAAATAATCTTTGGTCTCACCAGACCTATTAAAACATAACTGACTAATAAAAACATATATAGACATATAGAAATATAATCAGTTTATAAAAAATGATGCATTGTTATAGATTAAACTATTCAACATTATATGAAGTAGTTAACATTAGCTTTACTTTGAGCAGTTACAACATGAAATGTAAAATAACACTGACAGTCATTTTGCCGCATAACAAGTACTTTTACTTTTGTTTTGCTGACAATATATGTGTACTTTTACTGGAAATGCTAACTAAGAGCTCTGAATTCAACAGATACAAGAGATTTTTTAGCCATTTAGACAGGTACAGGGCAGTACAGTTATACTGGAATTCTTGGGCATAGTTTATTTTGTACAAAAAAAAAGGCATGTTAAGGCACTTACAGAGCAGCATAAAAATAAACACGCTCTATATAATAAAAATGCAGACTTTGTTAAAAAAAAAACGCATGGTGAATTATATAAGATGGGCTGGGGAAAGACTGCTCACATTGTGTTTCGTTTCATTCGACCAAGTTATTCTTTAGTTGACTACAGCCCTCGTTTTGGAAAAGTGTGGGGTGGAGGGTTTAAGATGCCATTTGACCATGCTACAGCACTTATGCTTGAGTAAAATGGTGTTAAGTGGGGATCCAGAAAGAAAACAGCTGCATTGGTGAGGGGATGTCTTTTAAGGCATCAGTGCGACAATTTAATATAATCCAGGAAGTCCAGATTAATGTGCTTAATGGCTTATCAGATGCCAAAACACTGCACAATGGTTTGTGATACTCACAGGACATGATTTTACAACTCTGGAAAGTTATCATATTGTTTATTTAGCAGCTAAATACCCCACTACTTCACCAGCTAGTCTCTAACTGTCTCTGTCTGCTGTTTGATGCTGAGCAGGTACAATGGGTTTTTAGAGCTTCTTGACCGTAACCAATGAACCGTAAAGAGCTGCAGATTGATCAATTGATAATTCTCTGTAGGTTCATCACTACCAGCGACAAGTTTCACGTTATTACGTTGTAATTTGATACGTTGTTATTTTAAAATTATAAAGTATTGTGACTTTAAGTAATACTGAAGTAGACTTAACACCAATTGTGTGGAAATAAAAATTACTCCGAGAGAAGCCAAAGCCAAAACCACTTATGTCTTGTGATTTACAAAAAGGGTCCAGAGTTCTGGGAACTTGGGGTGACGAAGTTATGTTTTATTTGTGTGAATGTGTAAAAGATGTAAGGACAGTGGAGTCAGTTTGTAGACTTTTTCAGATGCCAGCTTTTACTCTCAATCAGTGGAATAAACTGACAAAAAATGAAAGGCAGTAGTATTAATCACCAGAAGGACAACAGTAAACCGTTACAGAAAACAAGTCAAAGACAGTTTCTCATTAAGACCCTTTCGTATATAAAAATCCATTTTTCGATCAACACTCCCACCTTTTCCTGGTTTGTAATCGGTAGGTTGGTGCTAAATGAAAGGACTGAGACTGGATGAACAACTTCTTTAAAATGTCTCGCCACTCATGACTTCATATCATTTCTGCATTTAGCACTTTTTTGTTTCAAAACACCAAAATCGAAGCCCATGTGGGAAATGAAAGGAGTTGTTTATGGATCTGCTTTTAAAGCTCACGAATAACACTCACATTTCTAAATCTGTCTTCAAATTTATTCTCACACCAAAGAGATGACTGAATCAAATTTTACATTTATATTCAATGTCCTTCTTCAGAATGCTGATGTTTCTAAATCACTCTCCTTCACTAAGAAAGTAATGAATTCAAAATTATTTTTACCAACAAGCGTCACCTACAAAAACACTTTCTAAACCACTTTATCTCCATTGCTACATGTTTATCGTGTCACCTTACAATCACGCATCATGGCAAGAACATTTTATGAACAGTTGTACTTCAAACTCATGTATTGACTCATCTGTAATCATTCTGTGAGATGATTAATTGATTATGAGAATCCAGTCATTCAGAGGAAGAAAAGAAGAGACAAACCTGCCTAGTTTAGGGGCAGTTTTGAGTTTCCATTCTGTGGGCCGGAAAAATACTGTTACTTAATTCAAGAATGCTTTGACTTGACTTGAACCACAGCATATACAGTATATTCTGTGTTTTACAATTGAAAGGGTGCTGGTGTTAAACTGTACACAGAAAAGTACCTGTAAAAGGAAAAGTTACACATGTTTTGACAGGGTTTTTTTTGTGTTTGTTTTACAAATATATTGAAGCCAACATGGAAAATCAGTGGATAACTTTGTTACTCCCTGGTAACAGTGTTTAAACAGTGTAAAAAAGAAGTACAGTGGCAGTGGATTGTGGCCTATTCTTTTCTGCTGTACATATTTCATGTTACATTTCATATCCTATATTCCTAAGATATTTGGATTCTTACATTTCCACAGTTACTTATTAAGTCACTGTTCTGTATTAGAGAAGAGTTGCTGCTTGTGGTCTAAATCACAAGCCACCATGCCACTTTGTTCACACAAGTCAAACCACACTACGCTCCAAAAGCTGCTGCTTTAGCTGCACAGTATTACATTTATGTACCCAAGTATACAAATATTGTATTTAGCCTTTTTAATCCTGTAACAGTAGTAGTAGTAGTAGTAGTACAGGATCTCCTGTAACATGTGAATTTTTCCCCCACTTAAATGTTATCTTATTTTTCTGGTGCAGGATTTCACACTGTCATTGTGGTCATTTATTGACTAAGGGTGTGAAGTTTTCACCATATGGACACAAATAGCAATCAGTGTGCTGCAAAGGATAGTTTTACAAATCTTAAGGAACTGACTCAAACCTTCAATGTGTGAAACTGGTTTATGTCTACACACAATCTGTCCCTTCCAGGACAAGTCCGGTCAAAGTTTCCTTCTCCTTTAAATAGCTTCCTCACATTCTCCACAGTCCTTTATATTTCACAGCAGCCAAAAACAGCCCCTAAACAATAAACTGCAATATCAGCAATGCCCGGGATTTTATGAACCACACCTTCTCCATTGCTGCCAACATGGCCTTAGTTGAAACAAGTCATAAGTTCTGTTCGCCCTGGCTGAAAAGTAGAGCAACACAACCTTGCCTGGTAGTGCAACTGGTTACCAGTTAACTACCATTACCACAACAAAAGTTAACTAGCATAAGAACAACCAAAAGCACAAAAATCCCTGAAGAGCAGGAGGGGGAACCATACTGATTGAACATGTGAACAACAAATTTAGCTGCCACAAGATGTCAGCAAACCTTCATCTTTCACCTGTTCCACATGAAGCGCATTGTACCAACAAATGAGACATTATGCTTCTTTGTTTGAAATTGTGACATTTAAAAAAATAAAAAAATCTTTGTCAGTATTTACTACAAACAATTTCAGTATGATCACACGTTATCCTGAGGAGGCAAAATGAATGAGAAGAAATGAAAGAAGCTCACATACCAGTGGACATTTTGGACAGTTATAATACTTTCACTCAAGTATTTAATGCAAATAATAATAATAAAAAATAAATAATAGAGACACCGGATAGGCTACACTCAGCTGTATCTCAGTTTCATATTAGTGTGTTTAACCAAGCCAATCTCCTAAAAGAGGGTTGCTGCAAACAGCCCTATAGCAGCAGAGCACTGGTTTGAACCACTTCTGTTGGAATTTTGCAAGAAAGCATGTGGAAACAATGACATTAACTTCCTTTTGACTGTTATTCATGTGTGAATAAGCTCAATGTAACCTGTGTTATGGTGTGGGCCCAAACGCAACGCTCAGGATGAACAGGTTTTATTAAGGAACAAAGGGGTTGAGGGAGTGGAGGTGAGAGAGAGGCGGATACCGGGGAAACACCTGGAGGGAAGACAGACAGACAGGGTTAGACACGAGAAAAACCAAGAACAGGGAAACAAAGATGACGCGGGTTACATAAGAGCTTGAGTGAAGAGGTGGCACCAGATTTGGAGCAACGATGATCAAGCAGGGCTTGAGTGGAGAACCGGGGTTGAAGAACTGTCAGAGATGAGGCTGATTGCTGGCAGGTGTGGCAGGCAGAGGAGGTGGCTGACGAGGTGCAGGTGTGGATCGTCAGCTGGGCTCAGGAGCAGAGAGAGAGAGGGAGAACACAAGCAAGGGGAGCAGCGGAGACACAGACAGGCAGGCCGAAACACAAGGGAAAAAACAGAATCGCAAGAAAAGAGAAATGAACAGGACACTCACTGTCAGCAGGGCTGCCAACACAATAACCTGTCCTTTATTGTTGTGTAGATTATTTCTTAGCCTTCAGAAATAAACCATACCAAACTGAAGAGAAAAAAAACAAACACAACTAAAAGCAGCAGCCTCACAGCACTTTGCTCTCTTGCCGCTTCAGGCCAGTCAAAGCTTTCAAAGAATACAGAACAACACACAACGCATAAAGACTCCTCAAACTGTCTTTGGGCACCCCTCACCCCCACCCCCCCCACACACACACATCTATGAGTGCACCAGGAGTCAGTTTTACCTTTTCTTCCACACCTTGACAGTCACACACTTGGAGCACCTAGTGACTCACATCTGTTTCCACTATCACTGACTGAGCAGATGATCTAAACCACATCACAAACAGAACGATAAAGTCTTCACACATTCCAACTCTAAAGATGACCACAACAACAGACAAACAATTGAGTTATTTTGATAATCTGACTGATGAATAAATATATTAACTGAGAAACTGGACTGAAATGAATGATTTAACACACAACATGTTTTAAATATGTTTCTAAAATATTTTTTCTACAAAAAAGTTTAATTACCTAATTAATGATTTGAGAAATTACATCTACTCCTTTCCTCATTGAAAAATCCAGTATCCATAAATATCCCTAACCCTATTGCTAATTTCAAAAGTTTAACTACTAGAAGTCTCCTACTTCTCTTAAAGGTCCATTCTTAGTTTCAATTCAATTCATTTCAATTCAACAACAGTTATGTCATTGCGCTTTTCATATAGAGCAGGTCTAGACCTCACTCTTTGTGATATTATTTACAGAGACCGAAGAATTCCCTTCCTGAGCAAGCACTTGGCGACACAGGCAAGGAAAACTTCCTTTTAAGAGGCAGAAACCTCGATCAGAACCATGGTTCAGGGTGGACGGCCATGTGCCTCGACCGGTTGGTTGAGAGAGAGACAGAGAGAGAGAGAGAGCCACAGATCCAACTCCACAGCCCCAGAGCCAGAAACACCTGCAGAAAGCGACAGGGGGAGAGAGGAGAGGGACAAGAAAGCACAAGACTACAGGAGAGGGAAGAAGTCAAGTTAGTAACATGCATTAATGGGATATGATTGCATATAGAAGGAAAGAGAGAGGAGGTGAGAAGAGCTCAGTGCATCATGGGAAATCCCCCGGCAGTCTAGGTCTATAGCAGCATAACTAAGGGATGGTTCAGGACTCACCTGAGCCAGCACTAACTATAAGCTTTATCAGAGAGGAAAGTCTTAAGCCTACTCTTAAATGTGGAGATGGTGTCTGCCTCCTGAACCCAAACTGGAACCTGGTTCCACAGGAGAGGAGCTTGATAGCTGAACGCTCTGGCTGATAAGATGGTGCCTGACCATTAAGAGCTTCGTAGGTGAGCAGAAGGATACTAAAAACTATTCTGTATTTTACAGGGAGCCAGGATCTCTTTTTCCTGGTTCCTTTCAGAACACGTACAACAGCATTGTGAATCAGCTAAAGATTCAGTGTATGTGCACAGGAGGTTTCAAATTTCTACACAGCTTTAAGTTGAATAATAAACCACAATCGGCTTCCAAACTAATTGTGATGTCCAAAATAAGGCTCATACATTCACATTTTAAACACAAATTAGAAAAGGTCAGCACTGAGCAACGTCCTTCATCAGATGAATGTGAAAACAGCCTTGTAGCGTTAAACTCTGCACAAACATCACACATTCTGCACAGAGAAGGTCAAACATCCAAGTGAAGTAACAAGCAGGAAAACATGTTTGAGTGGAGGGGGACTTTAATGTTGGGGAACATGGCCTGTAATGAAATGGGAGGGAAGCAGCCTTTTACATGCTCATTGCATGTGTTTTGATTCTGTGCATTAAGAGTTGGGAAAATGTCAATAGGTATATAATTTCTTTAGCAATACTAATGATCATGACATGGAAACTGATTTCATCAAGTTCCATTACAAATCTTGAGGCCTATAACTGCTTAACACTGTTGTTGGTGATTGTTGGTTAGCTATGGTTAATATAACATTAAAAATTAAATGTCTTTGCACATTGTTTACAGTGAAAGATCCTTCTGAAGTGAGGCAATAGAGGCAGAGAGAAAGATTAAAAAAAGAGTGGCAAAACTGGTTTTAATCAGAAGTAGCTGGACAACAGCTGAATCACCATGACTCAAATGTCCTGCTCCAGTTCTTGCACACTGTATCTCCAACAAGTATTTTTTAAAGTTATCTTGTAATTTATACATTTGCAGTAAGCATTTGTATGGACTGTAAGATTAATAGTAATATTTTAAACAAGGTGCAACTAATTTAATAAAGTGCATTTCTATGAGGTGATGCGTGAATTATTATTTTGGGATCATCCATTTTCCATTCCACTCTATTTGTTAAAATGTCATTGCTTTCTGAAAATGTCTGAAGGTGTAAAATCGAAAGTGGTTCTCACAGGGACAGAAACACACACACACACACACACACACACACACACACACACACACACACACACACACACACACACACACACACACACACACACCCTAGTACAAAAGTACACAGGACAATCCAGTTTGACGATTGGAGTTTCCCAAGAGCAGAAGTACGTAGCACAGAAGAAGATTGGTTTAACAAACATTTTTAAAAGGCTGCTGATCATAGTGTTACTCTGTACAGCTTTAAAGCGCTGCTCAGCTTTCATCTTGCCTGGACACAAACCTGTCCTGCAGATCTCTCTCCCAGCTGCAGACCTCTCGCCCGTCTCCTCCCTGCTACCTGTCAATCATCTCCGGCTTCGGTTGCGACTCCGACTGTCTGGCCCTTCACCGCCTCACTTTACCCATCACCTCGCCTCAGGCAGCAAAACCAATTAGTGTCTGACAGTAAAGCAGAGAGCTGCTCCCTAAACTTCTGAGCTCTGTTTTTATTTCCTTCTCTGTGTGACCACAAAACAATCTCCACATTGACCCCCGGCATCTCAGGTCAAGTGAAGACATTTTCTGAAATACAATAATGTTTTTTGTGCTTCACTGTCCATGGAAAGGAAAACCAATGTCCCTTGTTAGTGTTTTTAAAATACTGTTTGTATTCCTCTGTGCAATTAACATTGAGGTTTCTTTATATTTACTGACAGCATTTTAACATGTCCAGGCATGGACATATTAACATAAATATTTTTGGCCAGCCCCCAAATAGAGATGAAACCAAATAATAATGGCCTTTGTGAGTCTGTTTGCTTTAACTACATTTATTTGCATGGGCTTCATTGTTTCTAAATGAGTCACTGTGTCTTTTTTGTCCTTTGGCTAACAGAACAATATCGGCTGCTGTGATTGTTTCCATCGGACAAACCCCAACACAGTTAGTAACAAAATAAAACAATAAATAAAGCATCATCCTCTAATGTCTCTGAATCATCTCATCAAAATCCCATGCTCCTCTTATTGTTAGGGAAGCTGGTAATTAAGGCCAATCTATCACGGTGCCTTGTGGAAACATTTCGATTTCAAAAGGCTGAGTAGGGTTTTGTTCACCTGTTCACTATCAATAACTTTGTTTTTACTCCCTCCGTGTTGCTTTCTGTTTGACTGACTGGCTGCACAGCTGAGCTGCTTCAGGAGAAGATAGACAGGCATCGCTCTGAGATATCGAGGTCATTCAGAGTGTCTGGAATAAATGATATCAGATTGCACACTCGATGATATCTATCTTATTTTGACAGCTCCATGGTTGAGTGGTAAGAAAAGTTTCATGGTTATAGTTTAGGATGATGTGATAATTTAGTGAGGGAAGAGAGAGGTCAAGCTCAGTGTAAAGTAGCGACTCTGCAGTTGAAAGGATTTAATATCATGCTGTATGACACTTTAACCCAGGTCACATACTGAAATTGGTTCACCAATTGGTTCCTGCGACTACTAACAGATTGAAGGATCCATTTAGTTTTGGCTTTGCAGCTCATGATCACATAAATACTTGACATTGCATAGTTTCACTAATAACGAGAACCAAGCTACGCAAATCAAGCTTCACATTTTGTTCACAATAATCATAATAATGTTCAATAATCTGACAATTAGCAGAGCAAGTTGTGCATGTAGCGAAAAGATAAACAAAATATATCTCTCTTTCAGGCTTTGACAACTCCACAAACAAAACCTCATTCCAATGTGTCTGAAAATATAAAAGGTTATTTTTGTTTCCCTTCAGAGAAGAGTACAATGATCTAAAGATGTTTTATGATTTGAATTGGATAATATGCACAGGGAAGCCCTGTCACGGTTCATGGGTTATCTCTGACAAGGAAATGTTTGGCCAAGGAGCATGACAAGCAACAACATTTTATAAAAGGCAATATCAACTTATGCCTCTGTGTTATTCAGACTCATTGAAAGATGTTTGTGTCAGTGCCAAAGAAAATACAATTACACACACCAATACTAGATCACCAGCTGGCGACATAGTTGCTGCAAAAGTATATTAGTATATGCAGTTTTTTTAAACGCTAAAATGCAATTGACTCCTTTCGCCAGTAGATGAGTTGGCCTTTTCTTCAAATGTAACACCAGAAAATGGAGATAGTTAACATCAGAAAGCAGCATGGAGGCCACTGACAATATTACTGTGTTTGCTGGGTGCAACCCACAGGCGGTAAAAATAAGGTGTAGCTGCGACGTTTCTGGTTAACATCACCATGCTGGTCAGGTGACAATTGTGTTTACGGTGTTTGTGTGCTTAAAAAAATGTTACAGCTGAGGTGTTGTTAGCCTATCATGCTAATATTACAAAAACATATGGATGAGATGTTTGTAGAAAATTAGCATGTCAACCTGCGTGTCATGTCTACATGACCTGAAGCCTGAATCATAGTCAGAGAGAGATTACAGATTGAATTTGTAGTAGATTAAAGATAATGACAAGGAAACAGCATGACATAACACACACACACACACACAGACACACACACACACACACACACAAATATAAGTGGACAAGACAAAGTGAACGAGAATTTGCTGCATGTTGAACAGAAGGAAGGTAATTTAAAGAGAATTAGCAGGCTGAATCACTATCAGGGAATCTCTCTGTGGTGAAATGAAAACAAAGAGAAAGTAACGATGTGAGAATGAGGCAGGCAGACAGCAACAGAAGGGGGAGTATGAGAGCTGTCAAGGTAGACAAAGGGATGGAAGAACAAACAAACTTTTCTTCTTTCACCTTTACTGTCTGTCTGTCTCTGTCGTTCTCATCACAGCTCTCTTTCTTCTGAAATCATGAAAAAGGACAACTCCGACACCACTTTCAAAAGGTGCCAGAAATGTTTTCATCTATTCTACAATGGCACCTGTTGCGTTTTTTCAGATTTTGAGAAAGGAGAGGCTCAGTCCAATGAAAATTAACAAAAAGATTTAATTACAAAAATTAGTGAATAAAGAGATGGCATTACAGAACAAACAAATAACACTGCAGTGGACTGAAAAGTTGGTCCTCCGTTCAGATTTACAGCTTTCAGTCAAGTCCGAACAGACTGAGCTAAAGCCGCCTCCAGCAGTGGACTGAAAAGCTGCTTCTCCTCCCAGATCCACAGCTTACAGTCCTGATTCTCACAAAATAAATTGTTAATATCCTCCAGGTATGTGGGCGGGTCCATTTTCCTCCAATGGCTTAGGTCCATAGCCATTGGTCGTTTGGTTAACTTCTTTGTCACCCAATTGGGAAGGGAACTAATCATAGAGAACAACTGGGCTTGTCTCCAAAATGGTTGACACCCCATCTTAAGTGTCAATGAAACAGTCAAAACAAAACAGTCCTTCTGGCACTTAAACAAAGAGGTGTCAGTTTTCTTCACATTACAAAGAGGATCCAAACAATGGTTTAATCAACATTCTAATGCAATTGCCTGGCCTAAAATCCTGCAGTTTTACATTTGAAGAAAAACACTGAAACACTGGAATACATTACGTTTGTTGTAACTTTTTAAAACTCAACACACCAAAACTACTTGGTTAGGTTTAGGAGGATGGTCTGTGAGAAACAGTAGAGACCTGGCTACATCCACATTACTACTACTACATGTTTTCGTTTTAAAACGGAGACCTTCTACTACGTTTGCAGCAAATCCGAAGACCTAAAATGTAGAAGTTTGAAAAGGCTGCTGACCCCGTTTTTGTTTTAAAACTCCGGGGTAGCGTTTTAGTGTAGACAGGCGAAAACACGATGACACACGCACACTCACATTTTGCTTGGGTCTTATAAGTCATGCAAAGAAAAAACAAGATGCTAAGACAGTGTTTTTTGTTTTGGTACTTATATTAAAACATTTTGTACTGTGCAAATAAGATTTATACACATGTGCTGTGCATGTCACCAAATTTACTTTGCAACAACTCCCAAGTCGCTTTGTACTCCCATGTAACTTTCAGTAACAGTTCCAACTCTTTGCAAAAAATATCTGGTGTGGTTCTTCATGTGCAGTAGAACTTTCTTTTTTCACCAAATCTTCTGCAACTGTGGAGTAGACAATTGGCTTCATGTTTACATTGGCATGTGCATGTATGTGAATGGCCACTTGATGTGCGTGTGTCGTTTTAATATAGAAGGAGATCAGTTCTGATACAAAGCTAAAATGTTAGTGTTGACGGAAATAGTTATAGTATAGTTTTTAAACTCCTTTTTAAATAAAAACGTAGGAGTGTAGATGTAGCCCTATGCAGGCAGCAGCTGTGCCTGGGAAAGCTGAAAATACATTCTTGCTTAATTGCATTTCTTTTGTATGTTAATGTATTTCAATGGGTGCATGTTTAACATTTAACTAAACACTGGCAGATATAAGAGAAAATAAATTAGGGTAATTAATTGTGATAAATCGATTGCTGATGCTCTTTCACTGACACATTTCCATCTGTTTTCATGTTGTCCTTTGTAAAGACATCACCACATTAAAACAGCAGCATCCCATTAATCAGTTGAGAGCTGTTCCTCCAGTGTGGATATCAGTAAGGGAATGGCTGATTAGTTTGGAGTAATGTGGGAGGCTCTCTATGTGAAGCTGGTCTACAGTATAAGCCACTATTGTCTCTGCAGCTATAGTAAGGGTTATGTCTGCTTGTACTGCACACACACACACTCAGACAAACATGCCATAAGAACACAAGCAAAATCTATATAAATAGACACAACATAAAGATAACACATTTATTTCAATCCTATTTTTTAGGGTGTCTTTGAATATTTGGACACAATGGAATAACAAAAACTAATATTTCCCGTTATGTAAAACAGTTACATACATACACACACACAATACTAGTGAATGTAGCATAACACAATCTTAAATGCACTCAAACAAAGGTGTTACGAGGTTGTGTGGACAGAGAGGACCCAAATGCAGCACTCTGAGGGAAGGAGGTTTATTGAGGGAAAAAGGGTGAGAGGAGGACGTCGGGGAAACACAGGCACGGGGAACCAAGGAGCCTGGGGGCCAGGGAGCTGGGGAACACTGGGGCCGAGGTAGCGAGGAACGGTGGGAGGACAGGAGGACGCTGTGGGGGAGGTCCGAGGAGGAGAGGGCGGGTGAATGAGCCCAGCCGACTGAACGGAGGACGAGGGTGAGTGTACCTGGGAGGGAAACAGGCAGAGAGACAGGGTTAGGGATGGCAGCGACAAGACACAAGGAAAATGTGGAAAAACAAGCAACATGAAAGCCTGAACATGGAAGTGGCACCGGGTATGGAGCAACAATGATCAAGCGAGGATGGTGTGGAGAACCGGGGTTGAAATACAGGCTGGGATGAGGTTGATTACTGGCAGGTGTGGCAGGCTGACGAGGTGGCTGATGAGATGCAGGTGTAGGTAGTTGGCTGGGCTCAAGAGCAGAGGGAGAGAGAGAACACAGGGGAGAAAACACAGGGAGGCAGGCAGAGAACAGGAAACCAAGGAAAAAAACTGAAAAACTGAAAAAAAAGGAGAAAAAACCAGGACACTCACTGTCAGCCGGGCTGCCACCACAACAAAAGGGGAATCAATATTCACACCTTTGTTAAATCATGAAGATATATATTGAGTTGTGTAGAGAGTTAAATTAACCATAATTAGTCCTGGGTAATGATACAACACTTATAGCGTGCAATATATTTCCTTTTATAGAGTCATGGTGGCAATTGTCTTATTTTTAGGGCTGGGCACGTTAAGGCGTTATTATCCTGTTAACGCATTAATTAATTTACACCAACACTTATTTTATATCATGTTAAAACAGTTTTATTATTATTATTATTGAAAGTCCGTTGCTCAATGGCTCTAAATACACATACGGTCAAACCATTGGTCACAGCAGGGGTGGGATGTTGATCAGCCTGCAAATCACCCACCCAAACAAACAGTGGAGGGAGGCTTCGGCAGACTACGCTGGATGCAGCGTGTGGGAGAAATAGTAACCAAAGTAACCATGGCAACAGCTTATGTGCGCTAAACAGCTGTAACCTATTTAACTTGAGTTAAAAGTATAAGAGAACTTTACCTGATAGGCCTACATCTACACTGAAAAAAATTATAAACACAACACTTTTGTTTTTTCCCCTCATTCATCATGAGCTGAACGCAAAGATCTAAGACTTTCTCTATGAACACAAAGGCCTATTTCTCTCAAATATTGTTCACAAATCTCAAATCCAAGATAATCCATCCACCTCACAGGTGTGGCATATCAAGATGCTGATCAGACAGCAGTGGTATTGCACAGGTGTGCCTTAGGCTGGCCACAATAAAAGGCCACTCGAAAATGTGCAAAAATGTAAAAACTTACTTGGCGGGCCTTGAGTTTGACACGTGTGTTAACTTGTTGCTCAGAAGGTTCCTGTTATGATCGTGGCTCTGAACTCTGATGGTAACTTGTTTTAACAAGCTAGATAAAAGGTCCTGGCAGTGGCAAATAGCTTTGGTTTTATATTTTATTTGACAACACTTGTTCTTATAGTCCATCAGATGGAACAATGAGCAGACACTTGTTCTTATAGTTGGAACAAGTCTTACAGCTCGTAATATAATATAGAAATCTACTGCAATCTATTACGGAAGTGAACTTGAGTCAGTAAATGTGTCAAGTTAGTTAAACAAGTTCTGTTTGTCTATAGTCGAGGCTGCAAATGTGAAGATTGATATGTTATGGCTAGACCACCCAACCACGCTGGTAAATATTGCCCCTTTATCTTAGTTGTGCAAAAACAAAGAATGTGTGTTTTTACTTCTGTTTTTACTTGTCCTTTTGATCATTGTGTAATGTGGTATATGTGTGTTTTTACTATTTTTTTTTTAACGCTGCAAAACAAATTGCCTCTCTGGGGACAAATAAAGTTCTACTCGACTTGACAGTAACCTTTGCACATAGTTTGTTGTGGAAAATTAGTAAATTGTTGAAACATTCATTCTATAATTTGTGTCATGCTAATATAGGCAGATAAAAGTAACAAACCACCTATTAACCCCCATCCACCTTACATTGTCCCACCAACAATTTCAATGCTGATGCTGACAAGTGTTAAAAATTAATCAAAACAAGGACAAAAAAATATCGTCCATCATAAAAATGTTTTAGAGTTTGACCCTTTTAGACAGACACATGATTAAGAGCTTGTGTTGAACCTAAAACTAATCAAACCATTACCTTTTTTTAAAAGTTAACTTACATAACTGGTAAACTGGTCGCTTAGTCGTTTTATCCAATATTCATGTTGTTTTGGGAGATTAGGCAAACTACACATTCTGTCGTTTAGGTATGAAGACATGTTGGTTTCTCCATATCCATAGCTCTATACATATTATTGGACTGAACCACCATGTCCCATGCACATTCTAGCTGCTGACCCCAGATGAATATTTATTTGAGAAGCTGAGCTATATGTATAATCTAAATGGAAGCAGAATTTTAAAAAAAGGTAGCTGGAAACAGGTCTCACGCTGAGATGATAAAACAAAAGCAGCCAACAATCGAGTCACAATGACAGGAGCCTCATGATAAACACAGTGAGGAGAAAGAGGACGGGGCCGAAGGCTGCTGTTTTTTATAACCCTGTGACACAACCAGCATTCTCCACTCTTCTTTTGGCAGTAAAACCACTCTCCTCCTTTTCAAACACAACATGGTTAGATAGTAACAGAATCTAACACATACAGTGCCAAGAAATCATTATAGAGAGAAGTTTAAGAAGTATTTCTGGGGGAGAGACCAGCAGCTCAACTTCAGATGAGGAGAAATATGTAGTGAAAATATCAGATCTCAGTATTATTCTAAGACTGGCAATACATTTGTACAAACATTAAGGATGTGGGTTTGACACTGGCAGAAACAAAAAGAAAGAGCCTACAGCCACCCTTAAAGGCACAGCTTTCTTTGAGCTAAATGCTAATATCAGCATGCTAACATGCTCACAATGGCAATGCTAACAGTGGTGCAAGCTTGATTATCATGTCATTCATTTTGCAGATATTTGTTCATACATAAAAATAAAGGAGACATTTTAATGTTGACCTCATGGTGGCCCTAGGAGAAAATTTAAGAGTTATTAGGTGCGTTTGAGATGACTGTGGCTGGGACTTTTTATGGTGGTGGTGATGCAGTGGATAAGAAACATGCCTTTGGTGTGAGAAACCTGGGTTTGAATCCACTGTGAGACACCAATGTGTCTCTGAGCAAGACACTCCACCCCTAGTTGCTCCAGTTGCATGCAACCTCTGATACATATTACGGTGGCCGGGAAGTGCAAAGCAACATTACAAAGACTGAAACACTTTTACAAAGCTTGAGACAAAGTTACATTTTGGAAAACATTTTTACCCAACCATAAAACACAATTACATGGGCGAAACACTTTTACCAAGGGCAAAACATTTTTACCAAGGACAAAACAAATTTACATTTTAGAAAACAAATTAGCAAGACGCAAAACACTTTTACCCGTCCCGAAACAAATTTACAAACGATCGATCCCTCACGGAAAGGGAATGTACCACATACCGGAAGTGACGAGTGAACGCGGGTGATAGGTGTTGTTGGTGAGCGCGGTTAATTCGTGTTTTCAATGTGGTGAATATGGCGTGAATATGAAGCATATAGGAATTTAAGTTTTTGGTGACCGAACATGGACTGCGACCGAGGGATGTTTTGCCCGTTTTGTGGTAAACACATGAGCAGCTTAACCCGGTTTTGCTTTACGTGTGGTCGGTGTTTGGAGTTTTTAAAGGACGCGAACCAGACGGAAACACAGGGGACTTCTCGACAGCCGGACAGTGCTAAGCAAAGTAAGTGTAGCATAATGCTAGCTATCTGAGGACATATGGACATAATTGGGTAGTAATGCTAATGATTTTTCGAGCGGCTTCTAACCTTTTACAGTTTCTATGCTTCTAACTTTCTATTTTGAAACGGAACTCTATCCATTTCAGCAGAACAACCATGCCCATCATACAAACAGTTCATGGAGTATAGAAGCTCGAAGTCAAAAGAAAGACAGTCTTTTAACTATGGGCCAAAAGGAAGATCTAGGCCTAAAGAAAGAAAAAACGTCCAGGTAAGTTGTACTGACCGTCCTATAAAATTTTGCAATGTTCTATATGTATTTGTGTGTGTGTGGATTTTACCTATACATGAATTATATCTTTGTTATATTACTAGATAAACGTAGGATTGATGGGGCCACATGGAACTGACGGGACTGATTTAAAACCTCTAAGAGGGAAAACACTCCCGTTATTTACTGACCCAGAGATAGCAGCACCTGATCTACTGAAACAAGCTGTCCAGAAAATGAGAACATTTAACAAGAACATGCACGAAGGACCTTATGTCCTTTTGTATCCAGACTGCTCAGAGGTGGTCCATGTGCCTGGGTCAGAAAGGCCATTTAAATTGGCAGAATATAAAAAGGAAATAGGAAAGGCATATTCCAGGATTACTTTTTTCATTTGCCTAGAAAAGCACTTTAAAAGAGGTTAGTGGATCTCATAATTCAATATTTTTAAATATTCAAATACTCTGCTGAAGGATAAATAATGGTTGTTTGATTTAATTTTTTCATTTTAATTTTAAACCAATTATGTATGTTTGTATTTATTCATTTTCATATCATTTATTAGATTTATTGGATTTTAAGCATAACATCAATATCCTGATCAATATTTAGTGAAAAAGGCTTGTTTTGATTATTTTGCCGTTACTATTAAACAGTAACACAGACAATCATTCAGCATTGATATACTGTGTCGTAATGTAAAAAATGATATAAGCTGTTGAAAGTTGTTGATCATTTTATCCGTTTCCTCTCAGGTTTTTGAACCACAAAATCGAAGTACTCCCAAATACAAACTGGAAGATGAAAGGTAGGTGTTGCACACTTGGACACAAAGGAACTTTCAGGCTTGCATGGGTTGAAATTATTTATTACGTCTTGACTGGAAATGATAATAATAATTCATATTTTATTGGGCTGCAGTACTTTCACTACCAGGTGCATTATCAAAAAATTTTTTTTCATTTAATTCACAAAACTGCTAAAACTACTAGGAGATATTTCACTACTTATTCACAGACACATTATACATACATTTATATTTCTGCACATAAGCTCAACGTTGCTACATGCTATCAGCCGTTTCTGTAACTGACTGAGGTGCCCCCTCGCTGCATACCTAGAGTACCCACAGCTGCCTGTGTGAGCTTTACTTTTAACATCACAGAATAAACTTACTGAAATACAGTTGCTCTTGCAGGTGAATAAACACAAATGACACAAATTAACCAAACCATTAAAAAAACACATGAGAATGAAGTGGGGGGTATCCACTGTCCCACATCATTTTCGTTTCTACAAAGGTACTATAGGCCTTTATTTAATTATAACTCTGAAACTTGCAGTACAAGTACTGTAATAGTTAAAAATAGTAGTTTGAGCTTTCTCTTATTTTATACCCTTTCCATTCAAAAAGAAACTCAAACAAACTCAGATTTGAGTTCAGGAAGTGCTCCTATGTAATGTTGTAACCAAAAATAGCCACTGGGTGAATAATTGTATGCACTCTGCCATAACAAATTAATAAACTTCTGTCCAAATATCACTTCTGTCACAAAATATGTAACCTTGAGACTTAGACCTTTCAGACAATGTGTTTTGTCAAGATAAAAAAAGGTTTTGATCATAAATTATGAAACATGACGATGCCCAAAAGGGGAGGAGCCCATTAAAAGAATTTAGAATACCGATTCTATAGTTACGCAATGTCCAATTTCAAAATGGGTTTCACAGGCTGTTTCGAGTTCGTAAGCTTTCGAATGATATATCATTTGTCAACATTAGATCTGGTGTAAACATGCAGTAACAGTCAACAGATTAATGACTTGGTCCTTTTTTATACCCTAATCAGGCAAAGTGACTCAGGAGTCAACTCATAAAATCCAAAAATATATCTAATTTTTTTTTAATTCTTTTGGATATGTTTTATTTAAGTCCAGATGATATAAAAAATTATTAGAAATTATTTTTCCTTAGCATTTTCCACTCTTGCCTGTTATAGGGTTAAACAGCGTACTGAGAAAATGGTTCATTAACTTGTGTGAATGTGATATTTAAGTTTTAATTTTTATCAAATTTGCTACAATTTCTAAAAACCTGTTTTGCTTTGTCATGATGATGTATTGTGTGTGTGTAGAGTGAGGAGGAAAAAGATTGATATTACTATGTGAAATTGATTATATAATGCAACAAAGTTTTGAAAATGTGCAAGGGGTGTGTAGACTTTCTGAAGGCATCGTATGAGTGCTCAAGCCACCCAGCTGTCTGTGTCATTCCAGTCTTTTGTTTCTGTGTTATACTTAGTTTGTAACAATTAACATTTAATGTGCAACGCAAAAATAGGGTTTCTTAAATCAATTTTCAACATAATTTTTCCCCCCAAATGTATGTTTAAGGTGGATATTAATTGTAGAGAAGAGAATATTTAATAGTTTTCTTTAGATAATTTAAATTCAATTGGCCCTACACAGCAGTGAAATGTTTTTGTTCAATCTGTAGATTCAGAGATGGTCTTTCAACCCTGGAGTTTTTGAATGCACTACAGCAACACCCTACTTTGCTGGCCCCTGTCCTGTACCACTCTGAAAGTCGAATCACTGCTTCTGAACTTGAGAGACTCTTCAAAACTGACCTCAGTCCTTCGGGGAGTAATCGAAGACTTAAAGAAAGTCAAACCATGGCCTACTGGGCAGACTATCTCCTTGATTGTGAAGGTTTGTTAGTTCATTTTTTTTGTATAACTAGTTAAGAAAACACATGGCAATGATGTATCTGAATTGTTTTTTTCTTTGCAGAAGACCAGGCTGCTGTGTCTGTGGAAGATGTTTTGATGTTTGCTACTGGGCTGTCCTCACTTCCCCCATCTGGCTTGGAACCACTGCCACAAATAGAGTTCCTGGATGACTCTGTGTTCCCAATGGCAAATACATGTTCAAACACTTTGAAATTACCACTCCTAGACTCATACACTTTGTTTAAGTCACAAATGGACTTTGGAATTCAAAATAGTCCAGGATTTGGCTGTTTCTAAGCTATACGATGGATGACCCCTAGAGTTAAGACTCTGGTCCGAAACGCATGACCAGCGTGAGCCTACGTGTGACGTACAACAGAAGCGCTGTGCTACGCAAACTCACTCGAGGCCCACAGCGAAGGAAATTAATAGTTGAATGAAGTCGTTATTTTTGTTTGTTTTTGCGCACAAAAAGTATTCTCGTCGCTTGATAAACTTAAGATTGAGTCACTGTAGTCACTCGGACTATTTTAATTATATCTAATAACTTTTCTGGGCCAGCAAGTTTCGATCCCTTAGAAGCCTATGGAGGAGTGATCCAGTTCTCAGATTTAATCAAAAATATCTTAATTTGTGTTACGAAGATGAACGAAATTCTTATGGATTTGGAACAACATGAGGGAGAGTAATTACTGACAGCATTTTCATTTTGGGGTGAACTATCCCTTTAAAAGTGCAGTTGCCAAAGTTGTTTTTATAATGTTACAGTATGTGAGCAGATTGTTCTTTTCTCAGTTAACATTTTGAAAATGTTTTAGATCCATGACTCTCAAACTGGGATCTCTTTGTGAATCACTTGTTTTAGATAAAGAAACCAGAAAATTTATTGTTTCTTTACTACAAAGTGTAATAAATGCTCATTACTGTTTTGACTCATTTGATTAATTTACTTCACACTTAAAAACAATTAAGCTTTGAGTGACAGATTCATAAATATTGTGTTCAGACAGGCAGCAGTGTTTCACCACTTCAAAAAAAACCCTTTTGATCATTTCATAGCTGAGCCTTTCTTTTAGTTTCATATACAGTTCTGATGCAGACTCCCAGTTCTCCGGCTTCTGTATCTGATTGTGTTCCATGGCAAAGTCCAAGTATTCCTGCATGTTTGGGTCCCCACAAGGAGTCATTGACAGGCTGGCCTCAGGAAGGGCATCCAGTTCAGCCTGTTCCACTTGAAATCCGCAGTCTCTGGAGCCAAACCTATGTTAAATAGTGAACATAATTGCAGTTCTTTTCATCTAAGTTAAAACATTATATTAATACTATGATCTGTTTATTACCTGTGTGGTAAGTAGTAGAGTTCATTGGGCATTCCTCCTGGACATGCTGCTGTTCTGGAAGGGCGAATCCTGTGACTGTTCCACAGTCTCACACACTCATCCAGGTCCTTCTGAATAACATCACCAAAGCAATATCTCAATAGGCACTGATGCTCATGACTCCCGTTGAAGTATCCAGCATCTCTAAGGTCTGCAAATAACTCCATCCAGAACTGAGACCTATAGAAATGGATAAAAATGTTTACTTATACTATCAAGTATATACACATGTTTGAATAATGAAATCAAAGATTAGTTGTAAAGAAATGTATGGTCTGTGAATCTTTTGGCCATTCAATTTTCTTTTCAGGAACAACTACTTTTCCTGAGGGGCAGGACTTGCTTTACATTTTTATAGATCTTTATTGTGCTCGTTTTTCATTACTCGTTCCCAAGAAGAAAACTGAAAGACCAAAGATGCAATGACCCTAAATGAAGACAACTCACCTTCCCTTTCTAAATATAGACCACCAGGACTCAATACGCTGGTTATTTACAGATGAGCCGTACATGTGGCTGGACGCTCCAGAGTAGTAGTCACTGTGATGGTGGCGTAGGGTACATTGAATTGCAGCCATTATGCCGTTCTCAGTGCCGCAATCAGTCCTCAGTCTCATGGGGATGACACCGAGGTTTCGCACACATGACATGAAATATTGAGCAATCACTGTTGGGTTATTTGTTGGTCCACATTCAAGCCACAATACTTGAAAATCCATCTATGCATCCCGAAATGGCCAAACCGAATGGCTTAAGTTTGTCGTAACCATCTGCGTGCCACATATAGTTAGGTCCCATTGAGTGATAGGTTCTTCTTGTAAACCTTCTGCGTACTCTGCTCTCACACCCTCGGGGATTGAGCTCCCGGAGGAAATTCATCACATCAGCTCTCTTCACTCGAGGATTGTACTTTTGTTTAAGTACCTGCCACATCGTGCGGTAGCCAAATAGTTGTCCAGGTCCACGAAGTTCAGATCTGATTGCGTTACTCAGGGCGTTTGGAGAGGAATAATCCTTTCTGCATTCAGTTTACTTTTAAGAGTCCTCAAGCTGATGTTTACACCGTGTAGACTTGACATCATGTCCATGATTACAGCGTACGAGTGGCCCTCGTTAAAATACTGAACGCAATGATGCAGTATGTCTGGTGTTTCCGTCTGGTTCGCGTCCTTTAAAAACTCCAAACACCGACCGCACGTAAAGCAAAACCGGGTTAAGCTGCTCATGTGTTTACCACAAAACGGGCAAAACATCCCTCGGTCGCAGTCCATGTTCGGTCACCAAAAACTTAAATTCCTATATGCTTCATATTCACGCCATATTCACCACATTGAAAACACGAATTAACCGCGCTCACCAACAACACCTATCACCCGCGTTCACTCGTCACTTCCGGTATGTGGTACATTCCCTTTCCGTGAGGGATCGATCGTTTGTAAATTTGTTTCGGGACGGGTAAAAGTGTTTTGCGTCTTGCTAATTTGTTTTCTAAAATGTTAATTTGTTTTGTCCTTGGTAAAAATGTTTTGCCCTTGGTAAATGTGTTTCGCCCATGTAATTGTGTTTTATGGTTGGGTAAAAATGTTTTCCAAAATGTAACTTTGTCTCAAGCTTTGTAAAAGTGTTTCAGTCTTTGTAATGTTGCTTTGCACTTTCCGGCCACCGTAACATATATAGCAATTGTAAATTGCTTTGGATAAAAGCGTCAGCTAAATGACTTAATGTAAATTATGTCACATTTTACCTTCCGTAGAGTGCTTGCGCTTACTGTTGGCTTAAAAATGAGCATGGAACTGTTACTGAAAGTAACATGGGGGTTAAAAGCGTCTGTAGCAGCGGAAACAGACGCAAAGTAAATAACAGCGACATGCACAGTACAAGAGTACAAATACCAAGACTAAAACTCTGTCAGTAGCACCGTGTTTTGTTTTGCATGACTTATAAGACCTTGCGTCATCATTTTTGCCTGTTCGCACTAAAACGCTATCCCGGAGTTTTAAAACGAAAAATGGAGTGGGGAGGAGGGCTGAACGATTTTGGAAAATAATCTAATTGCAATTTTTTTAAATCAATATTGCGATTTAATATGCAATTAATTTTTAAGCTCTTTACCTCCTGTATTATTCAAAATGGACAAGCAGTAAATCAGTGTATAGTATGACCAACACAATATGAGATAGATATAACATACACTGTTCTTTCTTGTGTCTCAGACCTGTGTTATGATGAATTAGGTAGAATTATTATTATGAGCAATGGTGGAGAAGATATATCAAATTATAATATGAGAAAGATAATTTGAGTCAAGTCATGGCATTAAATAATATAATATCATCAGCTCGGCCTATCTACAGACCACAAGAAAAACTAACTCACCACAGTGTTTTACACAGTAAGCGCTCCAGTCAAAACCCACAGTTCAACCACCCATTAATGCGTCCTTATCTCAGTTATAATCTCCTCCATTCAGTCCATTTTCCTGTATCCCAGTAAGCAAACAAAAAATACTCAGTTTGAGGTTCAATTCAAAAGTTGGCCAACGAAAATAAAACATAGTGACGCCTCTCATGTTAAATAGACAAGCTTAGTAATTCTCCAACAACACCGGAGTTTCCCCGCTGTAGTGATGGCAAGTTCGAGTCTTTTGAGAGACTCTTTCATTCAAATCTCGTGCATTAATATGAACTAATCTTTTTTGAGTAATTTCATCAATTTCGTTCATTTGAACTAGGCTGGTTATTGTGGCGCTGCATCCCTCTAGTGGGCGATTAAAAAACAGCGCCGTTCGCAAACACAGAAGGCTGCCTGGCTTGCTTTATCTGACAAAGTATAATGCACAAATTCACCTCCTGATTACTGTATATCATCATTATAAACCCCCCTGGGCCCACAAACAAATTCAAACCATGTAAAAACCACAGAAATATGTTGTCTAAGTGCAATCACCACTACTCTGCCTAAATCCTTCCATTTTCACAATCTTTCCTGAGTATACAACAGACCAGCCATATAAAGGCTTATGTATATAATTACTATCATTATCTCTAAAGTGCTTATTCATACAGGAGCCTAACGTCCCCATCCATGAGTAAAATATTACTATCAGATTTTCAGTAAATATATTGAAGTTATAAGCTTGATACACTATATGAATAAACACAACCAACTGAATAATAATCTGGATCTTAAAGATCTCCAGCACAGAGAGAGGAACAAAGAAACATGTAAACGCAGCAGTTTCGCAGGTCTGGACGCAGAATGGGCCACATCAGGTCTGGATTCTGTAGACAGAGAAACACACATGAGCACATCGCTCTCAAACATGTTCAGGTTGTTCACCAGTCACCAGCTGTGAAACAACAGCACGGCTCTGTTGGTAAATAAAAAGGAAAAGTTACGTTGCGTACTCTGGCGGACCTGGATCAGCTGTTACCTGTTTACAGAGCTAACACTAACGTTGCTATGTGGCTGTGTTTTAATGTTTTAATGACCAGGTCTGTTTGTTTTGGAGGGGGGACGACCTCTGAGGTAATTCGGCTCCAGGTAGAAACCTGTCAGGGCTCTGAAGTGGACCCAGAACAACTCTGAACAAACACTAGCAGGACTAAAGTTACGGTGCAGCTGTGTTAAAAATATAACTTAGCACACTTAGCATCACTGAGCTGTAATAATGTTATGCTTTATAAAATATCACATAATTAAGAAAATAGCTATATAATGTCAGTCCAGTGACTGTTACCTGACAGCCGACCAGCCTCTCATTCTCCGGCGCTGGCAGTCACTCAGCCTGCCGAGTGTACAAAAGACTGAGGAGGACCCATGTGAGCGGTGAACGACTCAAAACTAGAGACCCACAGTTGAGAGTCGTGAACTAATCAATTCTGTTTCCTGTGCTGACGGAGCCTGACGAGTGAACGTAAGAGTCCAAAATCCTTCACGCATGCGTGAAAATGAAGAATCACTCAACCCGAGACAACCCGTTCCTCCCGAGTCATATACACGATTAGGTCTTATGAACGAAACGTTCTTTGAACGACACAACACTACCCCGCAGCCTGTGATGCTGGTGAGCAGTGCACTGGCTGTAACTGGGCTGTAACTCAGGACAGACCGGGCCTCTTTCAGACATGTGAGTCTGGTCTGGAACGCCGTTTCACAGATATTTCCTGAGCTGACTGGTGGCTGTGTGTGTGACGCAGGTGCCGATCACCACAATACGCTTACCTTACTGCACGTGTCTTTCTGTTGTGCATATTCCCTGTCCGTCAAAGCTGCGGATGGCACGACAATTTCATCCACCACCACCACGTTACCCGCAGGTGGCGGGTGCTACTTTCATTCCCTGTGTGACGCTGAAATTTATGTAGTGTCAGCTTCTGTCAAGCTTAAGGCCATTGTACCACAAGAAGGCAAGGTACAGCGTAACGTGCAGACGAAGCATCAACTTCGTCTGCAGACTGCTTTCTGCTTGGGTGTCATGTGACCAGAGTGTAATCGCAGCCTTTGCGATTAGAAAATCTCGTTTTATTACATCGCGATAATATCGCAAAAGCAATTAATCGTTCAGCCCTAGTTGGGAGCATTTTCAAACTTCTCCGTTTTAGGTCTTTGGACTCACAGTTTTAGTCTGGACGAGAGATGCAAACATAGCAAAAGGTCTCCGTTTTAAAACGAAAACGTGATAGTGTGGATGACCCCTAAGGGAGGGAAAACAGTGTTTAGTTGTTACAGATGGAATAAAACAAGATATCCTTCTGTAATCTTTGAGGGAAAAACTACTGTAGAAAGAAAGAAAACGTCTCTATCTCTCTCGCACAATGGTGATGACGCGCACACACACACACACACACACACACACACACACACACACACACACACACACACACACACAGCATCAGTCCATAACAGCACAGAACTGAAAAACATCAAAACAAAGTGACAACAGCTGTTCAGAATTAGGAGCTTGTCCAAAGTCTGTGTGCAAGCGTGTGGATCTAAGCTTGTTTTCCATCAGGGATTCATAATGTGTTTGATCCCTGTTCTCTCAGAGAGAAGCGAGGCGTGTGGAAAGGATAAAAGATGAGAGGAAGAACTGCAGCCAGCTCAAACACTACCCTCTTTTGACGGACGGCCTCAGCTGCCAAACCTATTGATCAAATTGATTTATCAGTTCTGAGAGTCAGATCTGAGACACAAGGCTTTACACCATCTTTAACAGTAGTCTTTAGGGGATCCTTCTGAGTATGTCTTGTTGTGAAACTTAACTCCGCGCATGTTAATACAAGTAATTGGCTCTCACTGGAACTTTTGTAAAAACTATCAAACATATCAGCCGTAACTACGCCGCCATATTTCCTCTGGGTTATTTTAGTGTTGTCAAGTTAATTGCCATTGACTCAGGGAGATGTCAGGGAAATGCTCATTTCTGCTCAAACCCGCTTTAAACTGTTGCTAATTGCAGCATTCTGTATGAACGACGCTCTGCTCCAAAATACTAGATCATGTCAGGCTGCTCAGACTCATTTGCAGTCAGAGCAGCAAAGAGTCACAGTACCGGCTCCTGCAGGTGGTGTAGACATGCTCGGGAAAATGGAAAGGGCTGATTCAACCCTCGTGCTATTTTTGAATGCAAGTTTTAATATTTAGAGAGATGCTGACTGAGATTGTTGTGCCAAAACAAAAAGGTAGCTCTTATAGCACCATATGCTTTGTGATTGTACTGTCCCAGCCTCTAACATTGTCTAACTGGGGACATGTGCTTCTTCACACTGACTCATTTCACACATTAATACTCAAGAGTGTCTTGTTCTGCAAACACTTAGCACACATGAAATAATAAAGAGGTAGTGGTCACGTAGTTGCTAAAAGCATAAGACTGGTGAAAAACCGGTTGGCTTTTATTGTGAAATAGTCACAGGAAACAATCAGCCCGTATCAATTTTTGATGTTGCAAGGAGTAATTCAACAAGCAGCAGACACAGTGAGCTGTTAGATGAAGCGTTTCAGTCGACAGGCTTCCCAGCAACGTAACCAACTCCTGTAAGAGCTACAGAGCTCTGATGTTGTGTGCTAAACTTCTTGCATTAAGCAAAATATGAAATCAGATCTCTGTTACAATCATTTGGGACTTAATTCTGCATTAAAACCTCCTGCGTGTATTTGGCTGCGCTGTAAGCTGTTGTCCCTCTGCTGTATTTCTGACCAGATATGGCCATAGCTATGTTTCACCTGTTTCAACTGAAACAGGCGAGCGAGAGAGAGAGAGAAACTTTCTTTGATCAAAAAGCCTAATGTTACTCTACTGTTCTGTGGTTTATCAGTGAAGTGGCTACAGTATGTTGGTGCTGTTCTGAAAATTCTGAAATTGTTGTAACTTGTTAATAACTATTATAAGTAACTATTATATAGTTATGGCCATTTAAATTAATATGAAAAAATGAATCTGGGTCAATCTGAGCAGCCTCATGAGATTAGAATTTAAATGTCATGACCTTGTGAATCAACCCACACCGCATTAAAGAATCCCTACTGGCCTTTTAAATGAACTCATTTACGTATTATGTGACATAAATGGGACTTTTATGCATTTCTCTGCTGGTTCATATGTCCAGCAACTCCCTACACTTTGTCAATAAATTCCTAAATGCACTACTTCCAGCGGAGCTCTGGAGCTGTGAGGAGGTGCAAACACCTTGTGTTCTGTTATAGAAGAATTATGCCATCCTTCATAAAAGCTACAAACCTTTCAGAGCCATCTTTTAAACCTACGTATCGTGACAGTGAAGATATATTTTCAGTAGAGTATTTGGAAGGAATCCATTTACCTTGCACAAAAACATTTGTTTCAAGATTCGGCAGTTAACATTAGGTAAATAATTTCCTACCAGAACATTCCTAGAATGCTTCAGGCCACTAATACAATATTAGCATTCATCATATACTTTGAAAATATTTTGCTTGTTGTTGTTGGTAATAGGACAGGTGGTGTGTTACACAGAGCCAGGAGAGGAACAAGGTTTGGGATGCTGACTGCTGGGGCTTACAAATCAAAAGTCAGATCGTGACACTTTTGCATGGAGTCAATGGATGGAAGATTACCCCTGAGACTCGGCCACAGCATGCAGACAGTGTCTGTGGATTTGACAAAGTAGGAAGCTCAGTCAGCAGCCTGCAGGGAGCAGGACACCGCAACGGACTGAATGCAGAGTGGGTTTCAGAGACACACGTCTACAATACTTCAAACACTGATGACTGAACAGCTGCTCATGTGTTAGCCTCACATCACACTGATGGCTGCATGTATAAATGTAGTGATTCAGTACATTACTCCACCTACACACAAAACAAAACCACAAAATGCATTGTTTATCCATACTTTAAGTTGAGCTGTAGAATATTTTAAAAAGCCTTTGAATACAAATGATGCATTTTATGTTTACTCCAGTATTTCTTTCAGTTTCTGCTAATCTTTTAGTTTGCCTCTCTACATTTTATTCCTCCAGCTGATGTCAGCACACAATCAGCATGTATAAGAGAGGTATTATGGCTTGTTTTCTTCCATTCAGAAAAAGCCATTTGCCTCAAGGCATTTATTCTGCTTAGCATGAACATTTACAGATCAAGATGATCTATCACAGCAAATATGATGCCATAATTTGTTTTTTCAGTATGTGCGATATGTTTCACTCTGCTTACTGTCACTCACCTGACACCAACAGGAGTCTCTGCTAGGAAATTAACCTCATATCCCCTTACAGACTTTGTCCCATTCATGTTTTCCTTTTTTGGACACTGTATCTTTGTTAATCCCAAACGTTTATGTTAAAAAAAGTAAATGTGTAGGGTAAATCACAGACATGCAGCAGGATTTAAAAATGTAAACTGGATGTAGAGAGAATCTTTTGTACTTAGATGACTGGAATAGTATTTGCACTTAAAGGCATACTTCACTCAAACTGGCTTGTATTGAGGTGAGTAAATAATACAAATGCTGTACAATATTTTCAAGGTGAAGTAGGCCCAGTAAACTACTTTGAGGCAATGTCATGGAAGAAATGAATTTAAAGGAATATGTCAACATTTTACTTTCTTTGGAAGAGTTTGATGAGAAGATTGATATCACTCCCATGTCTGTGTGCTCAGTATGGAGCTGGAGCCAGGAGGCAATTAGTCTATCTCAGCTTTAAGACTGAAAACAGGCTCTGTCCAAACTTTCTAAATACACAAATTAACTTACAAAAACTTCAACTAGTGGTGAACACATGCATTAAAATGTACATTCTGACAACCATTAATGAACACTGGGGATAACAATTTGCCCCTGAGCTCATCTACCTGCCTGAAAAAAGAAAGTACTACATCTTGAAACGGTGCACAACCATATAAATTTGCTGGACCTTCAGCCATACCTGCATTAAAAAACATAATGATGACAGACAATGGTAAGTACTGTATATGTGCCTGATGATTTTTATTTAAATTAATGCATAAGTTCATGATAAAATCTTCAAATAGGTGCCACACAAATACTTTTAAACAATCCTGAATCTGCACACACACAAAGAAAAATCAATTGTTTCTTGACCCACAACCGAACTGTAACAAATCTAATTCTGAGATATCCTGCTAACCAACAAACAGAAACAATTGAGACTGAGCTTGGGCCGAATCCATAACCTCTTTGGAGGAAGTAATAACTGTTCAGTGTGAAACTGAGAAAATGGCTTTATGGGATGTTTTCTTTTTTTGTCTTTCTGAAAATGTGATTTGCCGACTGAGCCAGCAGAGGTTATTGTTTATCCTTTATCCTCCTGTGTCCAAACACACTGATTAACAAACATGGCAAAACTCATTTCTGACTGAAAGTGAATCACTTTTGTTCCAATGTAGCAAAGTAATGAAATAACTTTTTCACCTTAATGAAAAGCCCCACTCTTCTCTGGCTGAGATGGATGAGAGTAAACAACCAACTGATGCTCAGTTTAATTTATTCAGATTCCGCAGCTGCAGGTGCCATCTTTCAGCCGAGAGCGAATATATTCCCTCTAATTATGATGTTGGTGTGATTGCAGGGCAAAATACATGATACATGCATATGAAATATGTCCATATGGTATTTAGGAGGACAGTGCTGGCATGGTTGCACAATATTTGTCTCACTAAGCAAAGAAAATGAACTACCTCCCTGAAGAAGCAAATAAAATGGAAGAATTCTCCTGATGCCCGAGCCTTATACAATATTTGCTGAGCGACTTTCTGCCTCATATAAGTCTTTTTAAAACTAAACTGTTCACTGATAAAAAGAACAGTCTCTGCGGAAGCCCACCACCCCTCGGCCTCTGATCTGCAGAGCTTTTATGTTTATATCAAGCTGTCTTGATGTTATGGAAGCCCTGCGGAGTTCTGAGTTTGACTTGGTATAAACCCTGGAGATTGGAGTAAAAACAATGAAGAAAATCAAGCCACAGCTGGGAAATTGTGTGGGATGGTGGTTGTTGAAGTAAAACATTCAGTGTGTTCTTATGACAACCCTTATTTTAAAGCT
Source organism: Micropterus salmoides (assembly GCF_014851395.1). NCBI lineage: Eukaryota > Metazoa > Chordata > Actinopteri > Centrarchiformes > Centrarchidae > Micropterus > Micropterus salmoides. The sequence continues at coordinate 24,911,279 of NW_024041373.1, forward strand.
GCATTTGTTTTGGCCAAAGGAACAACAGAACAACCTGAAAAACAAAGACTTAAAAGCAAAATTAGCATTCATTGTGAATGTGTGAGCGTGTGTCCACCTGACAAATGTTTAATATTCAGAGTCAAATATTCACTCACCACCAACTCATGATAGAAAAAAAAAAAATCTGTTTTAGCTGCTAATTATTCAACTTTCTTCACCAGCAGGTTGCAAACTTTGTTTGTCTGTTTGGTGTTGACAGGTAATGACAGGTATCAGAGTTTGTATTCCAAAAAAAAGCTGCCTGCTGTTGAATTGATGAGAGCCGCATTTGTGGGCTGTAATACCAAAATTATGAAAGAAAAGAGAAAAACCTCTGTAGAGCTGCAGATTTGGGTGATAATTCTCTCACTGCAAGGGACATGTATAATATTACACTCAGGCTACTCTTAAGATTTCCTATGATTATGTGTAACCCTCTCAGTGTAGTCAACAATTTTGGTAATAGCATGACAGTCCAAGCTCTACACCAGCTTATCTCTGTGTAAAGTATGTATAGTAAGAAGCCAGAATGTGCTGACAACTTAAAAAACAAATACCTGACTGTAAAACAATTTAGTGATTATATATGTTAATATAGAGAAGCATTAGGGAAAGATATTAGTGCTGAGTACAGGCAGATGTGTTTACTGCAAAAGCAACAACCCATTAGATAAAGCGGAGGAGGAGGAAGATGATGGAGGTTGACTGCGGCAGGGAGGGCAAAGTTTTCCTTTTAACGGCGGAGGAGATTACAGTGTCCTCAGAGGGAGACACTCCCATTTATCCTACAGGCTGATGAGGGTCCACATCAGAGCATCACATGCAGGAAAACTCTGAGGCTATTTATCCTTCAGGCCCTCTGAGGTGTCAATAAAGACTCAGAGGGAAAAAAAATCTTGATGTGTGTATTTTTCTTGATGTGCAGAGATCTGTCACTGTCCGGCAGAGTTCAAGGATCTGGAAAACAGTAATCCATCACTGCCTTGGCTCTCTGGACACTTGGCTCTGACCTTGAGCCATAAACAGCATCACTGATGTATTACAGCAACTGGGACTGAATAATTACACAGAAGAGCAGAGGACCTTTAGCACACGGCCTGGCATGCTCATGGGTGGCTATAAATATGGATAGAGAGGTGTAAGTTGAATATGGCAAAGCGTATTGTATGCAGAGTAAAAAGCACCGCGTGGGTTGTGATTGAGCTGGAACACCAACTCAGGTCGCTTCTATGTGCAGCAGTCACTCTTAAATTGTCGCAGTGTATACAAGGTGGACCCAAATGCAGGACAGACACAGAAGTTGAAGAAGGTTTATTAAAAAAACTTGCAGGGAATGAGGTTGAAAAGCAGATGATGGCAGAGGGTTGTAGAAAAAGGGTAGATAGCGTGAACAAGCTGGAATTGCGCGAGAGTAGCAGAGGCAATGATATGGTAACTGGTAAGTGGGAGTTGAGCCAGGGTGGATGTAGTGCTGAGGTGATGAGCTGATGGACGGCATGTGTACAGGAGGAGCTGAGCCAGGATACCACGCCCACACACAAACATACACAATCAGACGGGGGAGCACTGGGAATACAGGGAAATGGAAAATACAAAACACTGGAGGGACAGCCGTGGCCATGCATGAACCCCCATCTGTCCTACATGAATATGAACATGGCTGCACATGTGATATGTAAAACACACAAGGAGTTATTTAGTGTGTTTGTGTGTTTGTAAATATAAATATTATTCATTTTCAGAGTTAGACAATGTAAGAGAATCTTTTGCTTTTAAATCAAAAACAATCATCTTTTATTTAAAAAAAAAGTTTAGTTCTTGATCGTTACATTTCAAGTTTTCATATAGAATTACAAATGACATAACAGGGGTCAATAAATCATTATTCGTTATTATTATTATTGTTATTTTTGCCGAAACACCCCCTTGAGTCATATTTTGTCATAGCACAGTTTGCCATAGTTGAACTCAGTTTAATCTAATTAAACTATGACTACAACTAACAAACTATCTAACTAACTAACAAGAACTGATCTCCCATGTCTGCCTCTAGTACTCAGATAACTGACCAGTTCAAAACACTTGAGGAGTGACATGCGGGTTTGGAAGCTGGAGCTTTGGGAGTTGCCTGAATTTACACTACAAATGGTGGTGGAAAGGAGAAGAGTCAAACAGCAACAAACTGCAATAACAATAGTCGTATTTCCATATAACTGTTATGCAAATTTCAAGCAAACTTTTGAAAGGTCTCTAAATAGAAAAAAAAGTATTGGGGTTTCGTTCAACTGGTTTGGAGCAAATAAACTAGGCTATGCAAAGCGTAGTTTCGTCAGAAGTTGACGCTACACATGGCTGTAATAAACAAGTAGGATGCACACTGGAAACAAAACCAGTCACATGGACCTGAGAACCATGGATATCAGAAAAATGGAGAGTGGTCTTCAAGAAAGTGTTTCAGCTGGGCAACTTTGTTATTTCTTGTCAGCTAGTATTGCCTTTTCTTGCGAGATTGAAGACTTTTTTTTTTTATTAAAAAGATTTTAGCCGTTTCCATCAACCTTTTATAATGGAGTACTTCAAAATGCACATAAGAATGCCTTGTTGGAAACACGACTAGTAAATATGTCCACATGAGAGGGAATTAAATCCCCACCAAAAATTCAAGGTACACTGCCCCTGCTTTGTTCAACGACTAAGAAAAGCCACATGCCATCAGGAGTACCTGCTTTGTGCATCCCTATATTTAGATCAATATAGCTCTTCCTTAAAGCTGTGAAAAGTAAGGTGTTAAATACACAAAGCAGTGAAGCACTATGAAAGAAAGAGGAATATTTGTAGGATTCAGATAATTAGGTGATGGAAGTCACATATGCCTACTGACACATGTGTGGCCCTGACTGCAGAGCTCAATTGTTGTTAGTTTGTTACCTCAGCTAGGGTTTATAATAAAATCTAGCTGAATGATTGTAACAAACATTGAGTTTATTTCTGTTTCCAGAGCAGCACTACATTTGAGAGACTAATAATGCTACTGAATGTAAAAAACTAATATTTGTATGCAGCTGCAGATGAGAGACTAAATCCACTTTTTGGATGAAAACAGAAAAGAGGCTTTTTAAATACAAAGAGATGAATTCCATCACAGCTTCAGAGAGTCTGTGATTAAAATCTGTCCTCTAGAATTGTTATTGTGGCATCGCAGATTACCCTAACATCCTCTGGGTGTGTTCATTCTTCATTATCATTCTCAGTATTATCTCAATTATACCAGTTATAGGCAACTAAGCACCCAGTGTTGTGACCGAAACTGCATTAAATCTCATAAATATTCTCAACAGACCAGTGGCAGTTTGGGAACATTTAATCCACAGTAGATAGGTGGTCTTTCAGTGGGGCCATTTAAATTAACCCTGAATTAAAGCTTTTATTTTAAAATCATATGGCGTGAGAAAAACACTTGTGAGGAAGCCATGTGAGACAAGACACACAAAGTCCCAACAAACAGCACCTAAATGTAGAAATTTTGGTAAGAAAACAAACAGATGCTGGGCCGTAAGTGTAGACAGGCAGTTGTACACTGCAGATTACAAAACTGATGGCCTCTACAAATTCTAGACTGCCACCTGCAGACAATGAGTTGTACAGCTGAGGTACTTAATCCCTTGAGACCGTTCAAGTCATCAACAATCGCGCTCTTTCACTGTACCGGCCACAAACTACTCCACCTCTATACCACCGCTGACTATAATCAGTTTAATTCAATTCAATTCAAATTAGCTTTATTGGCATGAATGTATAACAACAATATTGCCAAAGCATCATACAAACTACATAAGAACAATCAACCCCATAAATTTCATTAAACAAGTAATTAAAGTATAAAGTAATTAAAGCATATGTGTGTTTGTGTGTTAGAAAAATAAAAATATATTAAAAATTTAAATAAAATAAATAAATAAAACAGTAAGCGTGTGTGTGTGTGTGTGTGTGTGTGTGTGTGTGTGTGTGTGTTAAAAATAAAAAGATATTAAAAATAAAATAAATAATAAAACAGTAAGATTAAAATAAATAGATAATACTGCAAACATGTGTGTGTATATTAATAGACAAAAAATAAAAATTAATAAATTGATTAAAAATAATAATAATAATAATAATGATAATAATAATTTAAAAAAGAAAGAAATCTGTATCAAATGTAAAAACAAAACAATTACTAAAATATTAAGCAATCAAAATAATAATAATTTGAAAATTGATCTCCAACAGTTTGTTGGACTTAGCAACAGTAACTAAGGGGGCGGGGCTTAGCAAAGGGTCAACCCGCTCAACAGGCCTGTGTGCAGTTCGGGTGCTGTGCAGCTGACAAACTCCTTTATACCTCTCTCTCAGCGGAGTAACAGTACAGTACAGTACCAAGGAGATTTTCTTGCCGGGTTTGGGTCTTGGAACCCCGGGACCGGAGCTAATAGGACCGCTAGCAGCCCGGCTAATGTTAACCAAGCTAACTAGCTACAGATGCAGACAGACATTTTGCAGCATTTAACGGTTTAGCAAAAACTAAAGCTATCCTGAAGCTCTATAACGTTAAATCTCCTCTGTACTGTATCCCCTTTTGGTCTCTGAGGCTGTGTTTGGTCTTGTTCAGGCTGCGTTCACTTGGAGGCTGCTGAACATGCTCGACGGCTACAGCGCCCGTTCCAGAGCCGCTACCCACCATCACTCCCTCCCGGGTTCCGCGTCCCTGGCAATGAACTTTACACACACCCTGGCCTGAAGGGTGTGTGTAGAGGGAGAATCAGAAAATATTGTTCTTCATCAAATATGATCCAGTCTCACCAAAATCAGTTAACAAAGATGTGTTATTGTTTTTGTACAGTAATCATTGAGGACCCCAAAAACACTGCACTCTGGTCATAAAAAGAGAAAGCTTTTCATTGGACGCTCTATTAATGCACGCCCCGAGTGCAGGATGAGTCATAAAAATTTTAAAATGGTTTTCCAGGAACTGTCAAACTCAAAAAATACCATTGTACCAACGAAATATTTTTTTTTCTTATCATTGTTGGGCCAGATGCTAGTGTATTGGTGACATATAGTGCAAGGCATATACAATAAAACAAATTAACATCAATTTTGGGGACTTTAAGGGTAAGGATTACAATTTTGGATTTATTCACCAACGTTAAAATAGATTTATTTAAAGCTTCTTATTTTACTAATTTTTATTTACAGCATTATACATTGATTTTTATATCATGATAGGCTTTATATTAACTTATTAGGAGACAGCCAGTAGTAAGTGTAAAATCAGACTGTGAGTACCCCCATAAAGCCAAAACAGTATGATCCTTGTTTCATAACGCCACTGAGTTTTGTTTTCCTCATATTTCAGTTCTTCACCAAAATGCAAAGCATCTTATAACTGGCACACGGTGGTGTTATTGTTGTCATTGTTTAGTATGAAGTTACCATGAAGGTAATATGTGTGCTAAATATGATTGCCACTGCTGCAGTACTGCAATCACACCATGGGAATAAAGAGGAAGGAGAAGAGAAGGCTGACAGCCAGAGCAATGCTCTCTGGGGTGGTGTAGGTGGTAACTATAACTGTGTCACTATCTTGCTGTGAATAAGGTTGCATGAAAAACAAATCCTCCAGTGATGACAGCTAAAACTGTGAAAAGGAGCAATTGTTCCTGTGATTCTGGCTTCATGTGGTGAGTCGCACTGCCACTGTGTCATTTCCAACTGACACCTGCAGCCCCAAACAAAAGAAAAGTTGTCACAAGCCAAATTAGACTCAGTGGGAGTTTTGCTTGAGCAGTCCAACCTGTGGCCTGCGTGCTGCTGAACCCTGACGACTGCACTGTCAGTGTGTGCACAGAAGTGGTCCACATGCTGTCAGCAGGGCTTTTTCACAGCGCTGGCCAGCTGACACAAGGGACAGCAGGATCTTGACTGTGACACAGCCAGCAGCTGCAAGCAGCTGAGAAGTCTTTTAACATCAATAAATGTCATATTCATATTCTGGATGCATCTCCCTGCATGATTATGATGGATGCACAGGCAACACACAGTCAGAGGTCTGTGGTGTTGTTTATAATCAAATGTTTTTTTGAGCTGTTTATGTTTGTGTTGCTAGAGTCCCGTGGGATCTCTAATCAGATCCCAGGCAGCTGTTAATTATCCAGGGAGAATAAAACAACCCAAAAGCTCTCCACTTCTTTTCGGTTCATCACTTTATTAAATGCACAGTTTTTGTTTAATTTTGAGCTTGAGAACTGCATTGACTGAGCACGATGTAAATTTCAGTTGTAGGATGCTTTTAGTTTGTAAAGTGTCCACTTTTAAATCTTCAGTACAGTGGCGCCCCCAGAAAATTTTCCTAGGGGTGGCCAGATGGGGCCACTGAAAATCCTGCGGTGGCACACTAAACCAATGTGATATAATGAGCATATATCACAGTCTGAAGTGAGCTATTGCTTTTATAAAATGGTTACCAAGTATGGAAAAATAAAGTAGACTAACAGACGCACTACAACTTGACTTTATTTCATCAGCAGACATTTCAAAAGTAGTCCCATCAGGCTGCCGGTAGGCTACATAGCGAATAACGGTTGCTAAGCAACATACATCAAAGGCTATAATTATTAGAATATTTATTTATCTATTTGCACATTACTGTTTGTTGTGCAGCCACTAAACACTGTCCAGCATCAGGAGACTGACTTTGGTAACCTGAACTTATATGATAATATGCTTGCTACTGTGTGCCGGTGGCCAGCAGCGCGTAAAATAATAACACTTTAATATAATACCTACCAGAAAGGGTGGAATAGCGTCTCTCCTTAAGCAATAGTCCTTTGAACAGGCTATTGAAACTTACACTTTGTTGCAACATCGCAGACATCTGGGGCAAGCAGTGAACTGCTGTGTGTGTGTGTGTGTGAGAGGGAAATGTTGAATCACGTAATAAGCAATGATTTATCTCTCTGAATTTAAAATCATTCTTCTTACCTACAAAGCTCTTAATGGTCAGGCACCATCTTATCTTAAAGAGCTCATAGTACCTTACTACCCCACCAGAGCACTGCGCTCCCTGCAGGGTTACTTGTGGTTCCTAGAGTCTCCAAAAGTAGACTAGGAGCCAGAGCGTTCAGCTATCAAGCTCCTCTCCTGTGGAACCAGGTTCCAGTTTGGGTTCAGGAGGCAGACACCATCTCCACATTTAAGAGTAGGCTTAAGACTTTCCTCTCTGATAAAGCTTATAGTTAGGGCTGGCTCAGGTAGTCCTGAACCATCCCTTAGTTATGCTGCTATAGGCCTAGACTGCCGGGGATTTCCCATGATGCACTGAGCTCCTCTCCCCTCTTCTTTCTCTCCCTCTGTATGCAACCTCATCCCATTACTGCATGTTACTAACTTAACATCTCCCCTTTCCGGTAGTCTTGTGCTTTCTCGTCCTCTCCTCTCTCCTCTATCACTTCCTGCAGGTGTTTCTGGCTCTGGAGCTGTGGAGTCTGGATCTGTGGTTGCGAGTCACCTGCTGCCCCCGTGTTCCTGCTTGGGGGCAGCAGGAACACATTGCACCCTCTGCTACAATTATTATTAGCAGTCCTATTGTTATTATTGTTATTATAATCATTAACATTACGTTTATTATCATAAACATTACTGTATATATCTGTACCATTTTTCATTTAGTCTATAGCAACATCACCTTTACTGTCTGTACCTCTGTGTGTATATTGTGTAGGCTGCGTCCTCCCCTCTCTCTCCTTCCATCCCTCTCTTTTTCTCTCTGTTCCTCTCCTGCCCTCTTCCTCTCTGTTCCCTGTCTTGTCTGTGCACTTCATTGTTCTGTGGTGTTGACTTCACTGCTGTTTGCTTATGGCCCTGTAGGCTCCTTTATTCTGAGCTTGGTTGTGTCAGCTTAAATATTGCATTCTTAATTTAGGCTTGTCACAGTCCTACTGTAACTTGTGTCAATGCACTCCCCTCTCTCTCTCTGTCTCTGTCTCTCTCCTTCACCCCCAACCTGTCGAGGCAGATGGCCTCCCACCCTGAGCCATGGTTCTGCTCCAGGTTTCTGCCTCTTAAAAGGAAGTTTTTCCTTGCCTCTGTTGCGGAGTACGGTCAAGACCTGCTCTTTTATGAAAAGCGCTCAGAGATAACTTTTGTTGTGATTTGGCGCTATATAAATAAAAGTGAATGAATTAAATCACTACTATGAATCAGATTGCTTGATTTGACCTACCCGTTTTATAATGCAGTATATCAACTAGTTGAATACTACATAAAAATATGAGTTAAGGAATCACAGACTGACATACTTTGGTTTCTTATTTTACAGTTAAAATTGTCTAATGTCCATAGACCAGGGGTCGGCAAATAAGTCTGACATCTGGCCAAATTTTTTTCAAGCCGTTACATGGCAGGCCAGAACATTATTTCAGTCAAATTATTTCAAGCCCATGGATACTCATGTGCAAGTTTATGTTAGTGGGTAGAGCGCGGGACTCCCGTAGGGGGAGTTGTATGATCGAGCCCAAAATCCGGGGGACTTTTTTACCCCTTAATTGTTAAAGAAATTCATTAACCTATAAGGACACTTTTTCACATGCTGCATGTTCTGCAGTGCGTGTGCGACCCGGCGTTTGATCCGCTTCATAAACTTATGGACACTAATTTTCATTTCCCTGAGGAAATTCAGGGGAATCCAATCATACATATACGGATGGCTTTTTCAGAGGTGTGTCAAGTAAGCCAGAGACTCTTTCGAATGTCCGGCAGAACTTTTCAAAGTAAAAGCTCTCAATAAACTCAGCATGAAGCATTGCTCCAAAAAACGCTCTCGTGCTTTTATTTTGGAGGCAATCACTTAAGAGGAAGTGATTATGTGAGTAACTGTTGCTGTCATCATGACTGAGATCTATTTCAGGATCAGCAGCTATCAATTTATTTATTTTTTATTTTTCTGGCGGGCCAGATATTATTATCCACCTATAGCCGGCCACTGTCATAGACTAAAACCAGTTCAGTTAACATTCCATAAAAATCCTGTCTGATGTGTTATCTGTATGTGTTAGGCAATTAATTGTTCTTTACATAGCAAGTTGACCTGCAGGAGTGCATTGAAGGGGAGGAACAAAACATTTACTGGCCTATCTAACAAGCCTACTCAAGATTACAGACATGGAGCATAAATATTTTTCTTTTAATTTGTCTAAAATTCAAATATACATGTGTCTGTATAGAGTTGTAATTATTTGTTAACATACTAAGTTTGGTGTTATTGTTATTACAAACAACTAGGATAGTTATTTTGAAATATTTATATGTAAAAATGGTGGGGCACCAATCATTTTAAAACATAAATACCAGTAAAACTACAAAACTCGCTCTTGCTCTTGTGTTTTTTAACATGTCAACAAACAGCATGGCTCCACAAAACACAACATGAGAGAGAGCGAGACAGAGAGAGAGAGAGAGGGAGTGCATTGACAAGTTACAGTATGACTGTGACAAGCCTAAATTAAGAATGCAATATTTAAGCTGACACAACCAAGCTCAGAACAAATGAGTCTACAGGGCCATAAGCAACAGCAGTGAAGTCAACACCACTGTGAGTGCACAGACAAGACCAGAGCCTTTCTATAGCCGCTTTCCACAGAGATCCTGCAATAAAAATGGAAAGAAAGTCCGCCAATAAATAATCTACATACCTTTCATACAGTGCAGTGAGCCAGCTAATTGGCCTAATAATCCCGAATAATAAGGCAGTATGAAAGTGGCTATATGGCAACAACATCATGACAACAACCGTAATCCATAGCCTAGTCTCAACCGATCCAGTACAACAATTTGCTCATGCAGGTTACCTGCAGGGGACTATGGGACTCACACACAGTACAATACACAAAACTGTGTAGCAGTGTGACAGACTTATTATAAACTAGCCAGGGTACTAACTGTCTCTGTACATGAATTAAATTACACTTTTTCTGCAACTTGTCGCTGCCTCCACAGAAAATGCACAACACCGGTTTACTCTGATCTGCTCTGCCTGTTAGTCCCACCCCTTAACCAGTCACAATTTTAGAAACGTGACAGGCATCTACATGGACGAATCGGAGGCCTCTCTTAAAAGAAACATCATAGTCTGTCACACCTCAGGGTCAGAGGTTACCCTCTTAAAGTCACAGAGCCTAACATGAGAACACGTGTATGCTGCTATTGCCATTTTAACTCAAACTAAGGGGTTACATAATATAAACAGTATATATAGTATATAGCATTTTATGCATATGCAAATGGGTGGCCACCTCAGTGCACCCCCTGGCGGCGCCATTGCTTCAGGATAAGGCTGAATGAAATCAAGTCATTTTGAGGCAGAAACTACCTTTCAGTCAATAAGTAGAGACTGCAATAACTTTCTGGCAAGTAGAATAATGCATTTTATTTGTGTGTTTGGCCATTTAAAGTTATTTCAACAGGTAAAAAGGACTGGATTGGTTGGTACACAGCAAGTTAAATAATGTAGAGTCATAAGGATATAGCAAAAGAGATCTTGTCTTTATTTTATATATAACTCAGTAGTATGTTATGTAATGTTATTATTTATGTTGTAATTATAGGCCTGCCAAACACATGATCTATCATCAACAACAGGCTTCAATTATTGCCTATAATCACATAAATGTCATGCTTGGTTACATCAACTGCAAACACTTATTTGGCCACAATTGTGATTTTTCTGTTCAAAGAAATGTTAAAAGTAGACCTATCACAAAGACATATCTTTGCTATTACCACAGACATAAAGTGATGTTTATTTGCACGTTATGTCTGTTTGGTCCAGATAAAAGCACCTGCAGACGTAAAGAGGCTGGGCGATACAGCTCTAACATGCTGTGCGTGCTCCCGCGGAGGGCAATCAGTTTTCAGCGATTACTTTTTGGCAAAACACCTGTACACTCTGCTGTCCAGTTTTTCTGCGTAAAATCAGGTCTGTTAACACCTTCTACAGTCTATGAATAACACACAGTTAAAAACGGGGAAATTTCCTTGGACAGCTCCAGACGGGGACAGGCCACCAAAACCGGGGACTATCCCCAGAAAACGGGGACGTCTGGTCACCCTAGTCCACAGTCCTCAGCTGTACCTCTGGTTAGCCCAGACGCTTCTCTGTTGTGACCTTTAGAGCCCCAAACCTACAGTATTAAACAGTCCTGAAATTTCCACTATAGCCTGATTCCTTCATGCCTGAGCTTGACCACTAAGCTTTAGTTAACCAACCATCACACACCAAGAACGTGCACAAGGCCGGGCTAAAGTTGCCCAAGCAACAGCCCATTTACTGCTGAATTAATATGGCATGACCCTATGCCCCTGTCATGTGACACTGTAGCATCCAAACTTTCTATTGTTGCTGTTGTGTGAGAGCTCCAGTGAGTATTTTGAAGTTGTGGAATCAATTAACGACAAATGGTATAACCAAAGGAATGCAATCAGCACTGCTCCACTGAATATTATTTATTTCTGTTTGCCATTTTAAATTATAATTTTATATAATTTTTTACGTTACTGTATATTGTCTGCTACGTAGCAGAAGGAAGTCACAAACTTTCAGTTCCCAACCTGTTGTAATGTAACAAATAAATCTACCTTGTACCTTATAAAGGAGGAGGGGGCTTACCCCAAAAGCTCCACTTCAGAGACCACTGGAGAGCCTGGAAAATACTTGAGGCCAGAAAATATGTTCATGAAATCTTATATGACATTTTGTAATTGTCCTATATTTTGACACATTTTTTTACATTTACATTTGGATGCTTTTATCTAAAGCAACTTACATTTGAGGAACAACATACAAGCAACAATATGCCCAGATGCATCATATACATTTACATTCAAACTAGACATTGTTCACTGCAGTTTAATTCCTGGGCTTCACCAGGAAGCACTGAGTCAAGCTACTCTAAAGTTCAGTTGTTTTAGTACATTTTTATTGAGAAAATTACATGATTCAGTCGGATGTTCAGAATTGAAATGATGAGAACTTTTGAACCAGTAAAGTATATATAAGGTACTTTTTATTTTAAATAGCTGAACTACCATGCCCAAGCAATTTTTTAATAATTAAGCTGTGGACAATGGTATTCTTAATTCTGATTCTAATAATTCAATTTAAGATGAGGCGCAATCACAAGACTCTAGACCAGAGAGTGAGAGAGAGCATGCTGAGCATCAGGAGAGACATCAGACAGGTACATACGAGGGTGATAATGGCCGAGTGTGAGAGAGTTATAAGGGCCATGTCAGTAAGAGTGGGATAAAGAGAAAGAAAGATGCTGTGTACAATAGTATTCTTTACAATTCTAAATTGTATGTATATGTATAAAGTGTCCTTGTGACAAACTATCTATATTATTGTCTCTGGTAATTTCATGGACAGAAATGTTTATTATTGAAATCCAGACATTCATTCATGGACATATGAGATATGATACAATCAAAACTTGGTTTTGGATTATACAGTGAAGTGTAATACGTTCTCAATGGCTCGAATTTGCCAAATCTACTTTTAAATTTTACTTTACATGATGTATACATTATCATCTTGCAATCATCTGAGTTCACAGAGTTTATGTGTAAAGTTTGAATACTGAGGTTTTCCCTTTTTTGGTTTCAATAATCAATCTAATTGATAGATGGCAGTCACATTGGTGTTTAAACTAGTAGCAAGAAAATTGTGGTTAGTTAAATGAACATATTTTACACCGTTCAGGTACCCCTAAATCAGGTTGGGGGGGAGGGGGTAACCTTTTCTCAGGTTAGATTAAAAGCCCCTCAAAATGTCTGTGCACGTCCCTGACACACACAAAGAAAAGCTTTACCTCTCTCCACTGACAAAACAACGCAAAACCACAACAAGTACTTCTTAATGGAGCAAAAATTAATCACGTCATGGCCACCAGACGCCCAGCCAGTTTTGTTGTTGGTTTATTTTCACCGGAAACCTGACTCAGTCTGGAAATATGCAGAAAAAAATGGTTCGCAACCCAACTTGAATTTGTTGTTGAATTTGTTTGAATTCTACTTAAACCTAAACATAACTTTTTCAATAAATCTGTACAGCATGTGTAACACTTAAAGTATCTGTTAACAATTTCTCATAACTAATTAACACTTTTGTGTTCTATTGGTTTTACTATTGTAATCAAATTTCAGTAATCAAAACTGATGTCAGCATATTGTCATATGATTTAGATTTTGTTGGAAGAACATAATATTCATCACTTCAAATAACTGACGTGAGGATCTTCACTTATGATCTGAATTTCCCCTCTTGGAGCTGCAGCATGTGTCATTACAACACATCCTCTTGTTGTTCTCCCTAATGAGGTATTATTGGATGAATGGATACATCCCTCTCTGTAAACAATACCTGCGACAAACACCCAGTCATCTGGATCATCAGAGTCATGTGTTTGTGTGTATGTGTGTAAAAGGGGCGGATAGCAGGCAATGGGAGGCCCCATCACATGTCAAAGCTGTGTCCATGTGTTATCGTTTCAGCGTGGAGAGAGACTAGGTGGGCCTGTGACAAGAATTAGCCTGACATATCCAGCACCTGAATGATTCACAAAGCATCAGGCGCTGGAGTTATCTCCTCTCTGCAGACAGATGCATATTAATATCCATCAGAAATGTCACATGGTGAAGAAAAGACTCATCCAGTGGCAACCTTTAAAGGGCCAAACATGCACAGATGTAAATATATGGTAATTCAATTTGCTGTGTTTCAGATTCATTTAACAGAGAAATAATTGATTCAGACATTAGGTTTAGAAATGTAAAATGATATTGCTTTTTGCAGGTGTTCAAAAGGTGTTCATTGATCGACCTGAAACTTTTGTGTTCATTGATTCAACTCTCCTTTGTATCATTTCACAAAGACTCTGCTTTTACAATAGAAATCAAAAAAGGTTAAAAGAGCAATAAAAGTGCAGGATTGTTATTCAGCTGACAGGAAAGAAAACACCCACTTCAGAAAAAGGTTAAATGTTTTATTTTCACTGAACAGAACTGTGTTTCTTACTAAAATATCTGTACAAATTAAAATCTTACAGCAAGTCACTTACAATTACCTTCCATACTGTCAAGGTCATTGTGTTCTTCAAAAGTGATGTAATGCCAGGAGAGAAACCAAACATCTGACACCAAAACTACGAAATGATTCCGCAAAACAATTTAAAGTGACATTCAGTAAACAGTTTACAGTAACATTGTTTAAAGTATACAGCTCCAATGTCTTCAGTTTGTGTATTCAATAGTTGTTTCCCAGCATGCCTTGTCTCCCTTCAAAGCATGCAATGAGATTAGGTGCATTCGAGATGACGGCGGCTGACTTTTGCCAACTATATGGTCTAACGCGAGCTGCAGGTAACTGCAGGGGCGGGGTATAAAAACGGATCCGTCATGTTGGACACATTCTACCTGCATCAGCTTGCTGTGAGCTGAGATCAATGACTGGTCTCACACCATTTGCAAAGAAAAATGCTGTGAGACCAGGCAATAGTGTGGCTCCAACTTTGTGTAGCCGGAGAAACGCAACTGCTGCCTTGCTCCCGCGAGGTTTAAATGTCATGTTACATGGTGATGTTTTGCAGCGCCAGTGAAAGTCGGACACAATTTCTAACCAGCATGCCTTATTTTAAGTCCAGCATGCATCACGTTAAGTCAGCATTGCGCATTGCCGCATGAAGTCAAACGCACGCAGTTTTGGCTGTTTGGGGGAATTTTCATGAAGGCTTTTAACTTGATATTTAAGAGTATCTGGAGACACAGAATTTTGTGATGGCGAAGTGGCTTATAATACAATCTGGTCCCATCTGCAGAAAAACATAAAGAAACTGTGTAAAATGAAAGTCACAGGAAAAATGCACTTTGTTTAAAATCTAACATAGAAACAACAGGAACTAGTTGCTTCTTACTCTTTGTGTCTGTTTGGTTGCTTGACTGGTTAGATCTGATTAAAACCTCAGTAGGTGTGATCACTTTCCATGAAATGCTTTGCTCTTTATCAGCTGATACACCATGGTTTTTATTTCATACTTGTTTTCCTTCTCTCAATCTCCATTTCAGACAAGGGCATTTGTGTTTAAAGATAAATAAAAGATTTTTATTAGAATTATGTTGGGAACAGAAAGACTGGAAAATTTTGTAGTCCACTGTAACTGTGTCGGTCTCAGGACCCTTACTATTCAGAACTACGTTGAGAGTCAGGAATGGCACAGAAAAAAAAAATCAAGCGAAGGGATACAAAGAAAAACAAATACCGGCTAAGCTTTGCTTCAAGCTGTAACATAATGAAAGAGAATCATGGTGAATAAAAGACTTTTTGATAAAATGAGAAATGTTCAATGTGAACGGATACATTTTGCCTTTCCATATGTCATACAGTAGGTACAAAACCCCCAAAACAAAAAACAACAAAAAACTAAAACCATGAAGACAATGTGAATCATCAAATTGAATTCAGTAGGCTCAGTCACTCAAAACAGCAAACATTCATTATCCATGTTGGTAAATGTATTTATATCACCCCAGACCCAACAAAGCTTTTTCCCCATTCAATGAATAATACAGTTCCTCATTTAATCATTTCAAACATTTCAATATGACAGGAAGGACTGATTGATATAAAGTCATAGTTTTAAGATTTACATCATTAAATATTTACACTTGTTCTACTGACAGTATTGACACATTGGCATATATAAATTCAACACTTGTGCATTTATATACAGTCTTTACAAAAATACAACCACAGAAGCAAAAACAAAACAAAGGAAGACAGAACATAACTGTTTGTGTCTTCCTGTCTTGTTGAGCCACTGCTCGGGCTCAGTTAGTAGTGTAAAGCACTGAGGCTTGACAAGGCATCTCTGTCTCTATCTGTCTCCTCAGCTCCAACACTGCTGGGTCAGCAGCAGGTAGAACCACCTAAATAAAATATTCTTTCTGGTTCTCACTCGGACCATTTTGCGAGCTGAACGCCAGCTCCGGGCTATCTTCAGGTTGGACTGTTTTTACTTCCCGGCTCCGACACATCCCTTTCCTGCTGTAGAGGACTCGGGCCATTATGGCTAATGCAGACACGCTCACAAAGATCACCACCGCTATCACACCTGCAAAGCAAAGAATTGGAAAAAGTTACAACGGCTTAACAGAATTGGAATGTGGGCCTTCTTTGCTCACATTTTATAATTATGTTAGGGAATTCTACTTGAAAGAGAAAGCACACGCTAGTGAATAACAGTGAACAACATATATACAAAATTGGTACAAATACAAGACACAAAACAAGTCAATATTTAGTAGAGGTGTTCTGTATGTGTCTATGTGGGTAGATATGTATCATCTTTACACATCTTTAAGTTTCTGTCTGCAAAACTGCTTAAAGAAAATTAAGAGAATTAAGCTTTGCTCACACAGGGCGCTAGATACACAACACGGTGTGATGCAAGCTCAAAAACATGTCCGTTGGATTGCGAGACAACAGTGTGAAATGTATCTCAGAGTTTGTAAAGTTGTGAAAACAATCAGAATTTAAACTTGAATCTTGATAATAACTGAATTCTCTGTGGCTTTATAAACCTTGTTTTGAAATGGGACCGATTAGAACCAAATAGGAGATGAAACATTATATTGGGAAATAAAACTCCTACTTAAAAGCAACTGGTCAGCGGCCCATCAGGCAGAGAGAAAACATTAGATTGTTTTCGCCCCATCATTAGTGGTGCAGTCAGCTCATTTTCTCCAGGCTCCCTGGGCAATTTAAGCTATTAGAAGGTCTCTGCACTGATGTTGGCAATAACCTTTTTTTTTTTTTTTTTTTACCGTTGTTGTACTTGGAGTATAAATTCATTTGTATTCTAGTTAGTTGTGGTTTCCTTTGTGTGCCATGACAACTCAGGGCTTTCATTTACACAATTCATTTTATCAAAATGCTCCTGCCTGCCCCACAAAGAACTGGCATCTTAATGTGGTGGAGGGGTTTGTGTGTCCCTGTGATCCTGGGAGCTTTGTTGTCAGGGAGAATAGCCCCTGGTAGGGTCTCCCAAGGCAAACTGATCTCATGGGAGCAGCCAGACTAAGAACGATTCTACATGAATCAGCTGAGAAGGAACTGTACCTCTCCGGAAAAGGGATACTGGGACAGCCTCCTGGAGTCAGACCTGGGAGGGGCGTCTGGTGGCCGGGCCTTGACCCATGAGGCTCGGCAGAGTGGCAGGCAAAGGTAGGGACCTAGGCATGCTGACTCACGGTATTAAAGGCTGGTGCTAGGGACACAGAATCTCACCTCTTTGGCAGGGAAGGAGCCACAGCTGGAGCAGGAGGTGGAGCTCACCTCTATGCATAGCACTGTTTCAGGACACTAACTCCTAGAGAGGGACTGGACTCTATTCTTCTCCCTTATAAGAGGTGCTGGGTGGATGTAGTGTACTCACAAGCCCTCGGTTCTCCTCAGAGACTGAAGAATGTCACCTCAGGGGGAAGATTCAGCAACTCAGGGTGCTTTCACACTTGTAGCTCGGTTCATTTGGTCCGGACCAAGTGAAAAAAATTTATTTCTCACCTCAAAACTTCTCAGAAGTGGATTTGGTGATTTAATAACGTATGAAATATAAAACTTTCTGTCAGGCACACGCAATGATGACGCAGTGAATAGTGACGATTCTCTCTGACCAATCAGTAGTCTTCTGTGTTTTCATGTCACATTTTAGTATCGCCTCAGCTCAGAACTTCAGTGGAGGAAAATTTGAGAAGTCTCATTTAAAATTACACATTTGATTTATCTTGTGAACCAGGTGATCTCAAGGTTCATGAAAGATGTTGTGGAAAAGTGTGTGTTTTGCAGTGGTGAAGCTGAAACCATCTGTCATTTATTTTATGATTGTGTTTGTACCAAATTATTTTGGTTAGACTTGGAATATCTCTTTAAGACATTGACTGGTTCAACTATTATTTGGAAGAAAAGAGACATTATATATTTTTTTATGACAAGAATGATATTGATTGTAAAAGAAGATATATTTTGAACCTCTTTATTTTGTATGGAACATTTTATATTAATAATATTAATTGATATTTAAGTGCAAATGGTTGAAGAAGAAACCACAATTACCTCTTTTTAAGATAGAAATTAAACATTACATTAATACTTTATTTGGTTTAAAGAATAAAAAAGTCAAAACAGTTAAAATATGTAAAGATTTAAATATTTCTCTATAATGCCTCATGTCTGTTAAGAGATGAAATAAAGATTAAAAAACAAACAAAAAAACAGAGCCTTGACGGAGGTGATACGAAAAAAAGTACCTGAAAGCAGGTACAGGTACAACTTTTCCACAGTGGAAAACCAAAAAAATGCGAGTAGAATCGAGGCAAGGCAAGGCGAGCTGGTACCATGCAGTGGAAAAGGGGCTAAAGTACATTTTTTTAATAAGCAAGGTTAGTAATGTTAGACCGCAGATTGACCACATAGCCTTTATGAATAATAACGTAAAAACAGAAAATGTAGTACAGTAATAATATGGGGCTTATTAGCCTATAGTATAGGCCTACTGTGGTATCGCTGTCACAAATGTTTTACAGGGTAAACGGAGTACCACTTGCCCTCCTTTTTTAACAGATTTTCACCTATTGATCAGGGAAAATACCTGTGCTAAAAAGTAGCCTATACCTTACCAAACGATTTTCAAGAACATAGTGGCTTATGCAGATCAATCAAAAGATAATTGAACACATTTTGCGGTCAGATGATTGATTTATTAGTTGTTTATCTTTGGAAATAATGCTCAGATCACATCTCTGCTATCATATAATCCTGTGGTTGGTTTGTTTGCTTTCAAACCACAAGCGAACCGCACAAGAATTCGTTTAAAAGCGTACCGAGACCACCTCTTCAAGGCGGCTTGTTTGATCCACTTTTGGTGCGCACCCGAGTGCGATTGCTCCATTCACCCCTGCCCAAACGAACCACACCAAGGGAGAAAACGTACTCTACTCTCATGTGGGTAATGATAGAGAAACCTGGCGGGGGGTGATTGGGAGCAGCTATGTCTGTATTCTTAGCACAAAGTCAAACATGTTTTCAGTGGGTGTTGGACTCCACCAAGGTTGCCCACTGTCTTTCATCGTGTTTGTGATATTCATAGACAGGATCTCAAGGCACAGCTGAGGAGAGTAGAGTGTTCGGATTGGGAACTTTAGAAGTGCATCTCTGCTTAATGCAGATGAAGGGTTCTGTTGGCTTCATCAGACTGCGACCTTCAGCACGCACTGGGGTGGTTTGCAGCCGAATGTGAAGTGGTTGGGATTACGGCTGTGCGATAGGACTAAAATCTTATAGGTGGCAGATTGGTGCAGTATCAGCAGCAGTAATGCAGCCATTGTACCAGACCATTGTGGTGAAAAGGGGAGCTGAGCTGGAAGGCAAAGTTTTCAATTTACTAGTCGATCGATGTTCCAACCCTCACCTGTGGTTATGATCTGTGCGTAGTGACTCAAAAACAAGATCGCGGATACAAGCAGAAGAAATGAGTTTCCTCCACAGGCTAGCTGGGCAAGAGTGAGGTGCTCTGACATCTGGAGATAGCTTGGTGTAGAATTGCTGCTCCTTTGCATTGAAAGGATATAATTGATGTGGTTTTGTATCTGATAAAGATGCCTCCTGGGCACCTTTCTTTGGAGGTTTCCAGGCATGTTCCAATTGGGAGGAGACCCCAGCATGCCTTGGAATGGAAAATGTTTCTGGGGAGGATGTCTGGAATACCCTGTTTACCCTGCTGCTACCGCGACCAGACCCTGGTTATGCGGAACATAATAAATGGATGGATGATGGATGAATGGCTCCTGCCTGACAACCAGTAAATATTTCAAAACAAAGGAAAGATGTTTCAACTAAAACTTAGATACAGACTATACCTTGACATTTGTAATATAATATTTACTAAAACAAAGTTTTTGTTAGTTCTTCTTTAATGAGGTGTAAAAAGACCTGGTAGGAGCAGAAGCAACTGTATCATAACTGACCTTTTATAAATCACACCATCTCGTGATTGATAATGATGGCCATGTGACAGTGAAAAAAATATTGGTGCTACAGTACCTCCAATTAGAACTGAGTCACTCCTGATGGCATTCACCAAAGGCTGACCTGTTCCCACTGATCCAGACTGGCCTGCAGCGCAGAGAGAACAGAAGAAATAGAAAGCAGGGACAGAAGAGATGGGTAAAAGGAAAGTGAAGAGAGGACACATGCAGAAGAAGGATCACAGGAGAATAAAAGAGTTGTGAGAAAGAAAAAAAGAAAACAAAAGAAAAGAAAAAAGGAGAGGAGCATAGAGGTCAATCGTGACTTGAAAAATTTAAATGGGGAAAGGTACTGCATAGAGATGCTTAAAGGAAACATGTAGAGGCAAACGGAAAACATATATGGGACCACCATCAGCACAGATAAGAGATATTGGATACCACAGCACATTTCCATATAATTCTCTATATGAGTCCCCACAGGGGAACGATATGGCAAAGGAAACTCTTCCCTGGTCTGAATAAGTTGCCTCATCTAGTGGCTATTAACCCGTTAATTACATTATTAGAGACCCAAAGGTCCCATTTGTAAAGTTTGAGAGGCAGCACCCACACAGAAAGCTGGACAGTACCGCCTACGATAACCTCAATAATATTTATTAATATGAGCCCTTTGAGAAAGTGGGTGCTCTAATTGTCACCCACAGGATTTGGAAGAAACATTATGAGGTCTGGAGTTTGGCTTTGCTACTTGCTGGCTACGTGCTGGCCACTATTCTGTATCTTATTAAATCAGAAAATCCAAATATTTGCAACTGCTTCCTGCACAGCTAAGAAAGTCCACAGTCCAGAAAACATACCTCCAAACACAACCATTCTCAACCTACAAATCTGCATATTTTACATCACTGTCAAACATTCTCCAAAGGATATGTTTCATTTGGGAATACCCAACATTTTCCTCTGACCTGATATGTGGTGTGTGGTTTCTGCTGCATAGGGATTGGCTGAGGTGGAGCCACAAATGGACTGGACCAGTGGGCCAGTAACGACGACTGGGCTTGTGGCTGGGCTGAGCAGAGCAGCTTTCAAAGGGCTGATGGAGTTAAAGAGGACAGCAGACAGACACCCTGTGAAACCCAGGGAGGCAAGCAGAGACAACTCCGGATCCAACTCACCAGAGTCTGGAGAGAAAGAGAGAGAGATGATTGATGATGATTTATTAGTACATTTAAACATTTTCAGTGGAGCAATAATAACATAAACCTTCCTTGGATATAACATGTATCACATAAAACATTTTGGTACCTAAAACCCTAACCCATATACTGAGCCAGATCTACCATATTGGCAATCTGGGCACGTGCCCAGGGTCCAGAGAGGGGCCCTCTGTGAGGTATTGATTCACGATCAGTTTTTGTAAGAACAAGTTGAGATTAAAACAGTGGAATTAATTTGTAACTGACCCATGGTCAGATAGCTTGTATCTGCGAGTGTAACATTAGTGTTTGTGGAAATGGAAGCGGCATCCGAAAGCCCAGCGGAGCTGCCAAGACAAAGAATGGATAAGGAAGAGAAAGCTGCAATAAAAAATGTCCCGCTAATAAGTAGCTTTTTCAAAAAAGCAAGAAATGAAGAGGAGGATGTCGAGCTAGCCAGTGTTAGCTTGGAAGTATCGTCTACTCTACCAGCTACGCTCAGGCTCAGTAAGTTAACGTTAGCTAACTTTAGCAAAGAAATGGAAAAAGACAAAGATGACGCTGGTCAGCAAACAGAACGAGATAACTACACCTCAGGCTCAACGGCAGTGGCAGGCACCATCATCGCTTATGAGCCTGCACTATGGGGATTGATGGCAGAGAGAGTCCAGGAGGAAATTCTTCTCAAAGGTATTTCAGCCTTTCAGAATCTGCGGCTAACTATCCAGCATCACAGAGGCTGAATGAGGCCGGCGGAAAGACATGATATTATATTATAATTATATAAAAAATGTATAGCTTTGCTTGTTGCTAGCTGGACTTTGAGGACTTGATGGGCTACATTGCGAAGAAAAAGACAAGAACATAAGAACATATAAAGGTGAAAGCTGTTATGCTATCTGTGAATCAGGAAACGTTGGCTAATATATCATCTGATTGTGTGACCACATAATGAATATTTTTATTTTTATATGCTGTTTGCATAACATGTGTATTGCGTCATTATGGTGTGATAACTGCCATAAACCTGAGTAAGAGTTAGTTTGTCAAGTGCAGTATATATATTGGCTTTTGGAGTGTATGAAGTTACCCAGCTCACTTAGTGACAGTTCTTTTGCAAACTGCACCCAGCAGTGTTGTGGTATGACGTTTGTATCTTCAGTCAGTCATGTTTCAGAATTATTAGTGTGCTTTCTGCTTGGGTAATTTTCAGTGAACACTATTTTGCTATAGTCTTGAGCCATACAATGCCTTGAGATTAATTTATTTTATAATTGTACTGTGATTTGTGATTGAGATGGCAGTACTTGGTTTATTGAACTGGACAGGCAGACTTGCTGATCTGGCCTTGCCATAGGGCCTTGCCCATATATTAATGGCTAAATCAAAGTATGCTGATAAAGACAAATATTTCAAACAAACGTTTATAGTGGGTTTACAGTAGCAGTGCCACACCTGGATCAGGGAAGTCCCACAGCCTCCAATCTTATTAACAACCTATTTCTTAGCCTGTCTCTGAAGGTGCTGTTAAAGAAGAATATAACTAGGTTATGACAAAGTAAATTACAGTGGTGCTATGTCTCCGTTACATATCTGATCTGTTTAACAGGCAGAGGCAGTAAGAAAACAAGAGCAGAGGTATTTTGATAGAATAGTCTGTCATGCTGAGGAAGGTTAAACTGTTCAGGCGGACTCCCAGGTTTAGTTGGATTATATATCTGCAGAGGCAAAAGCTTTATTGTTCAACACTGTGATAAACCTACTGTGTGTAGATATAAGCACGAATGTACATCATACTCAAGAGGTACTAAGTTACTGGGCCAAAGAAGATGTCATATGTATGAGGTGAAAGACTCAGTGGCATCATTTAAGCACCCATAACTTCACGAGAAGAACAAGAAAACATCCTCAAAGATGTTTTGGTTTTTATATGTCTAACAGTATGCGCGCCCTGTTTGGAAAGTTTGAATTGTATTGTGTACACGCTGGATCCAAGCACAGGAGCAGACAACTAGGAAAATGCTTTTTGCTAAGTAACTGATTTGAAGAATTAACAGCAGGTGCACTACTAGCACATTTTGAATGCACTGTTGACCAACATATTGTCTGATTAAAAACTACAGTACATGATGTAAGATTGCTCTGTGGTTGGCACCACAGTGGCATATACAGGCCAATGTTGTGGCAATACTTCTTGTCAATAAAGTGTTTACTTGTAACAAAAGCACCTTTAGTATGTATTGTTTGAAATCCTGCATTGGCTGCAAATCAGTAGGTGTGTTTTGTTTGTTTTGTTGTTTAAAGGCCACAGTGGACACCATCTTTCAAAATTTCAATTTCTGCAATACTTTGGTTGATGACCAAATACCAGCAAAACATATTACATTCTTATCAGCCTGAGCTGTACTTTTTGTTAAGTGCTAAATAGCCCAATGATTAACATTTTGAGATCAAAAACAAAAGAACAAAAATTTTACCTGCTAAACATCAGCATGTTAGTATTATTATTGTAAGTTTGTTAGCATTCTGGGGTATCTAAAAGCACCACTGTGCCACTTACACGCAGACTCTTCTTTTCTGAACAGGGATCGGGGTATTGGGCTTGAGTAAGTAGCTTGATGACTGAAACTCTGTGTAATTAAACTGCATTGTTATATAAAAGTATTTTGCTAACAGGTTTAAGCTGTCATATCAAAAACAAATAGCCTACAGTATCTTACTGTTCATTTTGTAGCATTGATTTCCCCATTGTTTCCTTTATAATGCATATTATAATCTGATGAAAGAAAGCCAAGATATGTTTAGATCTCACTAATGCAGTTAATGTAATTGGACTTGTTGCTATCTGAATTATCATTATTTCTCAAGTCATATGTCTATGTGTATATATAGACCTTCCTTTCTGGTCCACCCATGTCTTGTACCAGGAACTGTGAGTCATGTCGTGTTATATATTTATATTTTCTGTTAAGATATTCTTGCTTTTTCCCTTGCATTAGATGTGCTAATAGGTGGACTGTCTCATCTTAGTGTTGAGAGTGCGTGACATTTACTTTTGTTTATTCTTTACCTGCTATACCTTCTAGATAGCAGCTAACGACTGCTGCGGGGATCCAACCGTCATGATAAACGTTTCCAACACCTCATTGTCTGATGAGGAAAAACATCTCTGAAATGAGTGCACTGCAGCCTGAAAAGCCTTGTCTGGATTTTTGTAGCAGTTTCACTTACCAAGCACTCTGCCAAGAACTAATGATCTGATGCCATTGAATTCTACATCAAATGTCAGGTTAAAGTCCTCTTTGTTGTTCTGGTCAATCTGAAAGAAAATGAAAGGTTTCACCTCAGCATCACTGGAGGGTAAGTAGTTTTTCTCAATTTCTTAAACACTATAAGCAGGCTATTGAACTAAAATTTCAAAACCATAACTCCATTTTTCAAAAACCACACCCATCTACACACAAATCCCTTCATTTCTCATTGCCTACACCATGCAGTCATTGAGAAAGCACTTACATTCAATATTGCTTACTCAATCAGCACAGGTTGAGCTCAATTAGCACTCAGCTACCCAGGTGGAAACACAAACAGTCAAAATTGATAACACACCAATCAGAACCTTCAATAGATAAATAATAATAATAGATAAAAGGGCCAGAGTCAGTTCATTCAGTTTTGGTACAATAGATCTAAGGGGAGACCAGAGACAAGGAAGAGGAGGAGGAGGAGGAGGAGGAAGAGCAGTATGGAGAGGAGGAAGAGGTGAGGGAAGAGGAACAATAGGAGTTGGAGGAGGAGGAGTAGGGAGGAGAGGAGGAGGAGGAGGAGGAGGAGGAGGAGGAGGAGGAAGAGCAGTATGGAGAGGAGGAAGAGGTGAAGGAAGAGGAACAATAGGAGTTGGAGGAGGAGGAGGAGGGAGGAGAGGAGGAGGAGGACAAGAATCTCTGGCCTGTCCCAGACCAAAGACAGGATGCTGGGGCAGAATATTTTTTTGTTTGGTGTGTTGTACTGTACAGCACACTAAGGAAAAAAAATGTGTGCAAATGTGCAAATGTATACATTTGTTATCCTTTTTGTTGTATTCATCGTTTTTGTAGTATTGTTTTGAATTTATCTCACCAGTGTGTACGACTGTGTTGTGCTGTGAGTGTGTGTTTTTGAGGGCTTGTGTTTATGTCTGAGGGCAAAGTTTG
The DNA here is from genome assembly GCF_014851395.1 of Micropterus salmoides. Classification (NCBI taxonomy): domain Eukaryota; kingdom Metazoa; phylum Chordata; class Actinopteri; order Centrarchiformes; family Centrarchidae; genus Micropterus; species Micropterus salmoides. Next base: position 24,936,801 of record NW_024041373.1, read on the forward strand.
GTTTTTCAGCAAGACTGAATGCTTTTGAGTGGAGAGCTTCATTTTGGGTGAGAAGTTGTGGATTTGTGTTTAGTTTTGAGAAAGCGAGGCATCATTTCAAGAAATATGTTTAAGCAATCGAGAAAAACTGTAAAACATAACTCATCTGAAATGCAAAGAATTACACATTTAGGCAGAACAGTTCTTGTGATTTTCCTCATGATTACACAACTTGGTATATGATTTGCTGAGCCTCACCAAAATAACTATTCAACACAAAGCAAAAATGTGCAATATACCAAGATGGGTAGAAATTTTGGCTATTGTACCAACAAGACCTGAGATGAGCATTATTGAGACTGACCCCCCCAAGAAGAACGACATTATCTGTCATTTAAGCCAGTGCCCCAAAACAACATCTGTTTAGATTCAAGTGACAAATTCCTCTAGCAGCCACAGTCAGAGGAGCAAAGGAGGAAGTCAAGGGACTTTATTATAGAGCGACAACGTTGGGGTGGATTGATGGGTCATGTCAGACTTTAATAAGAGAGACTGCTGTTTGTCTCCCACTTCCCGTTTCCAAAGTCAACATTTTTAATGACATAGATCACACAACAACCTTATACCCAGTCTTTAGGTTAGAGTCAACTTAATGAATGCGGTGAATCAACCACAACATGTCTTTGAATCAGGTGCCCCAAGTTACCATAATGTATTAAACAGGGACCTGCCAAACCGAACTATGCATTTTAAGCAGGAGGATATAGTACCCAAAACTAGCAGAAAGAGTCTTATTTTAAAGGTATAAGAAAAAGCACTTTGAGATGTGTATCCAAGTTGCCAATCACATGTTTGTTTCTACGGTTTCACTGCAGCTCAGCCTTTATCATCTGCAGCTCGTCCCTGCTGTCTTCTTATAGCTTCTCCTGCTGGTAGCTGAAGTCAACTGACAGAAAGGATGCTGAGAAAACCAGGGTGACTCAGGGTTTAGTACTGACTGGGAGAAATATTTCCGTCTGTTGTGTGTGTGTTACCTGCACAGAGACGGTGTCTGCAAGTCTGCTGATGGTAACAGCATGTAGCTGTCCATTGGCAAGGTTCCTCACTTTGCTCCTCAGGATGTCAGCATCTTTGCTGCTGTCCAGTCTGTATCTCACCTCCAGCTTGTCTGCACACACAAAACAAAACAACACACTGCTATAGACTCAAACATAGAAGGACAGGCAAATTAAATATTTTTGATACAAAATTTCTCAAAAAACTAACTTTTATTATTATTAGGAAAATCTAACGTACTGTGGAAAAAAACGTGATAAATAATAAAGAACATAGAAATTAGTTCTTCTTGGTCATTATAAAAAATGATGAACAAAATATTAATAACCATTAACGGTTCTTAATCTATACATTGAATATTCAGGATTTTCACTTTCAGTTTTATAAATTCCTAAAAGCCACCCAGTTACTATGTAGCAACAAACAGAACCACTAAAATTGAGAAATATATTTTGTTAAATCTGTCCTTGTACCCGTTGTCCACTTTAACAGAAATGTATTTTTAGAGACCTGGATGTTCCAGGGCAACAGAAGATAATTAATACACAACAAATAATTAAATATTTAGAAGATTAGTGCCAAGTACTGCCAATAATGGTATACAGAATCAAGTTAATTTATGATTGAGGCTGTGTGGATAAGACATACAGGAAAAGGCTGGAAAGCATACTATGTTCCATTTCAAAGTGCAAATGCATAATAGCTACATGTAGAGCAAATCATATCAGCATATCTTCAATTAGAATTAGAATTGTAAATGCATGTTATCCAGGTGAGACCACAGTGTGATGTGACTAGGAAGAAGAGTTTCTATATATACAGTTGAGGCATATAGCGAGAGCAGGGGTGAGTGTTGAAGGACAGAGGTTTTCCCAAGTTCTTGAATCATGCATTATTAATTTTTTCAGCTCTATTAATTTTTTTTAACATTTAACACCTTGACTTTTGTGCAACACACCTATGCGAGGAGAAGAGACAGAGAAAAGTGAGAGGCAGTTTTGCAGTTTGTTCACATGTAATGACCATGATTAACAAGTCACAGGAGGTGTCTCCGCCGCTGGCGTAGAGACTGTCAGAAAGCGTGTAGGTGGTGAATCAGATGATTTCCACATGTCCTTGTTTTCCTACTGAAGTCTTTTAGTTTCAAGAACAGATGTTACATCTGGTCAATCTAAAAAGTAAGATAAAATATTTTTAGCAATTCAGATCTCAACAGTTCTCTAGTTCTCTTAATGCTTTCAAATATAATACATCAAAATGATTTAAAGGGCAATACTTTTCAGTTAACAGTGTATAATGTCCAGCTTGTGCTCCACTAGCGCATTATTAATTGACATTTACAGTATGGGGACAGATGACTGACCTATTGAATAAAGAGAACTCGAAATAGACATTAGGCAAAAACCAAAGTACAATACAATTTTACTTTAACAAAAGAAAGAGGGACAAGAAGTTATCGTTCACCATGATAGATTAGTAAATCCAGTTACATATCTCTTCCAGATTCAGATGCACTAAAACCACCAAAATGATACTTTAAAGTATAAGGCAGCCAATATTTTTTATTGTAAATTAATTTCATAAAAAGACCAAAACCATCAGTGAGTTAATCTGTCTCTCAGTACTTATACAAATACAGATAATAAAACTTTTCTCTGGCACTCAAGCGCATTGGTTCCTACTGACTTCTTTATAAAGAGGCAATGTGGAATTGATTCACTCAGCTTAACAGTCTGGCTCATTGCTGTGTTTTTAATAGTTTTTGGATGACTATATATAGTTTAAAACTTCAGGGTGGTACCTCTACACAGATGCAGCTACACCTTTAATTGCTAACAACACAGCCAAACATCAATCAACCCAGCTGCTCACAGTGTTAGCGCAGAGTTTTATCACCAAAACAAACCTGTTCCTGAGTCTTGATGGGATGCTTCAGTTTTAATGCAGCTGACTGATCGTCATCATGGCAACTCTAATGACCTGCTGGCCATCAGCTTCCTCCAGTCTGGGTTATTAAAACAGCCTCTTCATAGTCTATTTACAGCTAATCTAGGCAGAACCCCGTTTTCAATAGGTTCATCAGCTTAGTTGTCCTTTCCAATTTGAATGACCTGACTTGCCACTCTTCTGGGTGATTAAACACTGAAGTGAATAGCAGCAGAGGAGAGGAGAAATGGATTAAAAGTAAGAATAAGGAGAGCAGAAAAAGAAAACAGAAAGGAGTTAGAGCAGATGAAGAAGAGGGGTGACAGGAAGTTTACTTTAGGAGAAGAGCAAGGACTTACCACAATGTCTTGACTCACATAGCTGTGCCTTCAGTGTGTTGTTGATCAACTAGGACATAATGTAGTAGCTGATGCATAATACAATAAAAATGCAACAAAATATGCCTCTGCTTTGAAAATGCAATAAAACCTGTAATTTTAATGAGGTGCTGGATAACAAGATGTCAGGTTGTTTCATTAATTAGTAATTAGGTATACACTATAATGAATGCAGTCATCAATACAGTAAATCCTACCTTTATGAGGGTTATAATGTTGTTTTTGTTGAAACTGGTCTGAGGTGTTTTTTCAATTGTAGGATTATTTTGAAGGATGTAGTTGTAGATGTAATTTGTGGTGCTGTTTAACTGTATTTTTTATTCTACCCTCAATGATATAAATACTGTGGACAATATAATTGAAATACCTAATTTCAGCTGACAACTGAGTGTACACATACTGTACATTTTCAACTTGTGTTCTTATGTCGACACTGAGGTACGTATCTGAAGTTATTATATTCTCTTTTTCATACGTCATCCTATTAATATTTAAGAAATGTGTCAAACACCTTATGAAGTCAGAAATGTTGGACAATCTTCCATATGACATTATATATATATATATATATATATATATATATATTTTTTTATGTTACCATGTTTTGTTTTGTGTTGAAGTAATTTAATCCAACAGTTAAGATAATATCTTTCTACAGAGCATCACAATTAAGCAAAACAAAGTCAGACAAAAACAAATTGGGAAGTTGTCATATGTCAAACTATTCTTCTTTCATGTTAATTCAGAGAATCTATAGAGCCACTAAACATGAAACCATAATTGCCCCATGAATACTACTGCTACACTGGAGCATCTGTGGAGCTTGTTTACATGGTAAAGAAGGGAGAAAAAAAGCCTCCTTTGTCCACTGGAGAGAAGATTAACTTCATGATGATTCTTAAGGCCAAGTTGTATGATCAAATACAACAGAGTAGCCATCAACAGAGGGAAATAAAGTACAGGTAATGCCTCCTGCAGACTACACGACTTTCAGCGTCGGCTGATCGTCATGCCGTTCACACTACACAACTTGCCGTCTTGAAGTCGTTGTGGCGTTCACACTACGTGACTGATCGGTGACAGGCGGCCGGACAGTACACGAGCTGAGAGCGGCTGTGTCACCCGACGGCTGGTCTCCAAACCACGTTTTGACAAGAAAACACACATGAAATGAGAAAAGGGAAATAACGCCAACCTACACACGAAACAGCTGTTGTTTGTTATTATAAAGATAGAAATTATAAAGACAAACAATATGGGTGAAAGAATGGATTAGCACATACAGGTAGCAGGGATTGTCTGAGCTACAGAGAGAGCTGGAGGTGAGTAAAAAGGGTTTTGCGGTGAAAAAGTAGCTGCTTGCTCTCATTGGCTGGATTCGGCTGACTCTTCCAGATATTTGGCATGCTACATATCTGGCAGACGTCGGCGATGTGTCAGAAATGTGTCGGGGAGCTGTTTTGATGCATTGTTGTGTAGTTCACACGTAACTGGCAACCGCTGATTTACCCCCGATCACAGCCTGATGGTCACCGAGCTCGCCGAGTGGCAAATCGAAAAATCGTGTAGTGTGAACTGGGATTAAGAGGATCTGAGTGCTCACCATGCTTGTTAAGCAGCAGGGCCAGGTACTCTCTGTGGTAGGAGCTGACGTAGAGGAGCAGAGCGGGACTCTGGCTGGTCCTGAACCTCAAGGAGATGTTTTCTGCTCTCAGGGTCATGTCAGAGTAGATGGATGAGGGCAGAGCGCTGCTGTTCCTGTTCAGCTCGTTCAACACCGGCTCCTTCAAGGTGTAACTTACGGATGTTCCTGACTTGAAGCTGGCTGAAACCTCTGCAGGGGGTGAGACAGTGTTACTTCATTTGTAGCTGCTTGGTAAGCAGTTATGTTGAACATGTGGCTAAAATATGAATATCCATTTGAATGAGTGTATATTTTGTATGTCTTCACATTAAGTTCATTTGCCTTTACAGTCTGTACGGTACATGACACCCTCTATCCTTAGACCCTACCCCAAATGTACCTTTAACTGGGGGGGGATCACACTGCAAAAACTAATCTTGCAGGCTACGGGGGCTGTATCACTGATTCATATAAAGTATGTACAGTACCTCAGCAGCACTGACAACATCTACAGTAATTAGTGAACTCATCAGCCGAAGGAAAACCAGATGACAGGTAAAATGCAAAATCTGGCTGTTAATTATAACACAGTCGTGTATCAGAGTTGTGATTTCCGTCACATATATATATACCTGTGGAGCGCCAACAAGCAACACAGCTGGGCTTGTTAATTATTGAATATGAGGCTGTGTTACTGTGCTGATGTGATGACTCAATGTTCCTGTGATAGCTTAAATAACACGAAGTCTAGGTGTCTAGTCTTAAAACAACTTAAAACAACTTCTGACAGAATGTCTCCATAAGGATGCCCAACAGACTGACTTTACAGAAAGTAATATGAGAAACATTTGTTGCTTTCTATTTTAGTATCATATGATTTTAAAAGTCAAAAATATTATTGAAGAAATTCTCTGTTTCTGCACTAAATAGACAATGATGGTGGAAAACCTCTTAAATAAAAACGTTGGAAAACGTTATTACATTATATTAACCTTCGTATTTACCATCAATATTAGAAAAGTAATTGGACAGACTAATAATTTGTAACTACAATATGAATTAGAAATATTCTGACACATTCAGGCATGCTATAAACATAGAAGAGAAATTATATTCTATCAAGTACACCACATATGATTAGCAGCTGTGTACACAGTGGTGCAGTGTGCACAGAATGACTTTAGGGCTCCTGTATACAGTATATGTGTATATTAGCTCTTTAATGTGTCTCTCCTTGTAATTGTGTATGTGGTTTATTTATAGACCACTTTCAGGTGCTGTAATACATATTCAGATGTTGGAGGTCAGCTGCTGTCTTCATGGTTCAGTTCTACATTTTACCATGGACTGAACTCTCCTTCTATAAATAAATTTGCATTCAGATAATGCCAGTTTGTAAGGTAGCTAACTGTGGTATCGGCTTCCTCCTAAACTTCAATACCTAGAATTTGTTACAGCATTCAATAAGGCCCCAATATCCCCAACATTTCCCACCAGCTCACTGTTAAAGTTTTGAAACTCAACTGTGCAGATTTTGGAAGTTGGGTTCACTATAAATTCTAACTTTAGCTATGATAAATTGTAGCTATAGCTGCATTTCAACATTGCTTACCTGAGTTCTCAAATTACCACTCATACAGATTTTCACAAGACTATAAAACGATGGATAAGAGCTCAAGACAAATCTTCTTTATCAGAATGTTTCTGTATTGACCTACACAAACACCATGCCAATGTTTTCACATTGGCTATTTCTTCTGGTGTCTTGTTTTTCATTTAGCCATTATTTCGACATATCTACTTCTGAAGTGTGTCTCCATTGTGGCACCAGGTGCTGCAGCAAGATTAGTGATCCATACCTCTGTCGCAGAAGGCTCCAGTGTAAGCAGAAGGGCCGCAGTCACAGGAAAAGCTGTTGGGTCTCTCCACACAGCGACCCTGGTTCTGGCAGAGTGAGCCATAGCTGCTGCAGTGGCCTGGACATCCTGCCTGAACCCCGGGGGTGATCTTTGCTCTCTCCTCCAGGTCCAGGGTGATGCCATTGAGCTGTAGAGAGCGAATACAACCCCGAAAACCCTTCTGCCTGGACGCTGTGCCTCCTGAAGACACACACAAAAGATAAACCAGCATACTTGAAGGCGTTTTTTCTTATATTTCTGTGTAGGCTACACAAATCCTCATATTTAAGAAGCTGGAACCAGAGAATGTCTGTGAAAATGCGTTTTTTGCTTGATATATGAAGCAATTATTCTATTATCAACATTTTTGTAATTAATTTTTGATAAACTAATCGATTAATTGGCTATTATGTCAGCAGTACATACTGTATGTTTGAATCACCCTTTTCCAGTTTGCACTTTTTCAAAGCTGATGCTTCTATTGCCAGTAACTGATACTTTGAGCAAACATGTTTATTCAGCCTAATTGTGACGATTTAAACAATTCTCCATCATATTGTTTTGAACTGAATTGGTGAGCTTGTGGAAACATTTTGATCTTTGGACAAAATAATGAAACCCACTCAAATGTTCTTTTTGCTGTGGGTTACAGCAGCTCATTATAGGATCATACTTTGTTTTTGCATGTTTTAGCTCAGCAACAAATCATGATTACTTTATATTACAGCTGACCTTTTTTCAAAGCAAAGTGTAGGGTTTCATGCTTTTAAAAGCATTTCCTACTTTCCAGGCAGCCATTCATTTGCTTACATTTCTGAACAATATGAAAGCCGACCTTGTAACTTCCTCTTGTTGTGTAATCCATCACAGTGAATATCAAGTCTTAATTATTTTCAATTTACAAGTTCCTTTAATGTTGCATGCCAATGCAGCTTAAGTGCAGATTGATTTGAAAGGTCTGCACCGCTTAACCTCATAGCAGTGATATAACTTTATCAAAAATAAATGCATGTTCTCTATAATGGATTAACCCAAGCATGTTTTAAAAGTCTTTCATACTGTACAAAAATGAATAGAAAGCAAATCACATCATCTATATGATCAACTGTGGAGCAACCCAGACTGATACCTGATTTTAATATTAACATCTGAATATACTTTGTGCCTCCAGACAGATTTGTCACCACACTCATAGCGAATTTTTAAAATGATGAGGTGATGAAACACAGTGAAACCCAAACAGGCAGGTGAGAAATTCAAGGAGTTGATTTTTACTGGCTGTTTGCCAGCTGAGCACCATGCTGATTGTTGATATCTGGAAAGTTGGCGAGCTGTCAATCTGTCTGACAGTCTGCTTGTCCTGCCTGGCTGGCTGACTGTGACAGGAAAACATTTTCCCCTTTCTAGGGCAGAATTTAAACTCCAAAAGTTTTTGTTTTCTGACTTCTTGCATTACAACCTCCAACTGTCCTCAGAGTTCAGGCTCTGCAACATTATAATTGTCTCAGAGTGCCAAACTGGCAACCTCAAGACTGTTATGATGAGATAAACAGCTTTCCAGGACTGCAGAGATGATGAGGTTCATATCAGGGCCTGGAGTTTCATCAGAAGCTGTCAGGAAAGGACTACCTTAACTAATGTGTTCAAACACTGTACCAAGGTTATTGCAAGGAAACTGACCACTGTAAAAGCAACTTTTCACTGCATGGCCCTAAAGCGTTTTTCTATCAACTTGTGAGGATTTTCTCTCAGTCCATTAAGGTACTACTTCCATAAACTCTGTACCTCACATTGCTAAGGTTTAGGAACAAGGATTGTTATAGGCTGATTGATCTCACTTAAATCTGTCAGTTTCAACGGGGATCAATAACCAGAGACAGCACTGCAATATGTTCCCTGTGTGAATTGGGATGGGAAGCAGAGCTTTAATGCAGAGTTTTGCTGAAGGGTTTAGATTCTGTTACTATCTGCTTTCTTCAGGAGGCTCAGAAGAAACAAAGATGTAAAATTTCCAGCCTCCCTGAGGTCAATGAAAATGTCTCGTACAAGCCGTTTTTTGTGTGGTATGTGGGTGAAAGAGAGAAGGACACAGAGTGCGTAAAAGAAAGAAAGTGAGAGGAAAGCAGAGACAGAATTTTATAACAATTCAAGAGGTCTTGAAGTGTACAATAAGAAAAAGCCTGACAGCCACTACCGCCAGCACTCTGCGATAATAACAGATACCACATGGTTCTCATGGAAGGCAGAAATGGAGGAAAGGTTAGTGGAAATGTATCCATGACTGCTGATGTATCTTAAGAAATTATATGTATGGTCAAAGAGATGTTGTAAATATTATATAGTTTTTTTTTCCTTTGTTGAAGTCTAAAAAGGCAGCTTTTAATAGCATTTTAAGTGTGCGCAGTAGCCCTACAGGAACACACTACACGCACAGACACACACACCTATAAATAACTGGCTGTTCAGCTGCAGGTGGATGTGCCCATCAGCAGGAGCCTCCTGCGTGGCAGCAGGGAGCTCGTCAAGGCGAAGTGATGCCTCTTTAACGTTACGCTCAGCTCGAATGCGATGCCACCTGTTGTCGTTCAGCGGGAAGTCAGCCTTCACACGAACCTCCAGCGGACCGTTACCCACGTCAAAGGAGAAGAGGACCTCAGTGGAGGCTGCATCAGGGAAGGAAGAAAATCAAGATTTACTGTACATATTCAACAAAGTCCCTTCTGAGCACTCATACATTCTGTCTTCTGTCTCTCCCTGCAGCTTGTTCTCCACTTGTTCCACCTGTAGACAGGCCAGGTGTTGGCCAGTGATCTGCTATCAGCACACACGCACACACACAAGGGGTGTGCTCAGGCAAAGATACAGTATGCACAGGGTATGATTTGAGTTGTAGCTGTTGTTTTTATCATTTCCTAATTGCTGATCGTATATTTATCTATATTTGTAAAGCAAAACCTACAGTAGGTCTGACCCCCAATAGTCGAAGAATCGATGCTTTGATGGAAGGAGCCTGATTGGCAATCTCACAGTTGATGCTTCGCAGTGAAACAAGGATCATGCCATTTTGGCGATATGGGGGTGCTCAACGTCTGATTTTACATAGAACCACCACTTTTCTCGGCAATAAGTTAATATACAGCCTATTACAATATACATTTCAACGTTTAATGCTGTAAATAAACATGTAAAAAGAATAAAGCTTCCAATAAATGTTTTTAAAGTGCATAAATAAATCCAAAATTGTAACCCTAACCATGGGCGTAGCGTGTGTGGTGGCGAAAGAGGAACACTAGCTGAAGAGACTGAGACCCTCACTGGTGCTTTGCCGAGTTGTCCACACCTCGCGGGACTTTTGGATGATTTATCACCATTGATGAACCACACAAAGAATATTTTATCATTTTTAAATAGCCGGCTACTTGAAATACACCCGCAAGGAACTGCGACGTGCATGCAGTTGTCGGCAGCACGGCATGCACGTGAAACTCACACATGACTGGTGAATGACAGGCGAGAGAGAGAGAGAGAGAGAAAAGGGTCAACAAAAAGCCTCAGTTTAGCTGGAAATTTACAGCGTAATTTGAATGAATAGAGAATGCAGCTCTACTGTGTGTCTCAAACCCCCTCTTGTTACCCTTTTACCAAGGATCAAGCTCACTCCGAAGCCCTTATAAACCATCTGTGGAATAAAAATATGAAGAGATTTTTGTAGAGCCAGTTGACACATTGACACATGAAGTCTACTTTGATAATATATGCAAACTAAAGTAATGTATCACTCAAGAAAGCAAACACAAACTGACACCTACAAGCTCATACAGATGTCACTCTAAAGAGCAGTTGTCATAACAAGCGCTTACAGTGACAGCAGGAAATCTAAACAGCTGTAGATATGACAGCTACAAAGATAAAACACTATTTTAGGTAGTTTTTACAGCAACCAGCTACAAGGACGCCATGCTATTCACCAGCTACATTCAGTGAGTTTACATGCTGTCAACCTGAGTTCTTAATTATCATTGCAAAATTTCTGCTGGATATATTCTGGGGACAAATGCATGTTTCCTGATCCACAAATGTAATGCCTTTCTCACTTTTGAATTCCCACATGAATGCTTTGAGAAGTCAGCCTTGTTTTACCCCAGAACTTAAATGCAACATGCATTTGTGGATAAGAGGCTGGGAAAAGGTTCTCAAAACTCCAAACAAAGGTAATTATAGTTTTTAATTTTTCATCAGTTTCTATATTAATTTCGTTTTGACTTTTTGTTTTTAATTTCAGTTTAGTTTTAATTAGTTTTTAACGTGGGTTTGCTAGTTTAGTTTAGTTTTTATTTTTGGAAAATGCTTTTATTAGTTTTAGTGTTAGTTTTTAACATTAAAATACAAGCACAACCATAAATATCTGTGAAAAGGTGTGAAAAGGGACACCCTTTGTTAAGCTTGTACAAACACTAATAAAAAAAAATACACACACACACACACACACACACACACACGTGCTGGTCATATAATTAGAATATCATCAAAATGTTGATTTATTTCAGTAATTCCATTAAAAAAGTGAAACATGTATAATGTATACATTCATTCCACACAGACTGATATATTTCAAGTGTTCATTCCTTTTAATTTTGATGATTATAACTGACAACTAATGAAAACCCCAAAATCAGAATCTCAGAAAATTAGAATATTGTAAAAATGGTTCAATATTGAAGACACCTGGTGCCACACTCTAATCAGCTAATTAACTCAAAACACCTGCAAAGGCCTTTAAATGGCCTCTCAGTCTAGTTCTGCAGGCTACACAATCATGGGGAAGACTGCTGACTTGACAGCTGTCCAAAAGACGACCATTGACACCTTGCACAAGGAGGGCAAGACACAAAAGGTCATTGCTAAAGAGGCTGGCTGTTCACAGAGCTCTGTGTCCAAGCACATTAATAGAGAGGTGAAGGGAAGGAAAAGATGTGGTAGAAAAAAATGTACAAGCTATAGGGATAACCGCACCCTGGAGAGGATTGTGAAACAAAACCCATTAAAAAATGTGGGGGAGATTCACAAAGAGTGGACTGCAGCTGGAGTCAGTGCTTCAAGAACCACCACGCACAGACGTATGCAGGACATAGGTTTCAGCTGTCGCATTCCTTGTGTCAAGCCACTCTTGAACAAGACATATATTAAGACATATATTATAATATTCTTTGTGGGGTTCATCAATGGTGATAAATGATTCGAAGTATATATTTTATGAACATTTACAGTCTTTTATATTTTAATACACTTAGTAGAAGTGCCATTTCTTGACATTCAGTAAATATATGTATCAAACGCAGTTATCAGCGTTTGATCAATGAGCACAGCAAAGTGTCTGAGAAGGACCTAAAGAGGTGGATGCATAATTTGGCAGAAAATTTTTTTTAGGCTACCTGCCGAAATTTGCATCCATCTGTTTTCTCAACATAAATGACCGTTATCACCCGCGAGGTGCATACAATTCTCGGCAGGCAGGCAGAATCCTATAAAATAAATAAATGAAAACTAAGGACATGTACTCTTTCATTTTAGTTCGTTTTAGTTAGTTTTGCAAACCTACAACACAGTTTTAGTTATCGTTTTTTTGTAAAGCTCGTTTTTCTTTTTCTTTCAGTTAATAACAATGTTTTTTCATATCTACTTTTTGTTATTTCATTCATCTTCATTAACGATTATAACCTTGCAAACACGGCGTTAACTCAGTCCACATGTGTCAGGTGATCTGTGCCCACACATTCAACAATCTGTAAATAAATTATCATTAATATGCACAGCAACACAGCAAGCTTTTCTTTCAAACTGTTATTTGATAAATGATCTTGAAGTTGGAAATAATTACAAACTGACATTTACTCAAGTTGAGTTGTATTCATTTGTAAAATAGTTTTACATTTATTCAAATTAGTTGGTATTTATTTGTGGATTGGAACATGCATTTGTGAACACCATAAATTACTCCCAAACAGTCAACAGTCACAAATTTAAAAATGTTGTTTTTATTTTTTTCTCTCCATATTTTTATGTATTAAATTAATTAATATATTTAACTGGGATTCTGATTGGTTTCTTACATGTGTGCATATGCAGGAAAAAGTATGTCTGTGGCAGCAGTGTGATAGGACAAAAGTAAACATTATTACTCCAAGCTGTGTGTCTTTGTATATTTACATTCAAAGTCTTACTAAAACAAACAGATACTTAAATAAATAAGTCAAAAACTCAGATATAAGCACTGAAGAGGCCTTTCAAGGTTCAAGGGGAGAAATCAATTGCAACCTTAATCCTTATTTCCTAGGTAATTTACTTTGTGAGTAACGTGTACGTCTGTCAAGACCAACTACAATGGTACATTAGTCTTCTTTGGCAAACACATAAAAAAAGACAACACTTTATCAAGAGCTGTTGTCACAAACGACAGCTACAACAGACACAGTATGTGAACTATCATAAAATGTTATAGTATAATGATATTTCAACACCAATACACAACAATGATAGAGAGAACTATCAACTCTGTTGGTTATAAAGGAAATGTATTGCAGCCAGACCAATGCCACTGAAGTGATTTCCCTGAGGAAGGAAAATATATGGCGGTATTTTTTTTACGGTTGAGAAGGAGGAGATGTGGAGTTCAATCCAGTTGAGAACCTGAAAGTTTGACTTACAGTTGAGTTCGATCCGAATGAAGTCTTTGATGCCCAAGTTTTCCAGGAAGACACCAGAGGATGAAGTGGTTTTGAAAAAGAAGGAGATGTCTGCGCTCAGCTCTCCGTGGAATGTGGGAAAGTGGAGGTACGACGTCTCCTTGTCAAAAAATGCAGCGTTCCAGACATTTTCTGCAAAGAAATGAGACCATATTAATCAAGGTCTTGAAATTACAATTGTAAATTAGGGGAGTGTTTAAATGTTGCAAATGTATATAATAGAGTCATGACACACAAGCGTCATTTCAAAACTAGACTTACTGTCTCCATGGCAACGGAGATGCCCCACCCTGTAGGCGCTTTCGGAGCCAGGCCTCTGGACGTCACCCAGCACCAAAGATCTGACAGGGAGGGTCTCCTTATGGGTCAGTAGGCCTGAGTCATTCAACCTGGAAGGTAGGGGAAAGGACAAAGCACAAGAAGGAGAGGAAGAAGCTGAATTGAAAAAGGAAGCCAAAGGCTAGAGGAACAAAAGAAGAGGAGAGCTAAGAAAGAGAAAGCAGAGCATAAGAAGTAGTGTTATCATCATGATCAGGGAGAAAAAAGGGAAATTCATCATCACTATTTCCACCAGCAATAAAACTCACATAAAATAATGTGAGAGTGTACTGAGCATTGCAAACATAACCATTAGTATACATTACCTGTCTACGAGTACATTTGATTTAGTATCCTACGGTATTCTTATGAATAACATTTTTAAATCAACAGTGTTGTTGTTATCTTGTTTTTGTTGAGATAAGTAAATATACAATACCACTCAGTGCGGTCAGCATCGCAGTTGCAGTGATGTTTGGGGTCCACGCAGTTCTCCTGCAGGCCGCATGCGCACTGCTGGCTGCCGGGTGAAGCCCCACCCCAATAAGTCTGCACCTGTCCTACACCTGGACCCCCTACCCACCAGCTGAGTGGAGGGCCGTCTGCAACACAAAAATACATAACATTTGTGTCACTTGTCAGGGCACTGTACTTCCCCAGCGTTAAGCGTTACTGCAACACGCCTAATCTAAACCTAAAATGTAATGATTATAGATCCCTACCAGACATGTTTTAAGACATCTAAAAACACTCTGCTTGGAGTAATCTGTCTACTATGACTTTTCCACAAAAAGTTACCATTTAAATTCAAGCACGTCTACCTAATTGTAAAATGCAGAATCGACAAATGTGCAAATATTGTTCATTTGACAAATTCTGTGATTAATAAATGTAAAATAATAAACCACAATAATGATTATTTAACATTTCTTAACAGGCTTTCTGATCACAATATACACAAATTTATCAGGTACATTTAGGAGACCTATTATGCTTTTCCATTTCTTTTTTATGATTTATCGACAATGTTACAATGTTCATGTTAAACATGGTCAACGCTTCAAATAATGAGGTTAAAATATCTAAAAGAAATCCCTGTGAGCCAAAACCTCAGATTTCCTCCTGTTCTGAACGCTCTGTTTTGAGCTGCTTTTTGTACCAACAGCTCGGTTCCATATAGGGTCATTTGCTCCCTCAGTCTGGGCCTTTCCGAAACTGCTTGCTACTCCTCCCTACCTACTTCCACTCTGTTTGCGCGTTCATGCGGAGGGTGCACCACATTGAGTGCCATCCGAAACAACTGAGGGCGGAGTGGTAGTGGGTTGTTAAACACTCAAATGCCAAGTAAGCACCGATTCTGGCTTGTTGAAGGTGTGTAACACCCTTTGCTGCACGATGGGGGACCTCACCTTCCGTGTGACTTCGCCGGTTAACATGTAGGATTTTTTAATTCTGAATCACCATTCACAGGTAAACAACATTGTGTATAATAAAAAAATACAAAGGTTGTTTTTATTGAATCGTAAGCCTATTCATCTTATATGAAAATCTTCAGCCAAAACAAAATAGCCTACAGTAAACAACAGAACAATAGAACATGACACAACGGGATACACAGTGGGATCACATAACAAGCAACAAAGGAATTAAAGAAAAATAGTTAAGTCTTTATACAACTGTTTTAAATTCTTCAGACTATATAATTCTTCAATATAATATCTGATTTATATTGAAATGTTGTATTAGTGAATGTAATATTTTTCATATAAGACAGAGGTTTAAATATATAGCCTAAGCTTTCTTTACAATGAATATAAATCTTTTCATAAAAGAATATAGCCTAATTTATTTTTTGTGATGTCTAAAGTCACATTCTTAAAGAAATATTCAGCACAAACAGAAACACGGAATAAATGACAAAATGCTTTCAGTTTTGTTATTGCGAAAAAACAACAACTGTAAAATAAAAGTAAATAAACTGTTGTTTATTTCATACAGGTATTGTAGCAGTCAGTAGGCCTAGGCTGCAGCTGTAACGTCAGATCCTATTTACGCTGGGGGGAGAGGGTAGTTCGTCCAAAACCCTAGGTAGTTCAATTTGGCTGTGAGGGTGACTCTGACCAGAGTGGAAGTGGCGAGGGTCTAGTTTCGGAAAGGCTCTCTGTCTGTATCGCTCAGCAGCAAAAACAGCCTGGTAACATGCTTCAGGTCTTGGCCAATCAGAAGACAGAGGGCTTTGTGAGGGGGGGGCTTAAAGAGACAGGAGCATCTGCAGCTTGTTTCAGATAGGGACTGAAATGAAGGCCTACATGAAGAGCCAGTATAAGATAGAAAATGCTTCTTTTCTTTAACTTTAAATCATGCAAAGCTACCATACAGGAGTCACATAACTTCAATATAGGACTGGAAAAGCAGTATAATAGTTCTCCTTTAAACTAATGCAATCTAATACAACACTCCTGGAATAAATCCAACCATGATGAAATCATCAGGGCTATTTTCTCAGACTTTAGAAAGCCACAGAAGACATTTTACAACTGTTTGCAGAGGCTGAGTAGTACTCTCCAACATAATGTGTAAAAATTAGTAGAATGGACATCTTAAGATTATGCACAATTTTATTTGGAGTAGATTGCATCATCAGTGACATAGACTACAGCAGTGTCCTTCCCTGTGTTTATCATCAAAGTTTGTCAAGAGCCAACTTACTCATTTTGGAGAATTCCCTCCCAGTTCCTACTCCAATTTCCTTTGTAGGATTGAATGTGGTGTCACAGAATATCAACAAGATTTACCCGGTGTGTTGAGTAGGCGTGACTTCCTGCAGTGGTAAGTCACTTCCTGTTCGCAGTGCTCTGAATGACTAATGATGGCCGCCAGCTGCTCCTCCTCAGATGCATATTCAAAGTAAGCTGAGTGCTGATCCTTTCCTGGCGACGGTCTGACTCTGGTCAGTTCTGTGTTATTGTGTTGGATCACCATCCATGTTATGTCATCTGGTAGACAGAGAAAAAAGGAATAAGGAGAAAAAAATCACAGCATGAATTTTGTATATATTGTAAATTTTCCCTTTAAGATGTTTTACTCTGCAGAACTGACAGACAGAAAAAGAGGCAAGATGAAAGAGAGAGAGGGTGTCTGTTTGATGTGTGTGTCAGCTACCTGTCATGTTGCAGTATATTAGCTGTGGTCTGATGGGTCCGCTGCCATCCACGTCAATGTTATAATACCCTGACGTGTTGCCTTTGTGTTTGTACGCCTCACAGGACTGCTCGTATATCGCTGAGGAGAGAGAGACAAACACACAGCTTCATTGTCACCATAACAACATCACATGTATTTATGTATACATTATCTTTACTTTTGTGTGCTGTTTGGTTGAAAACTGCATTGGAAGTGCATTCACAGTGGAGATGAAAAGAGACTGTCTCAGACTTTTCCAATGCTTCTTCCTACAACAAATCCATACTGACACTCCTCTCCACAATTATCCTTTAGTACAAGGCACAATATAATATTAAATAAAAACCTGTAATTCAGTTTAAATTTTTTAAGGCAAATGCATTCTGCTTTAACATTTTATGCTGGCATACTGTAGCCAAAGTATTCACTGTGAACCCACCTGCTGACACCACTTCTTCATCTCCTTTTCTATTTTCCTTTTCACCCTTCTTTCCAAGTGAAGTACTAACCCTGGTTACCTTCCACCGCCCAACCACTTGACCTCTTGATCCAATGCCCTCTCACTTTCTTCAGTCTATTGCTCCCGACTTCCTTCCTTTCCTCACCCACCTCATCAATACCTGATTGACAACTTTAACAATGGTTGAAATGCACTCATTGTAAGTACCTTTGGATAGAGGTGTCCACTAAATAAATGTATTATAAAATGTAATTTAATATATGTAAGAAAAAACAAACAATTAGAATACACCTCAGGGGGAATTTATTGAGCCAGGCTAAGGAATAATGTGGCACATAACCCCCCTGAAACCATGTGTCCTCTTTATACTATACTGTGTTTGTACTGATTAAACAAACAAGATAAATAGTGTTAATTAGAGTTGCTGTTAGGTAGATTTTGTTACTTTTGGACAGAGCTAGGCTAGCAGTTTCCACCTGTTTCCACTCTTTATGCTAAACTAAGCTAACCCGCTGCTTGCTGTAGCTTCATACTTAAAAGACAGGTGTGAGAGTGTTATCATTCTCCTCGTGTAACACTAAGAAAGAAATCCGATATAGTTCCCTCTGTCTGTAGCCCCCCCTGTTTGGCCTGTATGGTAATGAATTGACGATGCTCAGTAGGGCTGAGATTCTCACACAGAACACCAAATACATTAAGGTCATCTTGACATGCAAACAGGGCTGCTAAAGATGTCTATGACTGATATTTATCTGATGTATTGCAATTAAAAAATTGAATAAATGGGTTTGAATGCACCACCATTTCTATGTAATTAATTTGAAGTATCATTATTCATTTAGAAAAATTTAAGTAAAAAGAACGTGTAGACTTACAAACAAACATACCGTCATATTTTGCTCAAAAGGATTGGATGGTGAGAAGACATCTTTCTCTAAAGTATCTGCTTTGGTGATGAAATTGGACTATTAATGAAGAGTATCTTTAAAGTAGAGCCATATAATGTTATTTCTTAATTGTCCCTCTCTTTTAACCTTTCTAGCTGTCTTTATCTTCCTCTCTTGTTTTTACTTCCCCTCTCCCTCTTTTCAAATGGTTTCCTCAGGACTGAGACTGCTCAACTGTCGCACAGAAAATGACTGCCAGAAAGAGGTTTGATCTTAGCCTGACCCTTGTGCCACAGCAATGTGTGCAGGGACCTCAAGTTAAAAGCAGCAGGTTGTCTCATTACAGGAAACATGTGAACACGAGTGCAAACACACACACACATGTAGGTGTTTGTGACCTTTAAACAACAACAACCAGCAAAGCTTCGTGCCCTTACAGCTTTGACAGGTGGCTCCGCTGTAGCCGGTGCTGGAGCAGTTACAGTGGAAGGTGCTCCATGACTGACTGCAGCTGCCTCCATGTTCACAATGACTCGGAGAACACCTAAGTGACAAATAAAATAGTAGATATTTAGACTTCCCAATCCAAATAATCCCCTCAATCTTTCGTTCTGTTAAAGAGGCACCTTCAGTTTAACTTTATTGCTCATGACTTACATACATATTCTTTCAAGCCAACTTCGGAACAGAAACAATGTAAGACAACCAACAAGTGGATGACCAGTGGTGGGAAGTACATTTACTCAAGCACTTGTACTTTACATTAGTGTTTATTAATTTGATAACTTATACTTCTTGTTACTTCTTGTTTCTGGCTGTACTGCCTAATATATCAAGTATATGTCACCCAGTGCAACGTTATGATGTTATTACATGACAACAGGGTTACAATATATGACATGAAGCTATAAGCAATATCTTAATAGGCTTTGGTTAGACTTTTCTTTTGTTGTTGGATTTATCTTTTGAAAGAATTTGTTAATAATTATAAATAATAAAATGCTTATACTTTAATCCAGTTGGGCAGTCATAATGAAACTTAAAAAAAATAAACAGCGGCTTTGTAATTTCAAGGGCTTTTCTTCCTAAACGCTTCACACTTCTAATTGTTTGGTACATCTGACTTTATGAATATAGGATTGAGTGGGAAATGCAGAGGGAGTAAAAGCTATTTTGATTCTCCTTGTCCTTCCTTCCACAGCAGATGATGGACAGCACTTAGTCCCCATGAATGAATATGTGTAACTACGTGTTTGAGGCAGTGTGAAGTGTAAGTGCTCAGAAAAGTGTCCCTATACCAATAACGGCTGAGGCGAAGGCACTCCTAAATGTTCCTGTCATTGTAAACATCTTTCTGAGAACGCTGAATGGAAGAAAGTTCTTGTCTTCTGTGGACTTGACTTGAAAGATTCCTGTTGATCAACAGTGGTTTCTCTGATGGGAAAATAATCTTGGTGTTATTATTTTACTTCATGGACACTTTTATCATGGGCTGTGGCATCCAAAATACACACAGTGAAACAAGTTTGAGAAAACTTTGTTGCTGTTGGACTTTGTCCATCTAAATGTCAACACTGTGTTAGAACTGAGCTGGGGGCTAACAAAGGGTTAAGACATGGGAAACAGTGAGAGGAAAAAGAGAAAATTATGGAGATACAGTAGAGAAAGAGGGAGAGAGAAATCCAGAAAGGGGGATTAGGTTAAGTGCAAGATTGAAGGAGGGGAAGGAGGGTGGGAGCAACAAACGGGATATAGGTTGGGATGAATGGAGCTCAGCGGCAACTGGGTAAACATATTTGGAAGGGGAAATTAGGTCAGTGAATTGTGACTGCAGAGAGACTGAGAGAGAAAGAGAGAGCAGCATGTATTTTTAATCTTTCAGTCAGTGGGAAATACGCTGTTAGAAAAATCCTTAGTCAGCAGGCTTGTCAGATTTTTAGCACCTATTTCTTTGCTTTCCTTTTATCTAAAAGTAAGTCAGAATGGAGGCAGGTGCAGTACGTTGTATTAACTCTGCTACCTTTTGCTTTTAAATATATGCATTATAAACTCTGGCAGTCGATTGTTGCCTCGCTTATCTGCAAATGTGCATATCTTGCAGAGCGTGTCTTTTTTTCCCTGAGACTGATAAATTCACCAGTCAAGCAGTGCTTATTTCAGGAAAGTACACGGTAGGTTGAAGGTGAGGGGTTGGAGAAGTGCAAGTCAATCTTTCAAGCTGACATTTTATTGAAACAAAAGCTGCTCAGAAGATAATATGTATGTCATATACAAGTGGGCTGTAATGATTTCGAAAAAGGTCTAATGTCATGTAATGTCTGAGAGCAATGTGTTATTTCTCACACACAACACAACATTAAAATGACACAATGGAGCATGACTTGACATTTTCTGCAATACAGACAGAGAAAAAAGACATATTAGAAGCCACAGTTTATCCAGTATTTAATAATACAAAAGTGTCTAAAATATTGATTCTGTCCAACGGTGATATTGGATTTTTCAGTGTACACTATCTGTGTTGGCTCAACAAAGTCCCCAGCATATGACTCTATATGCTTATAAAATTTGATGTCCATCAAAGTTGAGTCACCAAGATTTTTTAAAATTGTGTTTAACTTTACTTTGATCTTCTTCTGCTATTTATTGCTATTAGTATCTAAAATGCACAAGTTAATCACAAACAGATGCACAAATACAGTTAAGAACAAAATCATAATTAACCAGCAGCTTCATTTGAGGTCAAATTCCCACGTTAGGTAATTTGGTGTTTCTGACTTGAGTTAAGGAAATACTCTGTATTGTGCTTTAATCACACAGTAGAACAAAAGTTTATATAGGACACTTTGAAATTGGTTTTCCCCATGGGAATAATCTGCCGCTCTTGAAAAGACCAGAACATACAAAACATCAACATAAGCAAGATGGTGTCAATATTGCCAATACATTCTTTCCACTGACACAATTTCGCAAAAATATTTCCCAACCTAATCACACACAAAGACATAAAGCCTACCAACACTAAATGTTGTATGTATGTGTGTGTGTCTCCTGGACAGTGTATCTCTGTAACAGTCCATTCGATACTGTACCACTGCTTCTCACAAATAAATGGCATTTTGAAGAAACAAAGAAAACAAAACCACATGTCATCTTAGAGAGAGAAAGCTGCACCTTATATGATGCAAGACAGACAAAAATAACTGGATTGTTTTCTTAACAAGGAAACAGTTTGGGACACATTGAGACTGGAACACTGTTGCCATAATTACTTCTGTATTCAATCCACTGCTGTCTAATAATCCAGTCACAGAGCCTTCAGAGGGAGATTAACTGAGGTTACAAAGAAAGAGTGACAACAAAATCAAACATTATTCCTCTTTTCTAAAAATGCCTTGTAACACACATATAATAATATGTGCCGAACAAACCTTTCCTGGATAAATAAAAGGTCAAAACAAATTTAGCGTTTAGCATAGCATTTGTTACGTCAGTCTCCTCTGGATAAATATTATCAAACAAATGGTTGTTTTAGGTCTTACCTATCGATGATGCCACACATGTCAATCTGCAGGTGGCTGTAGTTTCCTATCAGCCTCTGCTGCACCATGATCAAGTCCACCGGTTGGTTGTCCACAGTCAGGAGACGCATGCAGCCCTGGAAAGTCTTGAAGGGGTTCGTACATTCCTGGCTGCTCCCTTCCGCAGGGCAACCTGCACAGGAAAGAAAACAACATCTGTCAGCCAAACAAACAATACAGAGTAAGCTGTCCACCCTGAACCTGTGAGAATAATGCTTGTGTTCTTTTGTTTATCTCTCTCTTACCACCAAAGAAAAGTTGACTTCCTGTGGAAACAAGAAATGAGGGGCTGGCGTGAGCAGAGGCTCCTTCATCTCCGTCCACAGCAACAGTCACTTGTCCTCGTCTGGAGATCAGCTCCACAGAGTGCCACTGACCGTCATTCAGAGCTGAACCTGAGGACACATGCAAACAAGATACAGCATACTGTACAAAAAGATTCAGACTGTCTAAATTTTAAGTTCATGAAGGTTAAGATTTAAATCTCAGTCATTCACTTGTTGATCTCTGTAGGGAAATTATCTGGGATTACTCTGTGTCACAGGGAGGTCAGAGGCCGGGCTCAACTACCATACAATGCTGTTGAAACTGGAAATAATTCTGGCTCAAACACTCAACAGAAAGATGGACGGATGGATTACCCTGCTCTTCAGGTTTGCGGGCATTGCTTTCATATTGTCTGTTAATGGAAATTTACGTGAAGGTGTTTTTGTCTGTCCTGTCAGCTCTGTGTCTTTTAATGGATATACTGTATAAAGTAACCTTTGTAAGTGTTCAGTTTTCTGCAATTCCATCATTTAAAATAAAGACGTTCTGCTCATGCTGCGTTACATTACTAAAAACACAAGTCATTTCCTTCACACAAATGGAGACACTTATGGTGAGGAAATTAAAGATTCAGATGGAAGCTAGGGGTCAGACTGACCTGCACTGAGCTCTAGGAGCGCCTTCCCAGACTTGTGGATCTGTAGATGAAGCCTAGCTTTGCTCAGGTACAGCGAGACCACAACCCCTTGCTTTGGGAGATCAAAGGTCAGCAGCAGCCCCGCCTTGTTCCACGTCCGAAACTGAAGCCCCACCGACGTGCCCAGTGATGACGGCTCTGTCACCCCTGGCAACCAGAGGAAGCTCTGGGGGCTGGTGAATGTCATTGCAACAAAAACGGGTTCAGCACAAGAAAAGGTCACATTACCCTGAAATAAATGGAGAAGAGGAGAGGAGGAAAGATATGGAGAGAGAGAGAGAGAGAAATTATTACAGGAAAAGAGGGAAAACACGATAACGCATGAATATGAATCCTTTAGCGAGGTAGCGTGGCAGCCCTGCTGCACAGAGATCTCATCAGCAAGTCTCCTTAAAGAGCATCAGTGCATTACCATAATGATAATAGCCAGGCTTAGAATAAGCACCAGTAGACCAAACTGAAGGCACCAATGTCACAAAACAGCTTTCTAAGGTCGTAGAAGAAGTATGAGGGAGCAGAAGGGGTGAGAGACAGAAAAAGAGAGGAGGAGAGAGTGAGAAACCTAACTGTGATTAAGGGACTGGGAGCAGTTGGTCATCTCTGTATGCAGGCTCATAGTTTTGAGAAGTGGTAATTGCAGTAAGTGCACTGCCAGGGCACCAACAGGGCTATGATACATCCCAGGTTCCCTATTGGGTTTCTATTTTCAGTGGAGAATGCAACACACAGACACTTGATCAAATCTGAAAGCTCTTTGCGGGGTAGTTAAAGCTATATACAGTAATGCAGACTGAAGAGGTGAATGCCGCAGAGATACACGAACATGCCTTCTCATTTACAGTGAAAGGCGAGTAAGTGAAGAGATATTTTTCTAACTTCTTAAAATTTTAAAGTGCACTTTAAGACAACGTTTTTACTTTTTCAGAGATAAAGATTCAGAAATACATATTGTTTACTTAACCTAGCCTTTTACATTCTCACCTTTATTGTCATTTTATGTCTTTTGATCATGATGCTGCTGAACAACAGCTTTCCGGCAAAACACACAGACGAAGCGTATATTGAAACAACATATTTTTTGAGGCAGTGACAGTTGTTGATCCATAATGGACAGATATAGATTTAGTAAATATCTGGTGTGTAAGCAATAACACATTCTGAGGTGTTTCTATATATATAATATAATAGACAAGGAGGAAGCAAAGAACTCCACAAAACAAAGTGGAGTTTCTATATCCAGATAATTCACAGTGTATGACTGTTCTTTTGCCCCGGCCACTGACCAAAGTAAAACAACACATCCATCCATCTATTCATCCATCTCCAACCACTTATCCTGTGTACAGGGTCGCGGGGGGCTGGAGCCAATCCCTGCTGACATCTGGCGAAAGCCGGGGTACACCCTGGACAGGTCGTTAGTCCATCGCAGGGTAAAACAACACATGCTGTTTATAAAGCCTAATTTGCTTGTTTGTAGTCAATTTAACCCATGGTTAGGTTTGCTATATTTTTATATTTTATTGAGTAATACAGCATCGAGCAGAAGTATTGTTGCATTGGAAAACAGTCCCTTGTCCAGTGATTTAGAACTGTGGTTTATCTGTTGACCGAGTGTTTGTTTTAGGTGTCTTGTTATATGATTTTAATGGACACCTGCCATTGAGTCAAACATGTATTTTCCATGCCCATTTGTGGAATGTAATGTAAAGTACATTTACTCAAGTACTGTACTTAAGTACAATATTCATATACATTCCATTTTATGCTACTTTCAAAGTCAGACAAAAGATATTTTTATGTCAAATACATCAGATATACTGTCGCATCCACCAAATGTCATAGTGTATATCATGTCTCTGGTGTCTACAGTGCACATGTGGTACAAACACTCTTTTCATTAGCACACTGTGAGCCAGTTTACCTTGACAGTGACCCGGTGGTCGTTTTGTTTAGCGAGGTCTACCAGGTTCAAAGCGTTGTAAACAAGATTTTCCAAACAGCCGTGGAAATTTCTGTGTGGGCTGACTGACCTCCGAGAGCCATGTCCCTGGTCTGCTCCCACACTCATCTGTACAGAGAAAAACATGAACATACAGGCAAGCACATACAAAAAATAAATACATATAAAAAATTACATTTGAGCAGATGTGACTGCAAGTAGGTGTTCTACTGTTTGTGTGCACACACCTGGTCATGGTCCCAGTGGGTGAACCTTGGTGGAATCTGCACCCATAGTGTGCTTTTGTCCACAGTGAGGTTGAGGTGAGAGCTGTGATGCTCCACTGCGATGTGGTGCCAGTGTTGGTCATCTAACAAGCTGCCCAGAGACACAAGATGCTGGCTGTCGGGAGAAAAACTCCTGCCTGGAAGACAAGGAATGGAATCAATATGTGTTGACTGTAGATTAAGGAGAGGTTGATGAGAATCTGAACAAAGTTGATATCTTTATTTTGTCTTTTTGATAAAATAAAATTAGTTAGAATTGATACTGATAATAACTAATGAGCTTGCTGAATTTCATATCGTTTTAGGTCATTTCGTGAGTTTTTTCCCCTTGTAGAAATTGTGACTTTTGTAAAAAGTTTTTCCTAATGTTTTATTCAGGGAATGAATCCTACTCTGATATATTTTTACTGTCAACAGCATAGTAGGAATTGCAGCTTCTTCTCCTCTCCTTCTCTCTCTGGTAACAAAGTATACTCCGTATCCCAGTTTACTCCTCATGTGGGGGTCAAAACCAGAACCGCATCTCATACATCTATAACTGAGTAAGGACCAGAAAAAGGCAGGTGACAGCACATAATGAACACTAAAGGCAGTAGAGAAAGATGTAGAAAGGCATGAATAAATGACAAAGGAAATAGTGCTGGTTCTATGCACTCCATAAAGTGTTGGCACAGCGCAGAGTTTCTGCTGAGAGAAAGAGGTGAAGAGAGCTAAATGCACTCAGTCATTAAATATGAATTAGATATTGTTTGAAAGGAGACAATGTTGTCTGCGTGGGAAAAGAAAAAGAAAGAGAAGGGGAGACAGACAGAGGCTGACAGAGTCCAATGTGTTCAGTCATCAATCATCATTGATCTGTCAGACAGATGCTTGGCATAGCAGAGAGAGAGACTACAGTGAGTGAAGGAGGCAGACGGAGATAGAGAAGGTAAGAGTGAAGTGTACTTAATCATCAGCAGACTGATGTTGGCACATGCCAGAGTGAGAGAGAGAAACGGGGAAATAAAGTGTATTTAGTCATTACTGATATTTCATTGCAACCCTGTCACCTAGAAATCATGCTTGTATACTATAAATTTGTGTTATACAAATACATATACTATAAATATGTTAAGGTTGAGGAAAGGTCTTGGTTAATACTGAAAAAGTCAAAAGTTACTTGAAGAATTTAGTGCTTTAGTGTTGTTTTTCCACTTGTAGGGCTCCTTAATGAAATTAGCAATAATACATAACATACAACATCCAGTTACACTTTTAGAGTAAAAGTAATGGTTAACGTTGTAAAATATTGCAATTTGGTCAGGTTTAGGCAACAAATCTACAATGTTTTTCAGAATCACACAGAATTAAAGTGGATTTGATTGCTGAGGTAAACTTATTTCAACTTTGGTGAACTTCAGAGCTGGATTGGTAATCTGGCATACCAGGCAAATGCCCAGTGGCAGTGGCTTTGGGGCCGGTGTAATGTAAATTATGTATTTATATAATTGTTTTTGTTTTTTTTAAATGGGCTGACGATTGGCCCATAACACATGGACAACGGCCCATTGGGTAATTTTCTATACTGACACTGGGCTGGCCAATCACATCTCTTACTAGCCCCCACCCCGTCTGCTCTCTGAGGAGGAGGCGTGGTGTTAGCAGAGCAGAGTGACAAAGTGACCGTGATGGGCCGAGGGAGAAAGTGAGCAGGAGGAGAGTGGAGGTGAAGCGTTAACCATGAGTAGCTCAACCTGTAGGGAGGGAGCAGGGAGGGAGGGTCATTTACACTGGGGACGCTGGGGACATGTACCCACCACTTTTTGAAAGATTTGTTAAAAATGTTTTGAAAAAAAAACTTGTACCAAGAAATGTTAATTAACAAATAAAAATGGTATAAGAAAGGTTTACTTGCACAACAAGCCTGCAATGCAAAGTAAATACAGAAGAAACCTGCGTTGTCCAAAAAAGTAGCTTAAGTTACTGCTTACACACATTTTCAAAACTATGTCTCCTTTTTTCAAAACTCTACACACAATTCCCCAAATTGCTCACACAAAATGCAAAATATCTCATAATGTCACAAACACATTCCAAAATGAAGCATTTGCATCAGATGGCAAACACTTTTTTCACTTTGTTATACCATTTACACACTGTTGTTCTAAATCTAAAGCTCTTTTGTCTTTCATGGGTTTATGTGTACATTTGTAAACACCAATGCAATGTTGAAACAGCAACGATTTATTTGGCAAAACATTGCTGTTGTAACAGTAGCACAGTGTTGTATACAGTAGCATACAAAAAATGAAACCATATAGCTTACATATGTAAACCAAAAGTATGATTTTTACTTTTATTGACATAAATTAATACTTATTTACAATTACGTACTGCTGAAACAACCATTAGATTGCTGCAAACCTGTTCTAATTTCTGAAGGTTGAAATTATGGATGTTACTGTAAAGCCACTCAAGTTTGGCTTCTCTCATTGTCAACTTGTGGTTGATCACATGATCAATAAGTGTGACTGATCTCATCAGTGATGGCTCTCCTTCCTTCTCTTCTTTGCCATCGTCCTCTTTCTCCTCCTCCTCCTCTTCCAACTCTTCCTCCTTAAACTTGTCCTTGTTGTCGTCCCCTGCCTCTGCCTCTGCCTCCTTCTCCGCTTGCTCTCTGTCCATTGTTGGCATCCATTGTTCAAAACAGGTAATTTGACCTTTGACCTATTTATTGGTCTGCTGTATACTAAAGCAGTGATTGGTTAGTGATCAGTAAAGCAGTTACTGTTTGCACATGTAAGGAGTGGCTGTGTGTAGCATTTTCATTGGTTGTGTTTAGAAAAGGAAAGCAGGTCACTTCCTGTTAGATTTTTGTGTCTTAGGTAGAGAATTGTGTGAAGTGCTTTGAAAAAAATAGTTTTATGCAATTGAAAACTGAGTAAAAGGCTGAGAAATAGCTAATGTTTTAGAAGATTTGAGATGAGGTTTTGCTCTTTGAGTGAGAGGTTTCAAAAATCGTGTGACATGTAAAGATTTTGTGTGTAAGCAGTTGTAAAGAACTGTAAGCTTCTAATTACTGAATTATATTATATTATATTTTTATATTCTGAATTGTCACCAGCCACCTGAATTTTGTTCTTCATTGGTGCAGAAAATGTCCCCAGAATGCAGGAAATTAAGTGTCTAATGCTTAAAACCCTCCAGTCAGCTATTTCATCAATACATGTTTTCTTTCTAAATAGTAGGCCTATTAAAATATAATATTGTCTTGTTTTCATTGCTTAGTGTTTTGTCACACCCCTAATCTGAGCCCTTAAATGGAAGGATGGTGTGTTGTTGAGGGGCGTCTGACCGATTTTGGTGGGCCGCCCGGGCCAAAAATGCCAGGGCCGATTTTTTGTCCCAGTCCAGCCCTGGTGAATTTCAAAATGCCACTGACCTATTTGCAAACCGTCTTGACAGAGCTCAGGAACAAGGGAACAAGAGAACCAGAGTCCAAAATGGAGAAAGCTAGCTTTGTCTCACCATCCAATTTTATACAACCTTGCCAAAAGTGCATTCCTACTCATCCATTCTGCCATGAATGAAACTAATCACAACCAAACCTCCAGTAACACCTATTCTGCAAGTGATAAATAGAGGAATTTCATTGTTTCAGTTTCTGGTGTGAGTGGGAACTAAAGAGTCTAGCAGTCAAGTAATGATGTTGTTTTCTTTTCTTGTATTGTTATATTATTTTGCTGTTGTCCTCTTTCCATATTTGTCATATTTGTCCCTTTTTCCAAAGCTACTTAAAGAAACCCTGTGGCGTTTTTGACCTCTAGTAGCATAGCTATGGAGCAGTTTGTTGTTGTAGCCCGATATCATCAAAATCGTATGAATAACACACCAATTTCTTTAGTTATTTTTGTGTGGTATTCCAACACATTTTTTGCTTTTCGCTTGTCATTTCACGCCGTTTTGACCGCATTGACTTCTATTATGCAGAAACGGCATGCCATTTTACACCTATTGTCACAGGTTAAAACAGCGTGACTGGAATTTAAACATCCATGAAAGTCCGACACTAAGGTGGTGGAGGGGTGGTCGGGTGGAAAATAAGTTGGTCCCTGACCCAGAACACTGGCGTTAGCTTCCCGTGTGAAAGAAAAATCAAGTAATAAGACATTCCGTAAGTTACGTTTCATTGTTACCATGCTACATCACGTTAGCTACGTTACTAATGTAATACGCTGTGTTGTATGGAAAATGGTTTCACACTATTCCACTGATCTAAAGGTGATGGTGATATGCCAAGATATGCTACATTGCACTAACAAAGCCAGGGAAGAAGACCGGTAGCAAGAAAACATAGGTGTTAACAATGTGGGCTGCCAAAAGACTGAGAGAGTTTTTTCCGTATTTTTCCACCATTATCACAGCAGCAGGTGAGCCGCACGTTGGTTTATTAATGACGCAGCCTATCAAACAAATTAAACCAACATCTGCACCCAGTGTTTCTTTACCTGGTCCAATGCGTACAATATCCACCTCGACTTGTAACGCTAATAGTCTACCTATTTTTTTACAGAGTTAAGTCTGTGCGAGAACACATGCACATAAGACGACTTCTACCGCGCACCCGATGATATCACCCATTCCGATGTTTCATAGTAGACCTCGTCTGATGGAAATTTTGTAGACATCGCCCAACCCTACACTGCAATGCATTTTACATGGTTGTTTGACCCCAAGGATATCCACAATGTGTTTTGGTAAGTAACACTAAACGTAAACATAACTTCTATTTGTTTACCGGAAATCTTCACAGCGCACCTTTAAATGATTAGGAAGGACATGGTAATAAAAATAAAGAGTTAACATAGTACGGGACATTCTTTCATACCGACAGATAAACATAGGGTTTAAACCCTTTAGATGTATTTTTGGTTTGAATTCCAATTAGCTTTATCAGCAAAGAAGATTCTTCACAGTGATAATGTTTGTTCTACTGCCCTTCATGTCTGCAGTACTTCAAGAAACTTTTGGGAGTTCCCCTGTGTGATCTCCAGAATCACTGAGGTCATCTTTTAGTGAGGATTCAGGTAGCCTTCTTCATGGGGTTTTTAAAGAAAACTCTCTGAACTTCTCTTGTTTTTATGACATGAGAAGCTACTTAAAGTTTCTCAAAGCCTTTTTTTTTTTTTTTACTTCTTACAGTGTAGGTTTCTGTGTTAGATTATTCCAGACAGCTCCCCAAGGCAATATCACCTAATCATCTGCTGTCTGCTTCTACATTACGGCTTTTTGCTGCAGCTCCAAATTTCATTTTGTTGGAGAACACTGACAGGTCTTATCAGATGACAGCCTGCTGTAATTGTTTCAGCATTTCATTTCATTCTATTCAGCTTAAATGATTGATATGGTGCACACAATCAGTCAACACAAGCATAATGTGCAACCTCTGAACAAGTGAATTTTTTTTGAAATCTTATGTGTTTGAAGACTTTCAAAGAAGCCTGTCCAAAAAAGTAATAAAGAGAAAAGGTTATTACTACAGTGATATTCCACAGCTGTTTTAGTCATTCCTTTAGCAAGTTTTATTTGTCGTATTATTGTACTTTGTAAAACTGCCTCTGTGCAGACATCGTGATGGTTTCATTCCCTTCACCCCACCCCTCTTTTAAGGTGTCTGTCCACAATCAACACAATCAGCAATTTTTAAACATCAGCAACAGTCAGCACTCTCTCTACATATCCACAGCAATAACTCCATAAAGAGGCGTTTGAAGAAGCAATGTTTTAAAACCCTTCGACTTCAACAAGTGACTAAATACCATTTGAGCCTCTTAGGCTATTTGACTAATCAGCTTGTCTTTGTGAGTCAAACATCACTCCTGTGTTGCTGGAACGAGTCAGCTGTGGGCTGTAAACTTAAGCACAGCTGGCCCTCTCGGATATGAGCATGTTGCTCCTTGGATGAAGACTAAGCTGCTTTGTTACAACCCTGTAAGACTAAAAACAATTGAGACACCTTCCTATAAATCACTGTGGATAAAGTAGAATATTGTGGTAAGTCGAATCTGCAGTATTGAACATGACACACAGACCACCCTTCACTGTGACAGCGTTGTTGATAGACTGTATCCAGAATCATCGTCTGCATCCACCTAGCATCTGTTTATCTACTGTAGAGAGACACAACAACTACATGACGGGAAAAATGTGACATGTCACAGGTAACATTTAATTATGTATAAGTGCTAAAATAAAAACGGCTGTTACAGTTTTTCTCAATTGCTTAAACACTATAACCAGGCTTTTGAACTATAATTTAAAACCAATATAATTCAAAAAACACACCAATTTCCTTAAACTCTACAAACAAATCCCTTAATTTCTCACTGCCTAAATCATGTGGTCATCTAGAAAGCAGATTTAGAAACATTCAATATAGTTCAGTCAAGTCAGCGCAACTTGAGCTCAATTAGCACACAGCTACCAAGGTAGAAACACAAAGAGTCATACTTGATAACACATCAATCAGAACCTTCAATAGATATATAAAAGGACCAGAGTCAGTCAGTTCATTCAGTTTTGGAACAATGGATCCAGAATTATGTGAAGGAAAAGGTAAAGGACACCAGAGAGGAGGAGGAGGAGAATATCTGGCCTGTCCCAGATCAAAGGATGCTGGGGTAGAAGAATTAGTTGTTTGGTGTGATATACTATAGTACACTAAAGAAAGAAGAAGAAGAAGAAAAAAATGCGCACATGTATTTGTTGTTTCTTTTGTTGTGTTCGTCATGTAAAAACGTTTTTTTGAGGGGGAGAACCACAAGTAGCATAACTTATAACCAGTTTTTGTAGTGTTGTTTTGAATTTATCTCAGACTGTATTGTAGTGTGTGTGTTTAGATGGAGTGATGGGTGTTTGTGTCAAGTCAAAGTACAGAGTTTGGTTTTTCAGCAAGATTGAATGATTATGAGAGACCTTCATTTTGAAAATAGGGTGTTTGGGATTCTCAATTTTATACTGAGAATGATCAAAAAACAAATAAAATTAAATAGAGCACAACCAGACCAGCGCTTTTGACACATTTCTGGTGCTCTGTCTAATAGTCCCATCAGTCTGTTATTACATGATGGAGGCTCCAACAGCAACTGAACCTCCAGCCCAAGCAGTCTTAATACAACTACAAATCAATCTTCTCTATTTCAACAGCTATTACCTGACACTCCGCGCTTCACAGGCAGCTCCTGTCAACTCCCTTGGGAATGTGAGTTAACCACATAGATAAACTCAAGTGATCCAACTTTCACATTTACTCAGCGTGCCGTAAACTCACACAAAATGAATAAGCTAACCTCTCCATCCAAAGAGCTCACTTATTTACTCTCTCTTATTTCTCTCTGAGTTATATCCTGTCTTCCTTTCTGAAACCTTCTCTGTCTTTACCTAACAAAAGCTCAGCCAGAAGGCACAAGATCAGTGAACATTGATCCCTGGTATATTTATTTTCACAAAATATTCCAGTGGCAGAAAAGAACCCAGCTTAATTATAAACAAGTGAGCCACAGAACTTTAAACCGACATTTTGATGAATGTACAGCAGAGAGAAAATGGGATGCTTTCGGAGAGACCGCATACATTTTAATAAGCCCGTGTATTTATTCAAACAGTTTGGACAGCTCCAGACAAACAGAGCGGAACTAAGTGTCTTCTGTTAAGTGCTGCTTAAGGCTGCTTAGGGTACACAGGGGGAACAAAACTCTCATAATGGGTTGTTAAGGTGGGGGGCCAGACCAGCACAAACTAATGAGAATCTAATGCAGGTAAATGTGCAAAATTGTTAATTACCTCTGTTTTCAAAGTAAATTTTCAAGTAAGGGGTGCACAGTGGCCTGCAATTAGAGAGGCTGGTATTACATCTTTAGTGCCATAGAGCAAGGAACTGAACCGACAAAACTGCTCATGGGATGCTACGCAGTGTTTGGCCCTTCTGAAGAAATGTACTATGGCTGTGCATGTTTAAGAATATAAGGACAGCTAAAAATATATGTTGCGATTATGTCTGCATGTTGAAAATAATGTTATATTGCCCTTTTCTGTACCTGAAAACATGTCTTTGTCAGCATTTCTATCGTCCTCACACTTGATTGTTTTCATGGTTATGATTCTGACAGTCCAGTGATTGGAGATTGATGTTATTTCTTTTCAAAATTCACTTTTTCACAAGAATGTTGGCATCTTGGACCGACCCTACAGACGTAGGGCGGACTCTGATGTTTATTCATGTGTGCTATATATGGCAGATGAAGCTGAATAAATAAACTTGGCACTTACAAACCCCCAAATCCATCAGTGTGCAGGGAACAAGTTACAGGCTGAGAGGAAACATATGCATCAACAAAGTCTGCTTCTGGCCACAATTCAGAAACAAATCACAGACGGCTGCTTCTGACAACAACTTCCCTAACCTGAGAAACTCATGACAGTGCCTAATTTCTGTGTAGCAGCAAAGAGATGATGATGCTACACAAATAACATTGTTGTCAGTCTTTCAAGATAGTGGCCATTCTTAACTATTGGTAATAATTTAAGTTAAGTTCAAGCTTCAGTTTTACTACCCTTATAGAGCATTTTGCATTGCAAAACATTGGTTTACAAATGGTACACAAATATGAGAGTGACTACTAAGGAAAGAGTAAGGAACAAATCGGGAGCGACCTGATAATCAATGAATTGCTAATGAGTTGTTCCTCAATAACTCTAAATTGAGGAGTAGATAGTTACTAGAGAACAGGACAGGAAAGATTGTATTAATAAATCATTAGGTAATGGTTAGTTCTTAAATATCTCTGAATCAAGTAATTCCTAATTATCGCAATAAATTAGATTAAATTATAAATTTTATAAATAATTACTTAATCATTACTTATTATTCCTGTTCACCCCCAAGTAAAGTGATATCATGCTGAGTAGCTACTAAGTAGTTCCTCATTATTTCATGATGATCTGACTATTACCTACTCTTTTATGGCCTCTTAAGTGAACTGATACATCATACTAGGTGGACTGGCATGGCAACTAACAAAACAAAAGAAAGGTAGAGAATATATGCCAAATAAAGCCAAGAGAATATGTAGTATGATTTGATATTTGGCTCATCACTCCACACAAGCAACAACACCAATTTCAGCATAGCAGAGATTGGAGAGTGATAATTATAACCCCCCCACCCTAAAAATACATGGCATACAGAGGCCAAAACCAGTTATTCTACAGGCCAGGCACCAGCTGCTACACTCTTCAGACCACAAAGAAAATAAACTGTGTTGTAGTGAATTGAGATGGATAAATCAAATCCACCAACTGCAGCAGCAGGCTAAGACCTTTAATTAATTACGCATATTAAAATCACAAAAGTAATATAGTAGTCTGGTAAGAGGACAATCTCTTATGAATGAATGTATGTGTAGTTGTTAAGGCCACGACTTCAGGATGGATGGATATGAACTCCGTGCAGCTAAGCGTAGAAGCAGCATAAACTATAGGACATGAGCTCAGCAGTTTAGATGCAGCTGAATTGAAGAATAGTAAAGCAAGTGACACATGAATCAAATGCCTGTGAGTGGAAATATTTCTCTAATGCTTGTCTGAATAATAAGTATTTCACCACTACGTAAATCAACAGCTTGAAAAAATATGCATGCCAAACAACAACCAAAAGAACATGAACTCAGCCAAAAAATGAGCACTCCAACAATTTAATATTCCAAGTCAGGGAACTCACAAGAAACAGATTAAAAAATAATGGACAGCAGATACTGAAATACTTAGTAGTCTTTTAATATCTAGTATGGGTCAAGCTCCAAAAACACTGGATCCTACATTTCCCTGGATTGTATCTTTCATTCAGCCCTCCGAAATGCCATTCACTTTCAAACCCCTCACCTTCAGTTTGTAATGGAGGCTTTCTGTTAAAAAAGTCCAATATGAAGTACTATTTCTTCATGCACTGGAAACTCCCTCCAGAGCTAAATAAGATATTATACAAACTGTTTTCACAGGCTGAGTGGTACTGCTCAGGATGAGTAAACTGATCTTGTGTGTAAAATCAGCGAAGCACTCCTTTAATTCACAATACCAAACAAATTCTGCACATACACTGAAAAAATTATAAACACTTTTGTTTTTGCCCCCAAGATAATCCATCCATCTCACAGGTGTGGCATATCAAGATGCTGATCAGACAGCATGGGTAGCCGGTCGACATGCATACAATCGCTGACTTAGGTTTAGGCACACACCCCTGTGATGGTTAGGGTTAAGGTAAGGGGTTTGGGAAGCTGTCAACGCCTTTTATGCTAACATAGCTTGCTACCTAGCTAGCTACTAGTGCCCCTGGACTAGACAGGGCGTCTCATGCAGACGCGCCCGGGGGCGTTTCCTACAGATACTGAAGGGTTCCTTTTGCATCAAATAACGCTTTGTAAACCTTCCTGAAAAAATGCCCTGAGATGAGAACAGACAACAACACACGAGTAATTATGAACAGGCACATTTGCGGTAACCTTTGACAGACAGGACCACTTTTGCACATGTGCAGCATGGATTTGGTACCTTCAGATGCATGGCTTGGTGACGTAATCCCTAGAATCCCTCAGTGGAGACAAACCCATTAAAGAGTCAGTCCATACAAATAGTGATTTGGCTTCTAATTCAACAGTTACCAAGGTATTTGCATCATCTAGGAAGTTTTCTTTATAGCAGAACACACTTGACAACATCTGGAAGTGAATAATAAAAAATGGTGTTTGACCAATTAGAAACCAACTTGCTACAAGTATCTGTTTTATAATTCGACTCATCATGGCATTGTGTGCATGATGATTTCATGAGTTGTACCTTTTCGGAGGAGCAAGAGAAGCTTTCCGCTCTCTAACTCTAGGGTGAGGCTGTGCTCGCTCTGTCCCTCTGCGTGAAGCAGTATCCCAGAATTCCTCAGGGTTTTAAAGTTCAGAGAGATGCTCTCCCTGGTCATTTGCCTCAGCCTGGGACTCAACCTGTAGAGAAGGCTGCTGCGGCCATCGAAGCTCACCACGTCAGAGTCTGAAAAACAACAAAATCACACATTACTTCAATGTATGTTCAAATTTATAAACTTTTAAAGGTTAAGTGTGTGGAAGATTTAAGATTTAGTGGAATCTAGCGGTGAAGTTGCGAATTGCAACCAACTGTCTACCACTCCCCCTCAGCCTTTCAAAGAACGTTGAACAGCTACGGTGGCTGTCACAGGACATAAGTTGTCGCCATCTGAGACAGCAGAGAGTAGCCAGTCAAGAAATTAAGTTTTTTTAGGTAGTATATTAAGAAATTATATTTACTTAATAATTAATAAAGTAAAACCATGTTGTTGGGACTTGGCCACTAATATATGTTCCGCGGTCAGATTATGGTGTTTTGATAGCGGCAAAAAATAAAAATGAATACTTTGACAGGCGCTGAAATAGATCTCAGTCATGACAGCAACAGTTACTCACGTAATCACTTCCTCTTTAGTGGTTTTGCCTGCAAAATGAAAGCATGAGAACTTTCTTTGCTGCAATGCTTTATTTTGAGTTGAATTGAAAGCTTATACTAAAATTAAAAAGTGTTGCCTGCGTGACACACCTTTCAAATAGCCATTTAGAAAATGTGATTCCACTAAATGGAATTGTTCCGATGCAAAACTTATTTGCCGACCCCTGCTGTATATTATTACTTCTTCTTCTTCTTTGAACGTACGTATTCAATGTGCTGCATCCACACTGCTAGAATTCTACAAGAAGAAGAAGAACTAGTCTATGGAACTAGTCTATAGACGAAACGTTCTTTAGCGCTGTTTGTCCGTTTTAAGTTACTGCAGAAACATAGTACCGCAACATGGCGAAGTCCATAGAACATAACGTTTCATTATGTAAGGTCTTTATACACCACTGAAAACATGGATTTGATATTGATTTTCTGTCACTAGATCCTTAATAGATATTATGCATGGTCGAAATGCTTCTACTATATTTTAGCTTTTTTTTTTTTTTTATTATTTTTGAAATATGCCAGATGGTTGGTAGATTTGTTTTATGGCACAGAGGAAAGAATGGCTTTTATTGCAAATAAAGCTTTACTATTGACAGAAAAAAAAACATGCATACACACAGTTGTATAATGACTAAGATGATGAAGAAAAATATCGTAAATTTGAGAAAGGGGAGCACTTATCTTTAGAGACTCTTAGAATTTCTTAAAGTGCCAGCAACGCCAATTTATATGTACAATATTAGCCTTTGGTAGAATTTTAGCCAACACATATAACATTCAACAAAGATAAATGTGAATAATGGAAATGCTTAAACCAGAAGGCCAGTGGTTATGCAGGGTGTGGCAAAGGTATTTTAACAAAGTTCAGATTCTCCTGTGTCCTTGAAGATCTGCAGAGCTGTTTCTCTCAAAAGACATCTATTTAAATGTCTCTACTTTCCGTCTCTTTCTAGAGGAGTTGGCAGCATAGAGTTTGTACTTGGACTGGGCTCCAACAAAATGATTTCATCTTAAATCATTTCTCTGCACCTTCAACTGATGAAAACAAATAAATAAAAATTCTGAAAACTTTCTGCATAATACTCCAATTAAATGTTGATACATTTGAATAAATTACAGGCACAGTGTCATATATCCAGTAATCGAAGGAAAGTGTAGACACTTTATCGAGAAGCCAGTATTTTAGCTGGTGTCTGAATATGAGAAGCAGATTACAGACCACGAAGCAGCTTCCATGTCACTGTACAAGAAAATTATACACTGACATGACCTGTCACGGTGCTGAGTGCTGATGTGCTACAAAAATCTAGCCTACAGTGTCACTATCGAAGCATCAAATTAGAAATGTCAGCTGAGATGCATCACTTATTACATCCAGTGCATGTGAGCCTTTATTGCTGATCTACTGTGGTAGAAAAATTACTTTTAGGTATACAATTTATGTGCTTCTACATTGTCAAGGTTGACTGACACTGCCCTTTTACCTACTCTGCCAAGCATGTGAGGAGGTTCAGACCATCTAGTCAGACATTGGGGTCTCTCAGTTTCTTGGTGTGCTGGATGGAGACTGGAAGTTTTCACCAGATTGCTAACAAGAGCAATGCAAGCCCCTCTTTGTAAACTTACTTTTTTGGGTATAACTAGACTGTTAGAGAGACTGTTTGTCGAGCAAACTCCACTACCGTTGTGTGGGCCTGTTGTCCTGGTACTTGATGTTCATTTTCAAGACAAAGAAGACTAATAAGAGTGTTTTTTATTGAACAAAACAGTAACTGACCTGAAAGCACAATTTTTATTCATCAAGTACAAACACAACATTTTAATTATTCAAAAGTATAAGCCTAGAAGTGTACTATAGTCTACTACCTTTTGGATGAATAAAGGAGGTGTTACCAGCATCAGTCTATGTAAAGCCCATTTCTTCTGGCTGAGAGCAACCATTTAATCAAACTGAACAGACAAGCACACACACTTTTCTGTCAAAGATTATTCTTGGAACTGGGTTACACATTTTATCTTCATACCAATGTTTCTTGCACTGACTTCTTTTAGTCCGTCAAGTTTTTATGTGACAGTGTCATTGTTGCCTGGTTCAAAAATGTCATAATGTGTGTCGTTTTCATCATTTTAACAGTGCGGTGCTTAGTTTTCTCATTGTCTTTGTCTACAGAGTTGGACCAGGATTATTTATTTCTGCTGCTTTATTATTGCTGCATAGATGGATTTGCATGACAGG
This sequence comes from Micropterus salmoides, assembly GCF_014851395.1. Classification (NCBI taxonomy): domain Eukaryota; kingdom Metazoa; phylum Chordata; class Actinopteri; order Centrarchiformes; family Centrarchidae; genus Micropterus; species Micropterus salmoides. Next base: position 24,975,824 of record NW_024041373.1, read on the forward strand.
TCTGTGGAAATACTGTTAGGGGGCAAAGAATAAGCGATTAACTTTTCACACTGGCTTGACTTCTTACAGACAAATTACTTCTGCCTGCATTCATATGGCATAATGAAACTTTCCCTGCCAAACAGCAGACATAAGAAGAGCCCTTCTGTTACTGTCATGGCCACAGCTGTTATGTCCTCTCCTGCCCTTGCACATTTAAACCCAAGATTTAAGATGCTGGAAGTTTATAATAAAAAAACAATATTGCAAAAGTTTTTACACTTGTAAGATGCAACAAAAGCTGACATCATGAAACGTTCTTGTACTGTAAACAAAACATGCTTCCAAAGGGAAAGGCGGCCAGCTAATCCAGTAGCGTGTTGCTTGATGATGATGTATTTCAAAAACAGAAATGAAGATTCAGACTACATGATATCAGACAACAATAACCCAGTACAACAGACGTAGGGCACGACAAATTATCATTTTATCCCGTGTAGTGTATCATGGTAGACAACAACTGACACCGCATGTGGGATGCCTAACAACCTCCCGACAAAAAGACAACCACGTTAGTCGTACTGCCTCCCATCGCACGACAAATTCCCCTACGAGTACTGAGACGTTGACCAAAAGGAGCACAGATAAGTCTTCTGTGCACAACTGTAATTGTGGCAAAGCAGAAGAGGAATGATGTTGTTGGTGCCGGAAGGTTGAACTGTGAAACAGAGAAAAGGTCAAAGCTGTTCATTCTTTCTTGTTTCAGGCTTGTCCGAAAACAAGACAATAGGACACAGCTTTGGATCCTATTGTTCTATTCGGTTGGACCCTAACACCTACTTCCCAATGACATCACAGGAAACTACGACTGGTCAGGTACAAAGGTGTAGTCTGTTTGTCTGTATGATCAAGTCACAACAAAAATGTATGACTCTTGAACAGTGACCGTCTTAACAGGCATAAATATTATGTAGTCTGAAGCCAGCTTAAAGGATCTAGATGATTTTTTTCCCCTTCAAACTTGGTTCAGTTACAGAGGGTCATCCTTAACGACCACTGGAAAAAAAAAAGGTTTTCTGTATAAAATTGCTGCAAAGGTGCTATAATTTTAACGAACACAGAGAACTGTATGTCCCATGCAATGGTGTAAAATGAGAAGATGTCCTCTCTACTGGCATCTTTTCAGGTTATGCCTGTAAGTGGAGGATAGAAAAAGCCAAACTAACTGTAAGGACATCCATAGGTCTCCAGTCTGAGTCCAATCCGACCATTAGGATTCCAGTCGAGGGGGATCAGGCGGACGTAGCGAGCGATCACTGGGTGCTGGAGCTTGTGCTGGACCACACTGTCAGCATTACTGTTACCTGGAAAGGCCTAGAAAACACATCAACAGCAGCGAGTTAGCTAGTTTTCTGGCTTCCCATCCATACATCTGTTCATCTTTGGCTTGTGAGACACCACAAAGATCACTGTGAAATTTCTCCCACTGGATCTTTATTATAGTCAAGCTTACTACTGAAATAAGTGAACATGTTCTTTCATCTTTTTATTGAAGTTGAAGTGCAATCCCCAAGGCTTCTGTGAGAAGTGATTCGTTTGATTTTCCTCTTAATGAATAGAATATTGTGTAGATCGTGCCACGATCCTGGTGAATGGTTTCTCAGTCAGGTAGAAAATTAGATTTGTGAAGCATTAGCTGTAGATTTATATGTATCAGACACTTTGGTAAACACTTGGTCAATGGGGAACAACATTTTATTAACCTCTGCGATCCAAATTCTTTCTGGATATTTTATCTTTTAAGCTTCAAGTTGGGCTTGATCTTAAGCCCTTCTATCAACTTTATTTCAAACTATACAGTGTGTACTTTACTTTATATCTTCAGGCAATTATGTGTTTTTCAATGCAAAGAAATAATTAGGTTTATTTAGTTTGATTGTGCCCTAGTCTGAAGCTTGATTATATTACTATTGTTTTGATTTTCTTCTATCTTGGCCCTTTGCCATTTCACCTAAAAACTTTATTCTGTATACCAGCTCTGATCACTTTATTCATTTTTAATTTATATGCTAATAGTGTAAACTCAACCCACAATTACACAGCAGATTTCAACGCTGTTAGGAAATAAAGGGGCATAAGGATGGCTTAGTGACTTGAGTGATGTCCTTTCTATGGAGGACATGGCTTCAGGCTGCTGGTCTGTAGCTTATCCTGACCTCTGGACCCTATGAAGGTGGACAAGATTGAAGGGAATTTCTGAACAGGATCAATTGTCTTTATTATTCTTTTATCTTTTATGTATATTGTCAAATTCATATTTATATGAATTATGAATATCATTATGTACCAAGTCCTTGCATATGTATATCTACTTAGCAATAAAGCTGCTTCTGGCACTTACAATTTCTATCTCATCTCTTAAATGAGGCGGAAAGTTAACATGAGAAAAATCTCATCACCTGATCCATATACTGAAGTCTGTGTTACAGTGATCTCGCAGCTTTGAACAGCTGAGCCTGTCAGAAAACAGAGTCCTAACCCCCACAATGACTGTTTCCTGCTGAGGAGACCAGGGACAACCGCAGCTCATTTAGTTGAGGCATTGGCTTTTGAAACATGACCTGAGTAGGAGTAGAAAAGCCTCCAAAGGGAGCCTTTGATTACAGTTTTTCTCGATTAAACACATCTCTTGAAATGATGTCTCTTTTTCTCGAAACTCTAAACACAAATCCACAACTTCTCACCCAATTCCCCAAACATCCTATTTTCAGGCCAAAATGAAGCTGTCCACTCAAAACCAAACTTTGCCCTCAGACATAAACACAAGCCCCCCAAAACACATACACTACAACACAGTCGTACACACTGGTGAGATAAATTCAAAACAATACTACAAAAACTAGTTATTAGTAACACAACAAAAGAAATAACATATGTATACATTTGCACATTTTTTATTCCTTAGTGTGCTGCACAGTACAACACACCAAACAACAAATTATGTCTGAGATCCTTGTTCTCCACCTCCTCCTCCTCCCTCTACCTCCTCCATCTTCTTCTCCACCTTCCTCTCCTCCTCCCTATTCCGCCCCACTCCTACTCCTCAACTTCCTCCTATCCCATCTCCTCTTCCAGCTCCTACTGTTCCTCTTCCTTCACCTCTTCTTCCTCTATTGAGGGCACAGGTTTTAGGGACAGTCTAAGAGCAGAATAGCAAGAGCTCTGATGAAATGGGATTTGAGAGTAAAAGAGGGACGATGTCAGAAAGTCACAAATGACAATCACAGCAAATTTCAACATGACAGGTTAATTAGTACCAAAAGAGAAGAAATATAATTTGAACCTAACAGTACCTATTACACTCTACTGTCTAATAGACAACCTCAGCTGTATTGTTGAGTGAACCCTCAGCATGGACGACAAAATGCCACTGGCAAGTTGATACAAAATATTTGCCATGTGTGGCAATAGCTCAAATGTAAAGATCCTTAAACAGATTAGCAAAATTCCCAGCATGCATTGTTTGAGAGTTAAAACTCTCCAGGGACCCTTCTGTCTTGTCGTTTGAAGAAAACAGACATGATGGAAACTTGCTGTGTGTCTTTAATACATGATAAATTAAGGCTTGGTTGTTTCTTCTGATGATAATGAGAAGATTGTTAACAACAATAAAGATTAGTTTTAAATTCAGTCCCCTGTTCACTTAAAATTACACATTTTTAGGAGGATGCCTTGTATGCTGTGTTTGAACAGTTGCTGAACTTGAGTTTTGTTAAAGCCAGAGTGCAGGACAAATAACGCAAGTGCAGGACCTTTACATTAAATCAACGTCCTTTACATTCAAGCCAAACGAGTTCACACAACGCTGATTAAACCTATCACCAGCAGGTAATGCTCATTCCTGCGCTGGCGAACTGGTCTGTAGTGATGTGTTTTATTCCAACCAGAAATGATTGGTTTACCAGAGCTGCAGGGGGGGTCAACTCTTTAGCACCAGCAGCAACTCGGAATGGCAGAGAGCTGGCAGAGCCTATATGTCATAACTATTATCTCCCATTACTTCCACTGTCAGAAGTGGGAGACAAAAGTTCCGCTTCACACTTTTAACTCAGGTTGAATAATCATTTCAAAGTCATCTTATGAGTTTTGAAAATGTAAATTTGACTAAGCTACATTAACTGACATTTTTAGGTTGAACCAGCAGTTACAGTGCTGTTAACATTTACACCTCATTTCCACAAGAAAAAATAGGGAATTAAAACAAATGATCCATTTCAAAGCACTGTCAGTGAAGGCATATGCAACTAAATCAATACAGGTAATCAATAATCAATCAATCAGCCTCTGCACATCCACTTCACTTATTACTGCCCTTTAGTATTACTGCAAGTTTCTAGCTTTTCTCACTATTTGCATTTCAGGATGATGCTCATTAACAGAATCTGCATCTTCACCTTTCCTATCGGAAAATCTTTGATTTACTTCCACTCCCTTTACCTCAATTAACACTTAAGGATGCTATATTCCCTGATTAGGAGTGTATATATTCCCAACACCATCTGCTGGATGTAAAGAGAGAAGGGGGAGAGAAGATGAGATAGGAGGAGAAAATTAGAGCACAAGAGAGTATTACTCAGCCTCACAAACTCTGGCCTCTAAACTTAAAAGAAAGAGAGGTCCTGGGGGAATTGTGACTGATGAAGCAGCTTGCAGTTGACTCTGTTACCCGAAAGCCATAATAAACTAGGCTGACTAATATGTGGAGCTTTAGAAGGACTTTTGAGGCACACTGCGGATTTATCCTGATTTATGCTGAGTGTGGAATCAACAAGCTTTTAAGCTGTGAGAGGTCCTTTTCTGTTCTCTCTTCCTGAAGGAGTCTTAGCCTGACATTAGTTTTACACTCGCTGTGAGAGTCTTATCTCTCATCAACTTTAAATTGATGCTGTTTCCCTCAGCATCACTGTAATAGGAAGAATTTTCTGTCTATACCAGGAGCTTCGAGGTAATACTTTACTGCCTCTACCTACTTTGTAGTGTGATGTGGTTAACTGCAAGTGAGAGAGGCCCTATGTGGGGAAAAAGAAACTTTGAAATGGGAATTGTATCCCAAGGCAAATTCCTCATATGTGAAAATGTACCTGGCAAAAAAACTGATTCTGATTCTGTATGAGTAAATTAGATACTGATAGACATTTGTAAATTGGAGAGTTTTCCTTGAGATACAGCTTGAAAGTTTGGTGTGTTGCAGTATACATTTTTGCAATTTAGCATCAATTTGACTTTTACAATATGTCCTCATACCTAAATAATAAAACAGGTTGATTTTCTATTGTCCCCCACCACCTCCTTACACTGACTTTATCGCTCTTTATACTACGTATATAGTACGTATATATAGCTGTTTATCTGGTTAGACAAAAAATATTGACAAATAATGTGTAATATAAAGTAACTTTATAATGTCAGCTTTTAGTTTTTAAGGGAAGTAAAAAGGTAAAGAAATAACAATTATTATATATATGATGAAGTTAATGCTGTTTCAGAGGCAATTTTTTGTTTTTGGCCTAAAAGTGGTCACATGGTAAAATAGAAATATTGGTCATTGTTGAGGATGTTGAACATCAGCATGTCAATTATTAGCAAATTACATGAAAAATTATTTGTGGCAACATTTAAAAGAACATTATTGTTCATTAGTAGCATTTTATATTTAAAAAAACTGGTGTAAACTATAAAATCTATGATGAATGAATGAAAATGATTCGATTTACCCGTTTCAGGGTCCTCGTATTGTATGTTTCAGTCACAATGTCATTAAATAGAATGTAGGTATTGTTAATGTTATTAGTGACACTTGTGCTTTTCCTAATGTGATATGTCACAATGTCTGCAGTGGAAAAGACCTTTTGGCTCAGTTTTGACTCTATCTTTAACACTGAGAAGTCACTACTCTACTGTTTATTACATGCTGTTATATTAATTACAGTGCACTCACCCCTATGCTGTCTTCCTGACGATACTGTTTCCAGTTGTGTCCTGTGTCGCTGAACATCAGCAGGTAGGCTGTCTGCCAATCAGAGCTGCCATAGCGGCCTTGCGTAGCAACAGCAGTGATTTGTGTCCGTCCACCCAGGTCGACCTCCAACCACTGATATCTGTCTGAGCTCAGAGGAGACCAACCTCCAGCTCCTGGACAGAGAGAGAGGAGGGAGAGAGACATACCTTTGTATTATCCAAAGAATTAAGAGCTGAATTTTATTTCTTTACATAACAATCACATTGGGGAACTTATAAACAAACAGAATAAACAAACACTGATGACTGTATTAACTGTAGTACACTTTTCTGAAGAAAGTTTGTTAAGAGCCTACCTGTCAATCCTCCCGTTTTCCCCGGGATTCTCCCTTATTTTACCATTCTCTGTAAAGAAAACAACCCTGCTAGGCATATTTGAAATGTGTGCAACATTAACCTCCGGTATACCACAAGAAGAAGGTAGAAGAATAAGAACAGCAGTGCCAGGATTCAAGGATGGATGAACATGAGTGGCATGGAGTACCTGCCAAAAAGGCAAACATTTTGCGTATCTCACCAAATGGGAAAATTGCTTACATGTACTTAATGAGGAGCAACATCTTAATCACCTTCTTCTACCAATTGTCTCACTTAACAAGTAACCTCTCTCAGAGTTACAACTGAAGCATAATGTGTAAGTGATGTCTACCCTCATTCAAGTAATACATACATGCTGAAAGTATTTGCCCTATTGTGTTTTCATTTATGCAGAGATGTTCACAACATTTCCCTTTTAACCAGCTATCACATTCGGACCACCTAATTGCAGTCACTTACTTCAGATAGTAAAATTTCCCTTATTTTCAAATCCCAATGTTGACAGGTATGGTTAAGAGTGCTGGGAAATCAAATGGTAATACAATTAATAAAAGCATATCAACAACGACTGAGCTATGTGGAAATATCTACACTGCTGTCTCATTAGCAAGAACAAAAAAGTTTTCAGACAAATGCAAATCCATACAAAGTTTTCAGTTGTTTTTTGAAAGAAGACAAATCTTACTTAACTTATTTCATCAGACATAAACTTTTCCATAGTTTAAAAGCCCTAAGCTCAAATGCTTTACCAACTTATTGCTTTGATGTTTAATTTGCAACAGTCAAAAGAGTTTAATCTGTACCTTAAGGACTGTTCTGTACATAATACAAGCTGCAGCCGAGGCATTTATGGTCAACACCGCAAGCCTTATACAATATTAAAATGGCCACTTCATTCAGACCTTCATATAATCTGAGTACCAGGGCAGAGGACCATATGATGAAGACACATTAAATAATTAAAATGCCTAAAGGTGTGTGTATTTGTGAGCACAAGTGAAAGTGCTGAGCTATATCAAAGTGACATTTTGCTGCCAGAACATGATATGGAGAGATTTTACTATACACATGCATTTGTCCCTCTACTGTTATGAGGACCTTTTTGAAGGAAAGCATGTCCAAGACTCTAAACCCTAACCCTTTCCCTCAGGTAGATCAGCATTTTTGTCTCTTTTCATTAATTCCTTTACCTGATCTCTTTTTTGCTGGCAGTCCCTAACATCATCTATGACTTGACCAGTGCTGTGGGTGAATGTTTTTACAAGGGGGTAGCCATTTTGTTTGTGTCATGCACGAGGACACACATGCACACAAAAAACTTTCACACTATTTTGCTGATTGACAGTCGGTGACACCAACAAACTTAGCAAAGCGCGACTAAAGGCAGTTAAGAAGACTTATAGCATGTGTAACCCAGGTTAAAATTCCATGGTCCCATTTTTTTCTCAGTCACCCGAACACACCACCAGACACACCCTTGAGTCACATGGTAGTTTCAACCTATCACAGCGCTCGAGCGCGTTTTACAAGCTGAGGTGAGTTTCCCCAATTAGTAGTGTGAGGGGGAAGCCACCCCAGCAGCTGCACTCGTTATGTCTCTACACAAACAATGCTGTTTTTGCTTATTTTCCATCTTAAATGCTTGTTTGACTCTAGCATGCGATTGTGTATTTGTAGTGCCCACTACCGTGGTCCTTAGAAGCCGACTGGTGCCGCGGTGTGTCGAATATCTGCGGGAATTGGTGAGTCTGTTTGTAGTTGTGTCCACTGGCAAGTTGCTATTAGCATTAGCATCCCTATGTATTTTAATAGGGTTCTCCACTAGCTTAATGCTAATAGCATTAGCCATCTCAATGTAATTCAAAGGGCTGTGGTGGCTGGTAGCATTAGCAATGCTAGTAGCATTTGCTTTCCATTGCTCCTATGGAGTTTTTATTGGGTTCAATGAATGATGCAAACCTAGCACTTTGTTTTCAATGCTATGGCTTTAAGTATTTAAATGGTTTATTTACATACTGCGTGACAAGATTATCAATTGTATTGAATGGAATGTTGTAAATAATCCTAACATTCCTGGGTGTTTATTTACATGCATTTAAGTACTTTTGTACAAGTTGTTGTCATTTAACAATTACTTATGCCATGCTATTGTGTACACATAAAATATAGAAGATAAAACTAGCTAGTAGATAAATTAAATGAGTAGTGATTAAACCATGGGTCCTGTTTATTTAATACAGGCCAGGTGAGGCCAGTTGCGGGTCAGTTGATGGTGAGCTACTACCTGGAACAGAACCTGCCCCAACAACCTCATCACCCCCTGTGGGTTTGGTAGGAGGCTGTTGCAGCTTTGCTCACCCCCACCACTCTCATTCACACACGGCCATTCAGTAAGCCTTGGCTTATGGACTATTTGTGTTCCACGGATCATTCTCGTCATTTGGACATAGCGTTCATCTTTCATGAACAAAAGAAAATGTCCTACAGTGTGTTGTGACTGTCCTTATATCTGAGTACTCCTCAATTTGTTGCTTTTGTTTATTGTTTCTGTGAACTGAGTCAACGGAACTAAATTTCCTCAAGTGCACTTTATCAAAACCAACGTTTCTGCAGATTGTAAATATTTTGGTTTTTTTTTTTTTTATTATTTTTTTGTCCTTGTTTCCACATAATATATGGTACCAACACCAAATATAATTATCGGCCTCAGTCTCATTATTTGCCTTTTCAACACCTCCTGGAGTCAAAATCTTATCTTCTGTAACCCCACGTAAATGTAAACAATGCAGAATTTGAAATATGTTCCTAAAGTTTTATGAGGGAGGAAATGTACGCAACGTTTGTTAGACCCCCAAGGATACAAGTGTGTTATTGTGGTGAAGAACACTGAATGCAAACATAACTTTTATGTTGCTTGTTAACAAGGAAACTCCACAGGGCATCTTTAACAATGTCTGTTTTGATTTAACATGCTCTGCAGCATCTTCTGAGCATCCTATCCCAATTACCAATGGTTTGCCCATCATTAGCCTTTCCCCTTTTGTTAACTATTTCTACTTCAACTGAAAAATCCCAACCATCTTATCCCTGGATCTTATCTCCACAACCACCACTTGCCCTCACCTCCACTATCTCATCTTGGGTGTGTTTTATTAGGGCTGCCATTAGTTTCCTCTTCTTATTGTGTTTGAGTCTTGGGCAAAGCAGGAATGGCCAGGGGGAAACAAATGAACTGAAATAAACTGTGTAAATTTTAACCCTCAAACAGTCTTGTGACAACTCCACTTTCCAGAAATAATTCTCAAAAGATAGAAGCACAAGGAAAAAGTCCAACTTAAAACACTATTGTGATCAGTTGGGCAGTAACGTGTTACTGCAATATTTCTTTTCCCAGTAACTAGTAGTGTAACGGATTACTTTTCCAAAACAGTAATATTACAACAGTTACTAATCCAAGCAACGATGCGTTACTGAACGCACCGTCCTTGACATGAATGCGTTATGTTCAGCAGGTCAGCGGCACCAGACCTCTTGTCAGACCATATGTTGTTCAAGTCCGCTGTTATCCAAAAACTAAAGAGAGAATGGAGAACGAGGTGTCAGTCTTTTGACGAGGTGTTCTTTTGACAGTACTTCCATTATTGTGTCACAGTCTAAGAAGCAAAGAACATTGTTGTCCGTTGTGACCGGCAAAAAGCTTTCAACTGCGCACAATTCTACATCTAATTTATTGAAGCATCTGCTAAAGTATGGAGGACCGATCCTGACACATTCAGAAATAAATAAATGCTAAAATAAATAAGCATCAATTAAATACACAAAAAAAGTAAATAAATGTAGGTAGTAATTAAATTATACAAGGAGACATAAATGTATATTTTAATTAGTGTCTTTACTTATTCACCTTTTGTTATAATTACCTTTATTACTTTTTAATGTATTTGTGTTTTAATATTTTTCTGTTTTATTCTTCCTTTTTTTTGTTTACCTTATTTATTTTCACCCATGGTATTTATTTCTGCCTGTCCTTTTTACATTTCTGTATGCATTTCTGCCTCATTATGCAAATGAGGGGCTGTGTCTCAAGGGGTCATTTTCTCTGCTATTGGTGGACCAGTCAGACAGGAGAGCTCCTACTCTGCCCGCAGACATCAACGATCTTGCTCCTCACACAGTCAGATGGCTTCCTTCAGTGCGCTGAGGTGTCTAGCAACTCTGAAGACAATACTACCAGCCATATCTTCCTTCTCTTTTCATGTAGACGCTCCGACAGACAGTGCTTTCAGTTTGCTGCATGCATGGACACAGAACTGCGGTATAGGGAGAAGCACACGGTCAGCTCGCTGCACTCGTACTCAATTCTGTATGGTAAATTCAGTTTTAACGGAGCAGAGCGAGCTGACAGGCAGAGTTAGACTTTTTTTGTCTGTTTCTCTTTACAAAGACGCATGTTTGCAGTCAGTCTTCTCTGAAGAGTGCAATGAAGTCTCGGTAGTACACGATGCGAGCACGACATACAACACAATTTATCAGATTACACAACGGATATACAGTATGAAAATAAGATTGATTGGATTATACTCACAGGAAGTATAAAACCTGTTACATATGTCTATTAAAAGTAAAATAACACAAATGTCAGGGAAATTACTTAAATTTAAGTACTGCTGTTGTACACTTGAAATACCTTTCTGATAGGAAGCCTTCTTGAGGTGGTATAAAACATTTCTTCTTAAATTCTGATTTGAGTTGTGGACAACTATGACTACATGAATTAAAAAAATTACACATTTTCACTGCCCAAGTCAGCTATAACACAAGTCTTGTTCATTAGACTACATGCTGTACAATATTTGTGGACAGATTTTGTCCCAGGATTTATTATGCATTTCTTTTTCTTCATTGCATGATTTATAATAAGGTGAGAAATGGGTCTGTTCTGAGTTCATCCTGCACTGCAGCAGCTAATAAAGTCCATTTAATCCCCAAAACGCTTTTCTTTTAGGCAGGCTGGAGCAGAAAACAACTCGCCTTTCTCAAGTTGTACAGTAATGTCACATGTGTATGAAGGTGGATCAAACAAACTACTTGTTATAATTACACAGTATTAGGGGTGTGGGCTGTATTAAAAGTATCCACTGTTCTCCCATGCTCTAACACACAGTAACGATGAAATGTGTGCTGTTCTCTCATTCTTCCTCTGTATGTACACATAAACAAGGCAGGGAAATATAAAAGGAACTTATTTTATTGTTTGGGGGTTATTTGTTGTTCTCCGCATGCCTCCTCCTGTGTTTTCTGTGTGAGACATAGAAGTACAATTTAGCCTTACAACGTTAGCCTTCATTAAATCATTTCGACTGGTTAAGTGCAGTAAAGTTAACTTTAAATTTACTTCACCACCACACATAAAACACGGCTTAATAGCAATCACAGTTAACAGAAGCATAAAATTCTTCTTAATGGTAACTGTTAAGATTATTTTTTGTTAGTCACCACCACTAGCTTAAGAGCTTTAGCCTATATGAAGTTAGCACTACATAAATTAGCCTAGTGGCTAACGGAATTTTACTCTCCTCATAGCTTAACAGATTACATGTATTATTCATAATACTCACCGCTGGTGAAGTCACTCCAGATTTAGCTGCGGCTAACTGATGTGGCTCTCAAAAACAGCTCACTTTCCTGCAGTTCTGTGTACATATAAGTCACTAATTGAAAACTCTGTAGGTCACAGTGTCCACATGAAAAGAGAAGGAAGACATGGCTGGTAGTGTCCTCAAACAGAGAGAACACCTCAGCGCACTGAAGGAAGCCATCTGACTGTGTGAGGAGCAGATCGTTGATGTCTGCGGGCAGAGGTCTAGAGCTCTCCCGTCTGACTGGTCCACCAATAGGAGAGAAAATGACCCCTTGAGACACAGCCCCTCCTCATTTGCATAAAGAGGCAGAAATGCATACAGAAATGTAAAAAGGACAGGCAGAAATAAAGAACATGGGTGAAAATAAATAAGGTCAAAAAATACAAAGGAAGAATAAAACAGACAAAAATATTAACACACAAAAATAAATACATTAAAAAAATAAGTAATTAATAAATAAATGTGAAGATTATAACGGAGAATAAATACATAAGTAATAATAATTATTACAAAGGTGAATAAGTAAAGACACTAATTAAAATATATACATTTGTCTCCTTGTATCATTTAATTACTACTACATTTATTTATTTACTTTATTTTTTGAATTTTAATTGGATGCTTTATTTATTGAGCATTTATTTATTTCTGTATTTATTTCTGACTGTGTCAGGATCGGTCCTCCATACTTTAGCAGCACAGCAACGTAAAACTTATAGAAAGAAACTCCGGCAGCTACTGCCAGTGATGCATGGACTCTTCGGGAGAGAGTGGCATTAAGCAATGTAGTGTTTTTTAAAATCACTGAATATATGCATATGCAGAAAAACAGTAGTTCAAAAGTCGGGATTGACTTGCATTATTTTTTTTATTTCAGCTGGTGGCGTTAAGATGTTTTGTAAAATCCATAGCTTCTTGCTGCTGTTATGAATGATATTAATATAGTAATAATATAGTAACATAACTAGTTATCACCCAGTAATAAGTAAAGTAATAGTATTACTTTTTTAGAGTAATTTGGAGTATTAAATAACTAGTAACTTATTACAATTTCTGAGTACCTTGCCCAACACTGGTTGTCATAATATCAAGTCATAACAGGCCATAATTTACACTGACATTAGAGAAGCTGTGATGGGTTTTAACAGAACTTTTCTCCTAACTTGAAAAAGATAACTACTCAGTTGTGGGTGACATTGAGGAGAAGTCTCTAATTAATAATGACAACCACAGACTGTATCACTGTCACCCTTTTGTCAGTACAATTCCTTTTGTAGTGACAGCTACAGATTGTCGAAATATATTGATGTCTGTTACAAAGTTCTTTTAGAAAGAGCTTTTGAGTCTGGGCTGTCTGCCAATTGAGCCACTTGGTATCAGTAGAGTTAGAGGTTGAGCAGGAGCCTTCAGGGAAAAAGAAAGCAAAATCACTTGGGCCGCTTTTGAATCTTCCTGTAGGAGCAAAAAGTTTCAGCGCTTCCTCCAAGAAGCACATTAGAGGAATCACACTCCATTTTCACATGGAAAAACTTGACCGACTTTGCATTTCCCAGCTTGGATGACTTATTACAGCACTGCCAGTGATGAGTGTTTTGAACCCAATTTCAAGGCTTTGCCCAAGTTACTGTCTGCCAAGAATGAAACGTGATGAAATGCCCTCTGCAAATTTTTAACAGATAGAAGCTGGTATCGTGTCTCAATAACAACTGTTGCAGAAGAGGTAGAACAAAGTTATACTGTAACACAGTGCAGGTCAAGTTGACGGCTTCACCACCAGTAACAGATTACTAACAAAAAGTACCTTAATCAATAATGCACTATTGTTCAGACAGACAGGAAGAGAGACAGACACATGACAAAAGACACATAGACAGAGCCCGGCGGTGTCACAGTATAAACTGTTAAGGACAAGAAAAATGGGCAAAATGGACTTATTTTGTGTATAGATGTTAAACATTCAAAGATATATTCACAGACAATAAGAACAACACTTATAACAGTGAAATTAATAGTTTATGTGACAACTCACTCACTTTGAAGGCCATGGTTTGTGGAACTTTTCCTTGGTGTAGAAAAGTATAAGGCTTTGCTTCAGTGTTCTAGATCTAAAATTAGTCTCTAATTGGCAGCATGTCCTTCTGAAAAGCCTGTAATTTGCACAGAGTTGCTAGATTTAATTTAGACAGGTTTTAATGTATGATTGAAATGATTTTCTAGGGTCATAAAAATAGCAAGCTCAATGATTGATCAAGAACGTGCCTGATGACCTCTTTTGGAATTTCACTAAAAGTCCTTAGCAATGCTCTCTCCTGGGTTAATGCACAGGTTAACAGTGCAACAAGCCTACTGCAGAGTGTTTGGAGGAAGCAAAACTGTCTCAGTGTTTCTCTTAAACAGACGTGTGTTGCCTCCGAGAGTCCCTGCTCATTTTGCTTGTAAATTATCTCTGAATGAAGCAGCTCCTCAGAGAATGACTATAAAGGAAGAGGAGCACCAGCTGAAAGAGACGCAAACAACTAGGGTTTTTTAATTTATTCAGTGATTTCCACAGGGAACGGCTGGGGATTCTGGAAATAAAGCCATTTATATTTTTACATCAGTCCATGTTGTTCTTTTGTGGATTCCTTCTGAGGTGAATTAGATTTATTGATTAATTTAATTCAGTTCTAAACTCTAATTCAATTCAAATCTCAAACTGATAATTGATAAGGCATAGTAACCTGTGAGGTATTATTGTTAGTAAAAAATCATTGACAAGGACTTACAAGAGCCTCACTCGTCACCATTATCACACAGAAGAGATTGCAAGATTTTCTATCGGGGAACATTCAATGCTCCCAAAGCTCATCACATCTTAGAGAGGCTGGTATGGTTGCACTGGCTTTATATATTATCTATACATTCACATTTAATATCTACAGCACACTTGGGTGTAAATCAGATGCAATACTGCACTAAGTGCAATTTTGAAGTACTTAAACTTTACTCCAGTAATCCCATTTTATGCTCCTACTACATTTTGGAGGCAAATGTTTTACTTTTCACTCATTTATCTGACGACATTAGCAACTATTTACTTTGTTGATTAATATTATTTATGCAAAATATAATCAACAAATAAATTATGATGCATTATCAAAGATTAAGCTACCCAGCAGTAAAAAAGTAGTTACAATTACACATTATTGCATCCATTGTTATAATCCAATAATTTTACCTAAATTAATTGCAAATGATCCATTCTTACTTTTAGTTTTGGTACTTTGAGTATATTTTGTTGCTAATACTTTGGTACTTTTATTTAAAATTTCTATGCTGTGGTATCGCTACTTTTACTTAAGTAATGGATCTGAGTACTTTCTATGCCACTGGGGTTTGCACAGTGGCATGCACTGTATATGCATGCATCAGTAATACTTTTCTACCTGCATAATGTTGAAATGATGCTTGCAGAGTATTAAATGTGTTTTCATTTACCAGCATTTTATTTCTTTGAGTGCCAGATGAAAACAAAAACAGAGCATGACTTCACTGACACTTTCTTTTTGTTTCTGTGTTGTTGCATTACTACTTTTTCTTTTTTCCTTTCTCTTTTTATTCTGTGCAGACAAATAAACTTGTGTTTTGCCATTCAGATGCATCTGATGATCCTTTAGAAGCATCTGATCCACCTTAACGCAGATCAAACTTGGTAAGATCAGTAAACAGACAGAGCAGGTTGACTGAAGTGAAGGAACACAGCGGGTGTGTTTGCTCACAGCTTTTGCCATCAAACACACCAAGGAAACAGCAGCCTGCAGGCTGTGCTTCCCGTAGTCTCCAGGTGGTGAAAATCATTCAGATCCTCTGTTGTGTCAAAGACAAAGACATCACAGCGCATCTATCCAATTCTTATCTCAGGTACGAAAGTAAACCAGCCAACTCTTGCTGCTAGAATGCGCCAAAAACAGGGGTGTGTTTCCTAAAAGCCACTGTATCAGCACGTACATACTTTCTTGTCAATTCTTCTGGTGACAAGCCAACCTTTGGCAAAGTGTGTAATGTACTAAACTAAAACAACAGCAGGAACCACAGCAAAAGGAGGCAATGACCACTCTTTGACTTTATCTGTCCGTGTGCTTTTCTATCATTCACCCTGAGGTGTCTGTCAGTTTGTGTGAATCCAACTGAGACTTGTCTTTGATGTTGTGTGCTGTGGTGTCCTGCAGGGAAGTGAATCATGAATTGAGCTGTGCTGCTGCAACACACCAGAACAGAAACAAAGGGGAGCTTCCTTTTAGAGCTTACTTTATCTGCACAAACGGCTAAAACACTGGGGGTTAAAAAAAGAGAGAGAAGAAAAGAAGACAACAATGCAGTGATAAGCTATTGATGTTACAGTGCTAAATTTTATATGTGAATACTGGGGAGTATAGAGGAGGGAGTGATGGAATAGCCCAGCTGACATGTCACAGGCTTGAATGAACACCTACTTCTTTTAAACGGTAACATACGGTCTCTTGATTATCAGTCAAATATTATGTCATGCTAATCCTTAAATTACCATAACCTAGAAAACTTAACTTCAGTACATTCTCTTTAAAGTATTAGAGCCAGCACTGAAGTGTGTTTGAGCAATGCATGTGCTCCAAACTGCACTAGTGAAGTGTTTACAGTGGATGTGGCCATAGTTGTTTGGGCAGCCCACAGGTGTCAAACTGTGCATCTATATTCTAGAAATATGGAAAAGGTAAAGCTGGAAAATCACATCTCTGTTAGGGTTTTGGGTTTCTGTTTTTGCCTTTTTTTTTTTAGCCTTGTTTATACCAGTCCCTCTTTCCCTCACTGTTCTGTGTTCTTGTCCTTATGTTTTGGTCAGTTGATCATTTGTTCCATGTTCTCAGTTGTATTCGGTTACATTCATCATCGTGTCACCAGCTTTACTTACTGGTTTACTTTGAAGTTGTTGGTGTCTGGTGTTCGTTCTCTAGCTTTGTTTCCTGTTGTCTAATTTTCCTGATGTGTTTCACCTGTTTGCTCCTGCCCTGCTTTTTTGCCCCTGTATTATAATGTGCTCAGTCCTTGTTGTGTCCTATCATTATATTTTCAGTCTTCTGTGCTGTTTGGATTACCTGCTTGTCCTTTTTGGATGTCTGCCTGCATCTCTGTGAGCCTGATAATTAGTTATTGTATTTAAATAATATAATAATAATATATGGCTTGGCCAAAGCTGGTGCCATTACTGCGTCTGGTGCTGAAACAGATCACAGTCATGACAGCAAAAGTTACTCACATAATCACTTGCTCTTAAGCGATTGTGCCTGTAAAATAAAAGCGCAAGAACGTCTTTGCAGCAGTACTTTATATTATGTTTAATTGAGAGATTTTACTTTGAATTTCCTTCAGAACTTTTCAAAAGAGTCTCTGGCTTGCTTGACACACTTCTGAAAAAGCCGCCAGAAAACGTGAGATTGGATTCCCCTGAATGAGAAACGCAGGAATTTCTTCTGCATGGAGCTACTGGGGAAATGAAAAGCGTCCAAAGGTTGATGTGGACCAATTGCGGAGGGGGACACACTAAAACACACATGTAAAACGATCTCTGCAAAATCAATTTAGTGAAAAGAGAACAATAATACTAGCAGGAAGTGGGGAGTGAACACTCAACCCTACAAACAGGAGTCCTGTGTACTGCTGACTGAGCTGAATAGGGACACAGTAAATGGCGAATTGTAAATGATAAATTGACGACGTTCTGGCCCACTGTCTAATGACTTGAATGAAAAATTTGGCCCAATGCCATCCTTATTTGCCGACCCCTGCTCTACAATGTCCTGCCTTTAGTCTGATTCCATGATTAAGACAGATGCAACAAGAAAAACTGATCAACATTTGTGAGTCCCCCACCATAGTGAATGTGCTGGTTTGTTTTGTACAATACCCCACCACACCCCTCTTACCAAAAAACATTACAGATATCTGCCAAAAGGATGGTTTGCAATAGTTACTGTTACTCACCTTCTCTCCGGTTCAACTTGGCAAAGCCTGGCCCATGGCTGCCAGACAACTGTGAGGAACTTTTGAAGGACGATTGCAGTAGACTGGATACCAGGGGACTGTGACAAACCTCTGTGAATCACAGAACAGAAGGAACGGACAGATTTAAAATCATGACACAAAGTCACAGCTGACCATGGACCACTGCGGTTGCACCCTCAGTCGTCTCACAATAAGAATGCCCTCTTCAAATTCACTGCTGAAAAATAAATCTAAAATTTATGGATCCTAATGGGCAATTTATTAGTCCTCATATGAGCCTTGTGTAAACAGATTTTTGACTATGATGAGACCCTGCTCAATATTAAATGCACTGTGTCCTGATGGCCGAGCAGACCGATTAATTAGAAAAAAGGCCACTAGAGTGGATCAGGGATGTCAGAGGAGGCTTTATACCACAATCACCCTGATGGTTATATACTTAAACACTGATGCTGTATAACACAACACACATTTACCCTCTTTTTCGCTCACTTGACGAGATGACACAACTGCATACATGTAAATATAAACTTTACTCCTGTCACAGTACACGAAAACACACACACAAAACACATTCAGTTTTATGGTCAGCTCATACCCGAGGCAATACAAACATTTATACATTTATGAGCATTCACTTTTGATTTAATTAATTCAATTTGTAGTATTTTTCTTGTAATACACCACACTGCAAACTTAAGTGGCCCAGTGGAGCCTTCAGCTGAATCCCTCCTCTCCTAACAGATATTTTCCATGTTCGCTGAGAGCCAAATATTGCTGAGAGCTGAGATATATCTTGGAGAGATTATATTAATGAAGGATCTTGAGCTGTCTTTACTTTGCTTAGTCGAGATTTAATCAGACTTGGCCTCGCTGCTTTGATATTGGATTTCTGCCCGTTAAGGGAACTTACACAGAAAGTTTGACTTTGCTCTCTCTTTCATGGGACTTTGATTTTATCTTGCTTTTGTTCATTGTTGTATATTGTTTTGCATGATGCAACAATCAGTTAGTGCTACAATAGCTTAGCCACACATGCTAAAATTAAGATGGTCATGAGTTTTTTTCATTGAAATCATGAAAACCTGATTTGAAATTGGTAAAAGCTTGAGTACAAAAATGCAGTTCCAAGTCTGTAGCGTTGTATTAAAAATGTTAATATCCAGCTCTGAAAGCTCCAAGACAACATCTGTTGAAAACACACACATTGTTAGTACTTGGTGCAAGGGAACAACTCTGGATACTAAAGAGAATATTTGATTATAAAGTACTTGAAAGGTTTTCCCTGGATGTCTACAGAAAATGAAAGCGAGTGAATGCATCTTTTTAAAGTATTATAAAGAGCTGGTCTTGCCAAACTCAATTAATTTAATGGTTTAGAATGGGACACTTATGTTTTTCCATTAGACAGCTTTAAAATACAACTTTTTGTGTGTTTAGGTTAAAAACACAAAGTGAGTTCACCTGCCCATGCTTTGCCTGTATCAAAGAACAAAAAAGAAAAACATAAAAAAACATGATGCACTATAATTAAACAATGTTTTACAAATAATCAAGGATGTGCATGCAGCAGAGAGGTAGAAAGATCATTGCTACAATGTCTTGCTGCAAAACAGTAAAATTACTAAAGGTGAATAAGTGACGCTTATTAGCTCTAGTTTTTATCAACTGCGTCTGTTGTCAAAAATCAAACCTTTTCTTAATCCTAAAACTCTTGAGATGGCTGTTCATGCTTTTATCACCACACGTGTAGATTACTGCAATTCACTTTACTGCGGTATCTCGAAAACTCAAACTGCTCGTCTGCAATTGGTGCAAAATGCCGCCGCAAGATTCCTCTCAAATAGTCGGAAAAGTGACCATATCACCCCAATTCTGAGGTCTCTTCATTGGTTGCCCATTAATTTCAGAATTGATTTTAAAATCCTGTTATTTGTGTACAAATCTCTATGCAACCAAGCACCGTGCTACCTATCTGAACTGCTTCAACCATATACTCCATCGAGAAGTCTGAGATCAGGTGAAAAGAATTAGTTATTACTGTTATTAGTCCCTCACTGCAGACTTAAACGCAGAGGGGATCGAGTATTTTATGTGGTTGGGCCTCGCCTGTGGAATATATTATATATATATATTTTTTTTGTTAATTTTTCTCTCCTTGGAGTATGATGCTGTTTTTTCTATCTAAGTCTGATGCTGTACTTTTCTATGCTGTGCTGTTATGCATGGTATTATTGTCTTTTAATTCTGTAGTTATGTAAAGCACTTGGGTCAGTCAGTGGCTGCTATAAAACGTGCTATATAAATAAAATGAACTTGAACTTATTGTTGGATTCCAAAATAATTTATTTTTCTTTTCTTACCACATGCCACTGTAGTTTGTCTGGTGCACAAATTAAAAGCAGAGACTGATTCTGGTTATTTGTAACATTTGCATGTATGAAAAAAACAGCGGTTTACTCAAAATTTCACACACTGAATCTATCATTAAATTCATATTAGAGATGACTGCTGTGTATACAGACAAAGCTACATGATTTAATAAGTATACACAGAATCATGAAAAGAGACTGTCTGCCTCTTTTTTTTTTTTGTGTAATAACATGATGCATTTTCCATCCAAAGACATCAGTCTGCACCTCTACCAGCTGTCATCAAGTCACACTGAAACTCAAATGTCAAACTGATCACCAAAGTATTGATCAGAGTCTGACAAACCTTTGCACTCTTCTTGACAACCTTAAACACACAGTAGGCCTCACAGAGCAGTCTTATCTTAAAACAGAAGATTCTTCTTGCAGTTTCAGTTCAAAACCATCCGCTGCCTTATTAAAATCCAGGTCTCTGACCAGATCACTGGAGCTAATCTGCTCTCTGAGCCAACCGGGAGGTTTCCTTCTTGGGAGAATGAAAGTTTTCCACCTACTACTTTTTTGATTCATGCAGTATAAGGCACAAAAACAACTCCCCATGTTCAGTCCATAAGTTCTCAGTCATCCTGGTTTGTTTTGTAATGCCTCCATGGCATGGATCTCATTGCCTGAACACCAGGAAACAGACGGCAACAATTGCTATAAATCCCTAGAGATTATGTCCAATAGATATTGTCATAAGGCATTTTAATGGTTTAATAAAACATTACAAACATGTTTGGGATATAGTTATTAATAGTTATTTTGAGGAAAACATTACACAAACTATCAACTGAAAAAAACAAGCTTTCCACCAGCTAGCTTTAGCATTAGCTCTGAACTCTGAAAGCTCTGCGTTGGAAGAACTATGATGTAGCTCTAACTGCTTGCTAGCTAAGCACAGAAAATTACATGATTACACTGCTAACTGTATTTAATCAACACAAACTTACTCTGTAGCTAGTCAACTGCTGTTGTTAGTTCTGCTTGTTTCTCATAGTTGGTCTTTAAATATAGCTTCAGGTTTTGTTGCTTCCACCCAAAACAGAATCTCTCTGTGCTGTTGGTTGGTCTGACTTTAGGTATTTTTAAGCACAACTAACACATTGTCACAGCCTGACAGTTTTAGCACAATTTTAACACAACGTAGAAGCATTTCAGAGGCACATAGAGAAATGAGTGTTATGGCTGCTAAAGGAGTGTTAGCTTGACAGCCCTTGGCCTAAACAGATATTGTGAATCATTAGTCTTTCCCACTTTGTCAGCACTCACATTCAAAGCTCTGTGAGTGTGAGTGCTTTAAACTGAAAACCTCTTAGGACTCTCAGTGTACTGCACATCCATGACATGTGTTTCATCATTATTTATCCATCAGAGTGAGCCACACCAGTATCCCCTAAAGCATCCTTTCACCTGCCTATCTCTTCATCTATAGCATCATAGCATTTAGCACCGTATCCACAACATTTATGATTAAATAAAGCTGATTAGTGTCTTCCTCTACTTCAATTAACAGCCATCTGGAGATTTACAAGTTCAGAGCATTTTTAAGGGTCCTGGACACTCAGTGCTCGTATGCATCTCTCAGTGATGTTATATTAAGCCATGCATCTCTGAGCACAGTAAGGCCTGTGCCCTCCTTTTGCAAACCTGCACAACCTCAATCCACAGTTAGACCATGAAGAGCCAAGGTTACTCTTCCTTCCATTTAAATGTGTGTATATTTGTCAAAGAATGTGAATAACATTTATATTTACATTTATTAGAAATATATAGGCTACAGTAATGTATATGCCTATTTCTCTGCCACTGATGTAATCATAAAAGTTTTAATGTAATATAAGGATAAATTGAGAAAGAATGAGGGGATTGCATAAATACTGCATGCAGTGTACATTTACATTACATTTTAGGTAAGTAGATGCCATTTTTATCCAGAGTGACATTCTGAGTGCTTGAAAGCAATCTGAGCAAAGCAAGCCCTCCTCCCTTGTTAGTAGACACACTGGAGAATTTTCAGATATTGCAGTCTTCTGTTGTAGAAATAATAGCAATAATAATAGGAAGGAGGTCTTGGGATCTTTAATTAAAATCATAAAAGCTGTGTAAGCATTGCCATGGGTGGAAAACAATAACTAACGTAAGCAATTATTGTTTCCTCCCACTTCTCAAGACCTTTGTAATCAGGATAATATGCACATCATACATCATATCACATCATACGCTGCAATGTTCAGTTAAATTTAATTTCTTCAGATTTTTTTGAAGGTAGAGCAGCAGGAGCTTGTTCAGCCAGGCATTTACTAATGGCAAGCACTTGTTAGGGAAACTTTTTCTGCAGGTTTTTGAGATGTCAGTTATTTGACAATGATTAGGGCACTCACAAGTGTGAGTTGTGGAGCTGTATTTCATCAGACTGGTCTGTGTTTTCTGCTCTGACCTGTCTGCCTTCCTCTCAGTGCGCCTCTCAGGCTGGAAAAGGGAGCCTGTCTGTCAAACAGCTACTGAGCTGTGAGGATCAGCACATCCACATCCTGGATGCTGAAAAACAATACTTCCAGCCTGTCATAAACACACCTGGCATGCTGGTATTTTTTGTGACTCTAGCCTTCTGAAGCCAATCCAGTCAGAAAATGTCGGTCACTAGCTCATTCTACTGCTTGTAAAATGTGCTGTGTATATCTGGTATTTGTCTAGAAATAGTGCATGTGTGGGCATGGCAACACAGACGTTAAAACACAAACACATGTACAATACAGGCTAATCCAATGCAAAAGTACCACAATAACATATTTTGTGAAGCTGATGATGCTGATGTATTGTTGTCAAGAGGAATAGGGTCAACTTGGGCTGAATATTGTGTTGGACCGCATCATATAATCATTGTTATAATGTATGACACCACACTGACACAATAACAGTATTTGTTTCAGGGGTGATAGAACATTATGATGCAATTCAAATTAATCAGACGTCTGTGTTCTTATGCAAGCTACCTGTTCATCTGGCAACTTTTAGATGCTCCTTACTTGCAAAAAGTCACAATAGATTGTTATTGCATTATTTAACAGATAGATGCATAGAAAACATCAGACAAGTGCATTTTAGAAATTTCCCTTGTGTTTGCTTCCAAACACACAAAAACAAAAATCCATTACATTGCAAAGATAAAAACATTCAGAAACCCCACAGAGAAACTAAAGAGTAAAAAAACATTTAAGCTCAAGTTCCTAATTATGTCCCTCTGCACTAGGCTTCTGCTCTTGAGCAGAGGGAGGAACCGAGGGGGGAGGGGGGAGGGGGGAGGGGGGGACTGACCCTTTATGCTTCATGCAGGAAAATGTTTCTTGTTGGTGCTGCTTGTGTTCAGTGAAGTTTACTCATTACCTCACCCACATCATTTAGAACAAGGACACTGAAAATCATAAGGGCAGTGCGCTCCTCAACACAACTTTACTACTTCTCCTTATGAGCAGCACTAAAATTTTAGCTTTATGCAAGCACGAAGCTTCCAACCATTTATTTTAGAATAGCCGCCAATTAAAAAATACATGGTCACATGTATTTTACATATTATTCTACTATGTTGATTACTGCAAATCCTTTTGACTCTAAATTTGTCCGGTTTAACTTTCATCCCATCTACACATGCAAAAAACTGAAAGCCACAGCAGTGTTGGAAAGGTTATCTGTCCCATGAAGAGAAAATTACAGAATTTAATTGCTGATCTGGTAGCAACAATACTACTGACATTGTGCCATTGAACAAGGGATTTCCTGGCTTAATGCAGGGGTGGGAGAGCTTGTTGTTGATCACTGTTCAATATTCATCATTTGAAGAACATTAAGCTCATTAAAACACCAAATCCAATGCCTTATTTGTTGAACGTCTTCAAAAGAGCTGGTAGCCAACATGCTGAAGAACATGGAAATCACAGGAAAAATTAATGTTCACCCCATCCTTAAGAAAAAAAAAAAAATCACATTTTAAAAGTGAGACAGCGAGTTGAAAAAAATGTTTTAAAAACACTGCAACACTGCATTGTACCACCAGAAGAAGTGAAAACAACAGTACGGTGAGGACTGCACCTCTTAATCCATGCTGTTGAGGCCAGGTGAAATCCACCTTTGGTACAACAAACGTCCCTGCACTCATTTAGCCTTCACTGGCACTGCAGTAGCCTAAATTATACATAAACATCAACGACAGACGGTGTGTGTGTGTGTGTGTGTGTGTGTGTGTGTGTGTGGTGCAGGTCAGTGACACGTGACCACCTCATTTCACTGCCAACACTAGTGCTGCAGTCATACTTCATTACAGCTTTGTGTTACAGCCTCTGTCCTGAGGAAACACTAATCACCTGTTGAACAGTTCTGCACTGATAATCAACACCTCCTTCTGTATTACTGCATTGATTCCCGGTTCAGTAATGCACAGGTAGATCAGTGCACAGGCTAAGCCACTGATCAGCACTTCTGTAGCTGGCAGGTGTTCAGTGACACACGCAAACACATTTCAGAAGAGACCTGCTGACATCAGGGACTGAACCCAGACTTTGTGTTAAAGGGACAGACTCCTAAAACTTCACCTTGTTGCCTCTAGTGTACAGCTAGTGTTTTGGTCCAAGGTCCCCTGCATCAACATGTTCTTAAAAATTTAAATCTGCTTCACCGACATCCAACATTAAATAACATATTGTACAAGTGGTACAATCCCTGAAAGTGGATGTTTGCATTAAACTTATGTAAATCTTTGATGAATAAGCATTTTAAAAATAAACCAATGAGTTTATGTTGATTTTCATTAGAAATACTACTCTGAGAAACAGCTTAATATTTTAATTATGATAAAAGCTATTATGCAGGACTCTGGCTGTAGTTTGTGTTACAGTTTGTTTGAGCTCAGCATAACATTTCTATAAATATGCAAAGCTTTGCTTATGCATATTTAACAACATTTCCCTCTGTGGAGAGGAATTTACATGGATGCTGCGACGGTGGCACAGACATTTTTTTTTAAATAGTTTTGAAGAACAGTTCAGTTTTTGGAGAAGTATTATAGTATGCAGGTGTTGAAAAATCATTTCAGCATTTTCATCACATCTACTATACCACTCAACCCAGAAGATCAGACGGTGTATGAATTTAGACTTTGTATGGATCCTCATCGTTTTCATGTTTTATATGACATTAATTTGAGCAGACAGATATATTTCTCATTATTGCATTATGGGAGGGGAACCTCTTATGCTTAATCATCTCAGTGAGTGCATGTGCCGCCAAGGCAGTCAGTGCTTTGACAGATTTTATGATCATTACAAACAATGCTCTGGTGTGATTGGTACTTAGTATGCATGATACAGAGAAGGATGAGAATCACAACAAAAACAATTACAATGATGTGAGTTGTGCTTAATGTGGCTAAATACACTAATAGTATCAGTCTATTGGGGCCACAGGATGTGCGAGTATTCTCAACTGTGACCTGTAGACTTGTCATTGAATCCCTGCCAGCTGCAGGGCTGCTGTTCTGAAACTGACCTGAAGCACCATAAAAACGAGGTGAAAAGGGAGAAAGTTTCAGGAAATCTCTACTACTGGAGGAACTGCAGGTGCGCTCTCTTCATTCTGTGCTATCTCTTCCGTCTCATTAACTCACACATTAAATTGCTCATCAGATACCTTATCTCTGTTGCATCTTAAAGTTTTGGCTTCGACTCAGCTTTGTCCTGCGGTGTTCAATGTCAGCTACAGTCTTTAATACCAATGGCTTTTTGCCTGCTCTCACACTTACCAAGACACTGCATCTGATCTAATTGTCCCTTGTGGCGTCCTGGGGTGTAAGAGGGAACAGATGGCAATTTACAGTCTAAAGAATATGGCGACAGCTCCAGTATGTATATGTTTTGTTCACTTATGCCCAGGACTCCTCAAGAAGCCCCAGAAGTAGATTCTGGCAACTACAGAATTATAGATTAGCTGTCTGCTGAATTCTGAATGCACCATATTGGCACTGTTGCTCTAAAATATGTAGAGACAGCCCCAACTGTCACTGGCATCCATTCAAGCTACATAAAGTATTTGACAAGTCAACATTTGAAAACTGAGGGTGATTATGTTCATTGATCAAAAATAATACACAAGAGTCTTATAAATACACAGTATACTGTCAACTGATTGGGTTTCAGAGGACAGGCAGCACAGTGATCAATTGATCTTTCTACCTGGTTGCTGGTTCAATTCCTGGCAGCAACCAGAGTGTTGAGCTGCCCAACACATCTGCTACATGTTCTTAAGCAAGGCAATGAAACCTCGATGACTTGCAGGAGGAATTGTAGGGGGCAGGGACTGTGTGTCTGTGTAACAAATGGGGGAAGTATAGATGGATCAATTCCATGTCTTCTTCTTCTTCATATACTTAAAATACATCATTTTGATCATCATCATCTCCTTCTTTACTATCATCATCATCATCTTTTTCCATTTTCTTCATTATTATGTTCTTCTTTATCATCATGTCATCAAAAGCAGGTTGGCATTATCATCTTCATCTTCTTGTTGTTTCATCATCCTCGTCTTCATCCTCTTCCTACTCATAATCATGTTAATCTCCATTTGCATCACCTCTTTCTTCTTCATCATCATATTCTTCTTCTTCCTCATCTTCTTTATCTGCTTCTTCATCCACTTTTCCATTATATTCATCATCTTCCTTATCAACATCATCATTATCACCCTATTCTTCTCAATCATCATCATCCTCACTGCGATCATCTTCTTCTTCCAATAGAGGCCAGCCAGTTAATTTACAGTAAAAATGAAACTTCAATCGTTCTAATGTTGATGCAAGTCATTTTACTTGCACCCTCACTGGGAGGTCAATGGTCGGGTCCGATATCATAGAAGCATTCCTGTAGCTTGTAGAGATTCTCATGCATTGCTCAAGAACTTCAGTGGGGAGGATGCTTTCCACCATGAGTGTTTGAATCCTTATAGCTGAAGTGCCATTACTCTGCTCACTATTGTACCTGCAGCCAGTGTTGTTTTTGTTCACTCAAAACCAGGACCCACAGAGATGCAGACTGACAGAGCACCATGACCTTACCAGAGTCTGACAGATTCTTGGACCCAACTACACGTCATCTGAGATGATGACAGGGCCATGTGATGAATGAGTGTGTGTTTAGGGAGCCAGAACTCCAGTGGGACTGGCCTTCAGCAAATATCAATGCATCACAAACTCAGATGGATGGACTGCAGGCCTCAGTTTTATCACTTAACTACTTGTCTCTGGGTTAATAAATCTAGATTCCTGACTGACGATTACAAGTTTACCCCGATGGCCGCTGCTGCCATACTGTAGCCTTGACTTCATCAGATCGCATTCATGGCTGCCCTTCTCTGAACACATATTTTCATAAATGACACTAAAGAAGAAATATAGACGGGGTTTCTCCTCAGCTTCCTCTCACTTTTCTCATCTCCGCTGTCACAAACTCCAGTGTCTCATGAATCATAAAGGACAGCGAGGTTTTGCGGTGAAATGCAACACATTTGCAACACAAATAAAACACATTCACACAATTAGATTTATGTTCCTCTCAAGACATCCAACTTCTTGAAAAATCTTAATTGCTGGTTTTCTGGTTAATACACAAAGAACTGTTCCTCTGGGTCTGGAGGAAGAACAGGAGACATTTACTGATCTTTCACATCTCTCATCAACAGCCATCACTGTCTGATGAACCAAAGAATAACTTGCATCATCATTATCACCTGGGTGATGAAACCAGAAGGAAAATCACATGTTCTGCAAGAAGCAATATCCTGTCATTAATAACCCACTGCTTGTATCTAAACTACGCACAAAAGTAATGAAATTTGTGTTTGTGAGATTATTTCTTCTGTTATAAAAATGCTTCTTGGCAATGAATCTTATACCATTGGAAAGCCTGTTTTTGTCCCTTTAAATGGTGCCACATTTGTAAGGAACATGAAAAACTTCTCTGACAATGCCAAACAGCTTTTTGTTTTTTTTTGCTGTTGACTCGTAATTAGTAGATTGGACGTCTGTTCGGAAGTCTGAAGAAATGAGACATACTGGCAATTTAACAATTTAATCATTTAACAAACGCATGTGGAAGAACCATACACTGCCACACCAGCCTGGTACCTCCTCCTCATGCTGGTTACCAGCCTGGTCACACACTGCTGTGGGATGGCTTCCCATTCTTCAACCGGCATTTTTCGTAAGCATAGAAATAACAAATAGTTATTATAATAATTCTACCAATATAATTTGGTAGGAATAATCTACCAAACACAAATCTACTTTTTGTATGTAGTCATTATGTAACATTTTAAAATACAAATTCTGTAATATTAAGCTGAACTTTAAATTAACCTGAAGCTCAAAAGAAGACTCAAGAGTTTACAAGATGCAAGATTAGATTTTTGTTTTTAATGAAGACTTCCAATTTTTTCCTGTGTGGGGTGGATGATAGGTAGAAGAGCATGACATAAAAAGACTCAAATCACCTCAAGCACAGCAAGTTTCAACCAACCAATTATAGCTTCATGATTGTGGGTATGAATTTCTTTTTGGGGTTGAACAAAATGAATGACAGCAGATATGATCTTCTAGCAGACATGGTATTTGGAGCTCTGCTGTCTGTGTGCAGACACCATCAGAGAGAGCTAGAATCTAGATGATTGGCACAAAATTAAAAGCACTTTTATTAATCACACACTCCCAATATTCCCTCAGAGTCTCCTAAATCGGATGCAAGCTGATTTCTAAAAGACTTCATGTTCCAGTTAATGAAAATGGATTGGTAGTTAACGATACCATAGTTTATTAATTCATCCCTTCCTACAAGGGGCATAGACCACACAGCTGCAGGGCAGTGCTGCTGAAGCTCGTGGGGATTCAGAGTTTTGCTCCAGAACACTGCAGGAGGTAAAAGCTTGAGCCTGGATTTCTCTGCTCACTTACTCATAGGTAGCTGCTCCCGCTGTGATTTCTGTCAAGGTGCTCGACCAGGCCACTGTCATGACATTTTATAAAATGAACGTTTGATGTCTTGAAATGCATTGTGCTCCCTTCATGAAAGGATTACAGGATAGACATACAAAAGTCTCACATTGAAATGGAGCCACTTGTGTTCAACTCCTGCAATCGATGTTTATCTCAGGCAAAGCACAATAAGTCTTTCTTTTGTTCATTTGAGGAAAAACCTGTCACTTAAATTGGCTTTGTTTTGCTAATGATGTATATAGTATCCTCTTTTCTTTAAATTACTTATTTATACTGTGCTTCCATTCATGTACTTATGCTGCTCTAATACTTTAATTTCCCTGCATGTGATCGATGTGCATCTTATTCTTAGTGTTAGCTGTCATAGATGGACTCGAATCATAATCCTAACTAACCACGCAACAATGTATTTACACTGGGCAGCTTTTCAATATTATACTATTTAAAAATATACTAAAAACATGATAATTTAGTCTCTTGTTGTATAATAAACACACCAGAATCTACAGTTCAGCATCCATCAGCCTACAATTCCCACCACAAACCAGCTCACTCTAAAGCTAACAACACTTCTTCTGTCTCTTCTCTCTCTGGATGCAGAACCTATTGAGTTTTAACTTGAACCTCTCTCCTTGGAAACTGGTGACTGAGTGGTGAATCATTCGTTATCTAAACACAGCATGTGCAAAAGCACACTAACCACATTAGTAGGCATTGTGTGTGTGTGTGTGTGTGTGTGTGTGTGTGTGTGTGCACGCACCCCCCCACCCACCCAACAGTGGTGCTGCTTAGCATTCCCTTGCTGTGCTCAAGCTATGTTCACATGTGGCTATTCGCTCCTTATCTCAGGATGCACACAATCAGACACAAACAGGCACACACCCAAGCACACGGATAAACACACAGGCACATATGCACTGACACACAAATTCAGAGAGCAGTCATTAGGCTGCGATTAGAACATACAGTCCACTGACTCCAAATCAGCTGAGAGAAGAGATAACAATCCCATGGAGGACTTATGCAACCACACCAGAGAAAACCAAAAGTCTCATGTGCCTCTTTTATGTGTCTAAAGTTGTGTGTGAATTTTCTCAGCCAGACACAGCAGCCTGGAAGCGCACTTTGCCTCTTCAGAAGCACTTTCTGTATGTCAGCAGTTAGGAGCGCTTTGCGTGATTGCATATGCATTTGAGGGATCATTGTGCAGATAATTGGAGGAGATGTGGCTGTGCGTTCACAGTTGGACTTAGTATGTTCGCACAATTTGTTCCAATTTTTGTGTTCTGCACTTAGTGGACATGCATGCCTACAGTTTACCTCCACAGATGTTAACACGTACAGTATTTTGGCTGATAGATCTCTCCTCAGGACTGTGTGGGCGTAGACAGACTGTCTAAACGATTATTCTCATATTCTCTTATACACTTGCTCATGTTAAGGTCCAGTCACAAACAACAGAGTGGCTTTTAGAAATATTTGGTCCTAGAGGCTTGGTGATGTGGTGACTACTTACAGTGCTAGTTGGCGAACTACTGTGGCTGGCAAGGTAACCACTGTCCTGCTAATTAGCCAGAAACATGTTAGTACTAGTCAGTGACAACTTACATCTTTATCATTCTTATTAGTACATGAAGTATAAATGATCCAGCATAGCCCAACTTTAATCTGAGCTGAGGTTCAACTAGCCAGAATAACTGAAAACACCTGTGTGGGTTTGTAGGACCTTTTAGTTAATATAAATAAATGAATAAAAATAACTACAACACATGTTTGGAGAGAAAAGGTGAGCACAATATCTGACTGTTTTATAAGACTAAAGAAAAAGGATCATTATAATTAAACATGAACATGACGTGTAATGCCAAATCACTGTTGGTTGACACATGCACTCTTTTGATGACATGTTCACAGTTTTCATTTGGCTGCATTCACTCAGTGTTCTAATGAGACATCAGCCATATCAACACCATCTCCTCCCTCCACCTGCAGAGTTTCTGCTGGCTTTCTTGCTCGGTCCTGCTCAGCTCTCTTCCACAACCATAACTCCAATAAAGGGCAACGTTCTGCAGCATATTATGTCTTTTTGAGCCATACCGATAAACAGCAATTAAGCTCTCCTACATTCGCAGACTGCACATGAAGGCAGTCACAGGTGCTGACTGAGCTGCTGCTTCAGTGTGTCAGTAAATAAATCACACACAGATTGCAAACATAAATAAAACTCACAGCACAAATTCACTCTGTTTTCATGTGGGTAAATTTGGCCCAGAGAGATACAAATACCTACAAATGGTGGACATTATGAGTCTTGCTAGACTTAAAACATGAACACACTGTTCAAGTCAGGCATTTAACTTTGCAATTGATGAAGAGGCAATGAAAAAAGGATCTCTCCCAATCCCCAGCCCTCCCACCTGCATTATTAATAATACATGCCTTTGTTGTGTGATATATTTCCTCCTCTCCAGATGTTTCTGTTGAATGCCAGCTCTAATTATCTAGTGTAGGTGTCCGGTTCCTTGGTTCATAACGAGGTTATCAGCAAAGGCTCAGCCCATTTCGTAAATTGATTTTTATTTGTATCTAATCTTTATCAAAACATCTTTGCATGGCAACCAGAGAATGGTTAAAGTTAGGGAAAGATTGTGGTCATGTCTGTCTAGCTGTCCCTCCTCTCCAGGTACATTCCCTTTACCCCAGGATCCCACATTGCCATTTTACACCCATGCACCAAATGCCCTCAGACTTTCCCTCTGTTCCCACACACCTGTTCCCACTTCCCTCATCTGCTCTGCAGTTGCACTGCCTTCCCCAACAACCTCCTCACCTGCATCTCATTCCCTCATCAGCCTTATACTCCCCCATTTTTATTCATTCACTGCCAGGCCATCAAAGTTGCCATGTGCTTGATATCTTTGATTTCGGGCCACTAAAACCTGAACCTTTTGCTGCTTTACCTGTCTGTCTGCTAACCTGCCTGTCAACCTGCCTGTCTACCTACCTGTATCTGAGCCTGCCTGTAATCATTTTTCTACAACTCCACATTTGAAATAAATCATTGAACTGTGCCTGCTTGGTCACCTTCATCTGCATTTCAATCCTATCCCTGTTCCCTGTATTCACAGCATGCCAGAATGCCAGCTTCCTGCATGGCATTTGCTACATGCTCATTAACCACCCTGACTGCCACACCCTGATGTGTTATATACAGCACAAAACTTACTGCATTGGATGTAATTTGAGAGGTGCCCATTTGTCCAATATCATAGTACATCCTAGAGTTACTGGGCTGAACATACCCAGATATAATTTACATATTCTCCAAAAATGATTGTTGCCAACCACCAATCAGCATGCGTGTAATTTTAACTTTGTGTAATTTGATGCAAATACATTGTGTTTGTGGTATAGTAGTGTTGTAGTAGTGCTCTCTAGTTGATGCTGTCATCCAGAACAACAACACATGAGTTAGTATTTTTTTTTCTTTTCCTTTCTTGAGGATCCTTGTGACAGACTTGTTGGCCATTAGAGGGCTCAAACCCGTCACAGAATGTTCTCTCTAGCTACTTTCCCAAATGTTTCCCGCAAATAAGTACACTGCTGCTACAGTCCTTAGCAGGGTCACTGTGACCGAATGCAGAAACACAAACATCTGCCCTCTTACGACAGTTTTACCTCCTTTATTCACTCTGACAAATAGCTTGAATCAGACCTTGCCTATGGCACTGGCTCAGCACTAACACAAAGTCAAATAAAAGTACAGAGAGGTCCGGGCATCAGAGATAATTAAGTGGATGATGTATCGTATGTTTGCTGTCTAAGAGGGCAAAAAAGGGTTTCAAGGATTATATATTGATTTGAGACAGACAGCTGCATTTTCTTTTCTTTTGGTTATGGTTTTTGATAGGTACTCCGAGTCTAAACCATTCCTTCAGAGCAAAGAAATCTCTTTATCTCATTTATTGTACCCTTTCAAAGCCCATAATGTCAGTGTGTCTCTCTCCAGTAGCTGTTGTCTGTCATGGGGAATATGAATTTGACGTGGTGATATCTACCATTTATCTGTCTGTCCCCACTCTGCCCACACTGAATCCTTCGTGGCATTTGATTTCCTCAAATGTTTAATAAATCGTATTTGCCCAAGCATGCTGACTCAGAATACATTTTAATACATCAGCATCATGATAGAAAAACATTTACCCTCTGACAGAGAGAACAGTATTGTCACTGGTGTACCAGCGTTTGGCACATGCAAACAGCTCTTAGACAAATTGATCCTTTTATTGACATTTTCATTAACATAGTGCAGGATCTAGGATGGAACATGAATTATGCTTTTGTGACTGAGGCTTTTTAAGGAAGTTTCTGATTAATTGCAGTTAGCCAATTAACTGGTAACACAGATTTTACAGATACAGCTTATATTCCATGCTGTGCCAAATCACCAATCGTAAAAAATGTATATGCAGAAAAAAATCAACACATGTGAAATCATTTCGCAAAAGAGAATTCAAGAAAAGAAAAATCAAGTTGACAGAGAAAAAGGTATTTTGGTATAAACTTTGCTTTTGACTGCAGTAAAGCAGAAACAGGTGAACAGTTTTTGTCCTCTCGCACGTCAATTTCTTCTATGAACAACACTGAATTCCTTTCGGTCACTAACATCAGCATCAAAGCTCTGAGAAGAAATATTTATGAATAGTTAAATTACATATAACCTTGTCTAATAAGAATGATGCCCTGTTCACATTCATACTTCAAAGTGCAACCCCAATCTCTGCATCCTGTTTAACTCCACTGGAGCTGGTGTGGCTCGGGTGCCTTGCTCAAGGGCAACTGTTTAATAGTAAGAGTGAGAGAAAAGTGTTTCTCATTGAATTTCCCCTCCTAGTTGCTTCCTTACATGACTCACACTGCCCCATTGAAGAGTGGTGCATGGAAATCTGTGCATAGAATGTAAAGAAATCAGTGAAAAGATATTGCTGTGCATGTTGGAAATCCCAAAATGCAGATACCTGTACGAGCTCAGTGACTCCTACACTTTTTCATGCTACAGAAGGCACTTTTACAAATGTTTCAGATTAATGTAAACTGATCAGCAATAGATCCACAACCTCACAGCTGATTACTACTAAGTCATCCACAATAAAAATGTCACTTTACTCACCTCCTCTTGTTGCTCCATACGAGCTGACAACTATCAGGGCAACCTGTGCAATAATTCCCAGGACTTTTTTACTCCAGGGATCCATGATGAAGAAGAAAGATGCTGCAGAAAAACCTGCCGGGTGAAGGAGAGAGACAGTCTGCCTCTCCTGTACTCTTTACTCCACTCCTCCACACTCTCACACTTTCCAGATCTGATGAATTTTGCACTTCTGTGTCTGCAACGGTCACCAACATCTGACTGCCTACACGGCGAAGACAGGAGAAGCAAGAGGCTACTTTCTGTTCGACTGCACTCTGCAGAGTGGAGAGAGGGAGAGAGAGGGGGAGGGAGAGAGAGGGAGAGAGAGAGCTTTCCCCACTGCCACAGCCCCAGTGAAAGGTACTTTAGTCATTAAAAGGAAGTGAAGACCCTATGGTCTGCCAAAATCCTTCAGCAGAAAACCCACTGCAGGCTGCACTATTATGCTCTGACAATGTTTGAGAAAGAGCCATCTCAGGTCCCATTAGGCTCCGGGCTACTGCTCACAGTCTGTTTGTCATCATGTAATGCAGCAGCTCAGGTCTAGTGGTCACTGAAGGGATTCCCAGCACATTGACTTAGTCACTGCAAATGAATAAAAAATATCCCTGAGAGATGGGAATTAATGTGACTATTCAAAATCTAATTATAGGTTTTATTCTCTGTACTGCTACCACATCTCATCTCATACACTCCTTTAAGTTAACCACGTGAAATAGAGGTCTTGATCTCTTTTTCGGCTGTGGCTCAGGAGGTAGAGTGGTTTGCCCACTAATCGAAAGATCAGCGGTTCAATCCCTAGCTCCTCCAAGCTGCATGTTGAAGTGTACTTGGGCAAAATACTGAACCTCAAATTGTCCCCGATGTTCCTTTGGTGTCTGTGAATGAATGTGATGTTGTGTAAAAAGCAACTGGAGTGGTCGGGAGACTTGAAAGGTGCTATACAAATACAACAAATACAGAGCATTTTCTACAACCTAGCCAAAAAGCAGAATAAACCATTGTTGCAATGAAAAAATTACAGAAAACAAACAGTCAAAGCACAAACAATATGCAGTTAAGATGGGTATACAAGTTCAAGAACCATCCAAATAAATTGGAAACAAAAACATTCACCAAGGGTGCTATTTTCCAAGTCCTTGAAAATTGGCTTTAGTGATAACCATTGACAGTTTTAGGTTCTCCAGCTCCTTGTTCCAAGTGTAAAGTGCAGGGTATCTAACTTCTCCCCTGTGATATCACTGTCAAGTGTTGTTTCAGGTACAGCTGAGCACACTCAAGTCAAACAGTACTTCCATAAGTCGTTGCAACCAGTACCCCAAAATGACATGTGTGTACATTCAAGTGACAAAATGGCCGCAGTCATTATGACAGAAGCAAAGGAGGAAGACAGGTGACGTGTAATAGTCCGCATAGTGGGGAGGTCCACAGTCATTCCTTAAACCCAGGCAATGCTTTGTTCTGGGTGTCATGGACAATTTACTTTTAAGATTGGAGAAACACTGGTATTAAGTAACTTCAGTCCATCATTACTCGGGGAACCAACATCTGAACATCATAAGTGCAGTGGTAGTGGTTTGTGCACAGCTGAGGAAGGACACAGCCCAAAGAATGAACCCTCAAGGAAATGTAAAACAAACTGTAAATGTGTGCTTTTTATTTATTTATTTATTTTTTATTTCTGAAGATGCACTTGGGCATGTATTTGTGCAGCAATAGACCTGTCCAACCAGCCGTTGCGTGGTGTGTTTTTTGTCCCAACCCCTCTTTCTATGATGTCCAGTATGGTCCAACCTCTGTCTGTGGCCAACAGGAATTTGCTAATGACAATATTGGAGGGAAATCTCGCTTTTCGCCAGAGAAAGATGGAACTCTTGTCTGTCTGTCTTTTGTCTAACCATCCATTAGGAAGAGACGTCTGAAATGGACACAGATATAGTGTTTTGGTTTAAATTACTTTTCATTGATCCCCCTTGTGATTCCTGTAGCCTCATTTTCCTTTTTAAGTCCATCTGCACACCTTTATCTCATCTGTGGCATGTTCTGTGGCATTTACAGTAAATGTCTGTATTTTACACCCTAATGAAGGCTTTCAACTGAAATGAGTAGGTGTCAGCCATGCCATGTGAAAGGCTTTTTATTATCCTCAGGACTCAGAGTGCTTAGGATTGTTCGTTCTTTGTTATTGTTGTGGCCCTTGAGTCTAACTGTTTAAGCATGCTTTTTTATCTTGTGTTTAGCAGCACACACCCAAGTGGCTTTCTTGGCATGACCATATTAAGATTGGGGTTTTTTTTGCCATATATGAATTCTATCATAAACTTCCTCTATATTCAGAACATTGATAAGAAAGGAAAAAAGAATACTACAAATATGCAAAATTCTTTGGTATCCATTATTTTGCTGACTTGTCACATTGTCTCACCAGTTACCAGATGATCTGTTTTACATGGCTTGAGTATTTGTGGACATTTACTTGTATTTTATTAACAATGCGGTATTAATATTTTTATAAATGTGTCTTATGTCTTTGTGCTGCATGGCTTATGTGTTTGATATTACAAATCTACCAACTTTTAAACTATTTCTAGTAACATCAAGATTAATACAATTGGTTATTAACTGTTTTCCTTATCTATGTCTTTTTGCTTTGCACAGTTGTTGCCTCAGTGTTTTCCTTTTCCTGTTGCTTTGCATGATTGATGTTATCGGCATGTTATTGTACCATGTTTGTATTTCTTTCTTACCACAAGACTGCACTTGCAAATTAGCTGGATCGGCACTGGCACTGGCACATTTACAAAAATGTTAATTGATGTATGTTGTCCTGATAAATAAAGCAATGAGATGAAATTCAACATGATGAATAGGCATTTAAGTCTAACTTTTTCAGTTATTTGTTATTCATATGGGTATAGGCGTGTGTTGGAGCATACATCTAAACACCATAGTTGAATATAAACAGATATTTAAACTTTTTTATAATGCATGAAATATGGTAAGAAACATGTTTTCAACACGTTCTTTCCACCACAGAGACATGGGAAAGAGGACTGATGTGTCTACTTTTGAAAGGATGGATGTTTTTTTGCACATTACACAATCACTCCATTTGAAAACCACCGCACAATGGTAAGCTGAGAGATTTAATTTATCTGCATAGATTGGGTTTTCACACAAAATACTCAGTGAAGCAACAGATTATGCTGCAGTCTTTATCAGTATTATCACAGTCAATATTACTATTCCTGGATCACTGTACTTGTTTTATCTGCTATGATGGCTAACCACACAGCCACATGGATGTTAGAGAAGCTTTTCAGGAGCGGTGAGGTGGGCGACATGTGAATGAGGCAGATTCGTGTGTGGAGAGGGAGCAGAGAGACCGACTAATGTGTCGTACTGGGACTGGTGTTTTTGTTTTAAACATATTAGATAGCAAGAAAGACAGAAGCAGACAAAATGTGTTTTGTGCATCTGTATGCCTGGAAGGTGGAGACAAAACTGAGAAAAACACACAGTCTAGTCTACTAATCGTGGCTTTCAGCTCTGGATTTTGTTACTACATTTGGATGGATTGTTAACATTTCAATAAGGTTTACTCCGTTATCCTTGTCTCAGTGAGAAGAAGATTGTCAATGCTACTGTAGATTAATTCCCAAGCTGACAGTGAAAACATTTACTGCAAATATCTCTGTGTGTCTTTCACTGATTCAGTGTCTAAATACTGATTTTAAAAAAACTCCACTGGACTCATTTCATTTCAATGTTTTGGTTTTGTTTGATTGTGGCATTATCTTTGTCCAAGAAGAAAACACAATCTTTCAATGATGATAAGCATGAGCTTATTTAGTTGGGCTAACATCCACTGCAAATTTAACCATTATTGGTCACAATCACAAATGTTTCTGTAAGATCCTGCAGGAACTGATGTAAATGATTTCTAATATATATCCTATCTAAAAGAGGTCTGAGATTCAGTCCTCAGGCAGTATGGATTTAAGGCCACAACATAATTCTGCTGGTGTTTGGATAGGTTATTAATAATTAATACTTTTATTGTTAATAAACAACTTGCTTTGGCTGTGTTGCGTTCATTTTGAATTGACTTAGACTGACAGCTGATGAACTCATTCAGCTTGTTTTGAGTGAAACAACTGACTTGGCTTTGACATTGTGTATTTATTTTTTGGGGGGGTAAATTGCTTGTTTTGCTTCCACTTTGTCACTTTGCTTTGCATCTGGATTTGAGCCACTCTGCAGCCTCCTGCCAGGCCTCGTTTTGTATAACTCATTTTTAGTTTGCATACCAAATAAAGCCGGCCAATGACTGATGCACTCCTACTCTACTTTATATTCACAACACCTGCTGCAGGCTGTGTACGGATTTTGGCTTTGGCCAGCAAACTGGTCGGCCAAAACAGAAAAGACTCTTTGAGTTTGTTTAAGAGGTGAGCAGTGATGTTTAAACTTGATGAAAGGGGGAAAAATAAATAGATACTTTTTTCCTTTATCCACCATTAATGTAGAAGAATTTAAGCAATGACGGCTTGAAATTATTGTTAGTCTATTTTTTATTGTGAGAGAAGATGATTTTGCTGATGTCTGTAAATTGGCTTGATTAGCTGACAAATGAAGATTAGATTGTTACATTATAATTAAACATTTACTTCCCTCAAGATCAAATGAGAGACAGGAGAGAGTGAATACAAATCTTCAAGAGAGAAACTGAATTTTTGGGTATTTCTTTCTAGTCATTTAAATTTCAAGTAATTCGGTGATTTAGCAGCAATGTATGTAGCTGGAACTGTTGTTTCTGAACAGTGACAGCAGCCTCATGTATTTACCTGTAATTGAGTAATAAAAGAGTAGGAATTGTTTAATAAGTTCAGCATTGACAATGTTAGGTGAATGACAGTTGAAGCACTTCCAAACAAACACGAACATCTCCTAATTTAGTCATCAACACAAAAGATGTACAATTACATTAGTAAATACCTGGTTATTTGATATAAAGTCAATGGTACAAGTACATGAAGACATAAGGAGAAAAATCCACTACAATATTCTCAGTCTTATGACCAGTGAATGCAGGAAACAGGGATAGGACCCACTGCAGACAAAAGCAATTCAATGATTTATTTAAAAAAGCGAGAGCTCACAGGCAGGACAGCGAGGGTCAGAACCAGAAATGGCAGTCAACAGGCAAACAATTCCAAGGGGGCAGGCAGAAAAGCTAAAGTAAAAAAACAAAAAACATCAGGCAAAAAAAAAAAAAAAAAAAAAAAAAAATATATATATATATATATATATATATATACACACACACACACACACACACACACACACACAGTGGGTACGGAAAGTATTCAGACCCCTTTAAATTTTTCACTCTTTGTTTCATTGCAGCCATTTTCCAAAAATCAAAAAAGTTCATTTTATTTCTCAGTAATGTACACTCAGCACCCCATCTTGACAGAAAAAAACAGAAATGTAGAAATTTTGCAAATTTATTAAAAAAGAAAAACTGAAATATCACATGGTCATAAGTATTCAGACCCTTTGCCGTGACACTCATATTTAACTCAGGTGCTGTCTATTTCTTCTGATCATCCTTGAGATGGTTCTACACCTTCATTTGAGTCCAGCTGTGTTTGATTATACTGATTGGACTTGTTTAGGAAAGCCACACACCTGTCTATATAAGACCTTACAGCTCACAGTGCATGTCAGAAA
Source organism: Micropterus salmoides (assembly GCF_014851395.1). Taxonomy (NCBI): domain Eukaryota; kingdom Metazoa; phylum Chordata; class Actinopteri; order Centrarchiformes; family Centrarchidae; genus Micropterus; species Micropterus salmoides. Next base: position 25,016,234 of record NW_024041373.1, read on the forward strand.
TTTTTGCAAATTTATTAAAAAAGAAAAACTGAAATATCACATGGTCATAAGTATTCAGACCCTTTGCTCAGTATTTAGTAGAAGCACCCTTTTGATCTAATACAGCCATGAGTCGTTTTGGGAAAGATGCAACAAGTTTTTCACATCTGGATTTGGGTATCCTCTGCCATTCCTCCTTGCTGATCCTCTCCAGTTCTGTCAGGTTGGATGGTAAATGTTGGTGGACAGCCATTTTCAGGTCTCTCCAGAGATGCTCAATTGGGTTTAAGTCAGGGCTCTGGCTGGGCCATTCAAGAACAGCCACGGAGTTGTTGTGAAGCCACTCCTTCGTTATTTTAGCGGTGTGCTTAGGCTCATTGTCTTGTTGGAAGGTAAACCTTCGGCCCAGTCTGAGGTCCAGAGCACTCTGGAAAAGGTTTTCGTCCAGGATATCCCTGTACTTGGCCGCATTCATCTTTCCCTCGATTGCAACCAGTCGTCCTGTCCCTGCAGCTGAAAAACACCCCCACAGCATGATGCTGCCACCACCGTGCTTCACTGTTGAGACTGTATTGGACAGGTGATGAGCAGTGCCTGGTTTTCTCCACACATACCGCTTAGAATTAAGGCCAAAAAGTTCTATCTTGGTCTCATCAGACCAGAGGATCTTATTTATCACCATCTTGGAGTCCTTCAGGTGTTTTTTAGCAAACTCCATGCGGGCTTTCATGTGTCTTGCACTGAGGAGAGGCTTCCGTCGGGCCACTCTGCCATAAAGCCCCGACTGGTGGATTGCTGCAGTGATGGTTGACTTACTACAACTTTCTCCCATCTCCCGACTGCATCTCTGGAGCTCAGCCACAGTGACCTTTGGGTTCTTCTTTACCTCTCTCACCAAGGCTCTTCTCCCCCGATAGCTCAGTTTGGCCGGACGGCCAGCTCTAGGAAGGGTTCTGGTCGTCCCAAACGTCTTCCATTTGAGGATTATGGAGGCCACTGTGCTCTTAGGAACCTTAAGTGCAGCAGAAATTTTTTTGTAACCTTGGCCAGATCTGTGCCTTGCCACAATTCTGTCTCTGAGCTCTTCAGGCAGTTCCTTTGACCTCATGATTCTCATTTGCTCTGACATGCACTGTGAGCTGTAAGGTCTTATATAGACAGGTGTGTGGCTTTCCTAAACAAGTCCAATCAGTATAATCAAACACAGCTGGACTCAAATGAAGGTGTAGAACCATCTCAAGGATGATCAGAAGAAATAGACAGCACCTGAGTTAAATATGAGTGTCACGGCAAAGGGTCTGAATACTTATGACCATGTGATATTTCAGTTTTTCTTTTTTAATAAATTTGCAAAAATTTCTACATTTCTGTTTTTTTCTGTCAAGATGGGGTGCTGAGTGTACATTACTGAGAAATAAAATGAACTTTTTTGATTTTTGGAAAATGGCTGCAATGAAACAAAGAGTGAAAAATTTAAAGGGGTCTGAATACTTTCCGTACCCACTGTATATGTATATATATATATATATATATATATAATTTATTTAGTTGAAAGTTCAAATTGTATAATTTGTTGAGAACAAAATTACGTAACAACAGTCAATGGAAACAAAATCACCAACAGGTGGATGGTGTCCTAAGGGAATCTAACTTCGAGACCTGAATCGGTGAGCTCCTGGATAGTCTGTTGGGCTACTTGGAGGTGTCAGATAAGGTCCCAGAGCTTCTCAATTGGATACTGGTCTGGGGAATGTGACGTCTAGTCAATGGCATCAATGCCTTCGTCATTCAGGAACGGGCATTGTCCTGCACTAGGACGAACCCAGGACCCACTTCACCAGCATAAGGTCTAACAATGGCTCTGAGGACTTCATCCCAGTGCCTAACAGCAGTCAGGGTCCTGTTGGTTAGGTCTGAGCGATCCTCCAAAGACATGCCTCCCCAGACCATCACTGACCCACCGCCAAACCGGTCATGCTCTGTCCATTCTCTTGACACTCTGCTGGGAGACACAGCAAACCTTACAAAAACTGAGGTAGACATTGTGACAATTTCCATAAGAACATACACTGAGCTTAAAATATGCTGCATATACCTCTGATGTTGAGCTGGAGCCAAAGATTAGATTTTGTTCAAACCTGATAAAACATCAAAGAATATCAGAATATATTCTAGGTCAGTTTTCGAAGAATTTATTAATTATGTTTTAAGTTTTTGTTCCTGAAAGAAGTGTTATGAATTTTCTACAGGAATTTGCTTCTTCTGCATGGCAACTATGGCTGAATCTCATAGGTAGCTTATTATTATCTGTACTCTGCACATGCGCTGGCGTCTGTAGCTACCTGTCAGAAGCTCCGTCTTAAACCAGACTCTTATCCAGTTTTAATCCACACTTTTACGTTACCGTAGGCCGTCTCTATCCTGCACCGTCGGGTAGCCCTTCTCTCAGGTGTGTTACTGCTACTCCAACACAACACTCGGCAGCTCACACACTCCATCCTCAGTCCGCACCCAGTGTTGAAGCAGATTCTGCTCAGTCCTGGTCTGGAACCGGCATCTCCTCGTCCCCTTTTCTCCCCAACCACACTAATAATTGGTGACTCCATAACCAGAAACATCCGTTTCTTTAATGCTACCACTCACTGCTTCCCCGGTGCCACCATGGCTAACATTTTAAATAAATCCAGGACCTAATGCCATCGCTCCCATCCTCCATCACAAGAGTGATAGTCCATGTGGGAACAAATGACACAGCTCTTCAGCAGTCTGAGCTAAATGTCTTTAACATTTTTAAGCAGTGTGGAAAGTCTGTTTTTATCTCTGGACCCATTCCCACAGTTGGTCGCGGTGCTGGCCGCTTCAGTAGACTCCTTGGCCTCCACGACTGGCTCCAGTCCGCCTGCAGGGCTCACGGTGTGTGTTATGTCGATAACTTAAATATTTTCTGGCAAAGAATGTCTCTTTTTAAGACAGACGGACTTCACCCAAACAAACGGGGCTCAGAAATGTTAGCTGCGCACATACAACATGTGGTGCGGTCCTCCCCTCAGGACTTGTGAATGACTAATCATTCATGCAGCACACCTGGACACACCACCGCTCACTGAACAGATCTCTGCCTCACTGCCACAAACAACTGTCTCCACCTGCTGGCATGTAAAGCTGTCTGCTCCCAGCGCTGTTCCACAGACTTCTATTCCTGTCATCATCACGCATAGACCAGTAAACTGAAATGTGCACATCCCACACAGAAATATTAGTAATCTCTTAAGGATTAGGACAACTGCACCAACTCCAGCACTCAGAACAAACTCATTTAAAATGTCATCAAGTACGCTGTGATGAATTTAACTCCTTTGAAGTTCTGACTCTTAAAGTTGGAGGGCTGCAACCTATCATATTTGTTATAATGTATCGCCCCCCAAAACCGCCTGGAGGATTTTTATCAGAGCTTCCTGAATTTTTATCTACTCTGGTTTTAAATTATGAGAGAATTGTTCTTTGTGGCGATTTTAATATTCATGCTGATGACCCCACCAATGTTAATGCAACTGACTTTTTAAATATGGCCACTTCTTTTAACTTCAAATAACATGTCAAAGGGCAAACACATAACCGTGGTCATACACTGGACTTGGTTTTTACCCTGGGTGTCAGCATTTCCTCTGTGGAATTAGTGGACATGACCATATCTGACCACAGATGTATTGTTTTTAGCTGCGATTCTCCTGTTACTCATGCCGCCTCACCAAGCTCCGTGTGTTGTCGCATCTTTAATGAACAAAGTGTTTCAAAGTTTTGCACATTCTTTCAGAGCCAAAGCCAACACCTGTCTGATTCCAACACCATCAATCTGGTCGATCACTTCAATCATATCTGCTTGTCGTCACTAAATATTACTGCTCCTCTAAAGGTTAGGCCTACGTCTAAAGCTAGTAAGCAACCCTGGATAAATGACAGCATTCGCAGCCTAAAAAGGGAATGCAGGAAAGCAGAGCGCAGATGGAATAAATCCAGTCTCCAAGTCCATTACCTCAGTCTGAAGGATTTATTAATTAACTACAATAACGTGGTTAAGGATGCGAGAACACACTATTTTTCTGAACTCATTACTACTCATAAACACAATCCCAGGTTTCTGTTTAAGACTGTGGATCAGCTGGTAAACCCAACCCCTCCTCGTGCCTCAGCTGGAAGTAATGATGACTGAATTGTTTTTATCTTATTTTACCAATAAGGTGGTGTCAATCAGAGCCTCTATTACCCACGCGGCCTCTTACTCAGAGGTTCCTCACCAGCAACAAGAGAGTTTTAACCAGTTTTATCCCATCCCAAGTCTGATACTAAAAACAGTATCACAAATGAAAGTGTCCTCCAGCCCACTTGATGTAATACCTACAAAATGTTTACTGAAAGTAATAGATTCTGTTGGGCCCCATTTGATCTCTGTTTTCAACAGCTCCCTATCTACTGGTTGTGTCCCTGATTATTTTAAAACAGCTTGCGTTAACCCACTTTTAAAGAAACCTGGTTTAGATCCCTCCCTCCCACAAAATTTTAGACCAATTTCAAAACTGCCTTTTATTGCAAAGATTCTAGAAAGAATTGTGTCCAAACAGCTGCTCACTGTGCTGGAAAATAACAAATTATTTGAAAAGTTTCAGTCTGGTTTCAGGAAGTACCACAGCACTGAGATTGTCCTGCTTAAAGTCACCAATGACCTTTTTATATATGTTTTTTGTATTTCTTTTCATATTTATGCTGATGACACACAAATATAATTGCCCGTCAGATCCACATACTCTGGAATGCTGAGTTCACTTAACAACTGCCTTTGTGAAGTTAAAAAATTTATGTCAAATCATTTCCTCCAGCTGAACTCAGACAAAACAGAAATCCTGGTCATTGGGTCACCTGTGGCAAAGAACCTTGGTGTTTGGTTTGATAGTAATTTAAATTTCAAGCAGCACACCACAAAGCTTGTTCAATCATGTTTTTATCAACTTAGAAATATAGCAAAAATTCAATCTGTTAACTTTTAAGGACACCGAGACCATTTTACACGCCTTCATCTCATCACGCCTGGATTATTGCAACAGCCTTTTCACCTGTTTAACCCAAAAATCTACTGATCGACTCCAGACTGTCCAGAACTCAGCTGCCAGGCTTTTAACCAGAACAAAGAAATATGACCACATTACTCCTATTTTAGCTTCATTACACTGGCTCCCAGTATGTTTTAGAATGGACTTTAAAATTCTATTGATTACTTTTAAAGCTCTTCATGGCCTCTCACCTTGTTATATTTCTGACCTTTTAGTCCCATACGCACCAGCACGTACCTTGAGATCCTCGGGCAGAGGTCTGTTGTCTGTTCCAGAGTCTCGACTGAAAACTAAAGGGGACAGAGCGTTTGCTGTCAGGGCCCCGAGGCTCTGGAACAGCCTGCCCGAGGAAATCAGATCAGCTGAGTCAGTGAACTCTTTTTAGTCCCTTCTTAAAACATACTTTTATAGGAGAGCCTTTCCTGATTTTATTTGACTTTATTTTATCCCTTTTATTTTATTCTATTTTACTTATATGTGTATTTTAGTCTTTTCAATGTTTTCTTGCTTTTATCTTGTATTGTTTTTGTATTATTGTCTTTACACTTGTTAAAGCACTTTGTAACTTGTTTTTGAAAAGTGCTCTACAAATAAACATTATAATAATTATTATTAAGAGCCATTCTTTTTACCAAACCAATGTAAAAACATACGTTTTCAGACAAAAAGAGATAATGAAAACTGATGACCATAACATAAACCCATGATATTGTTACATTAGATGTTTTTTTGAGGGATAACTTTGATATCACAAAGAAAAAAAAACAGCATCTTTCAAATAGGAATTCAGAGTGGTAAAAAATATTTCTGGCAAGCTAGCGGGCAATTTAAAGTGCTGTTGTACAAGGAAAAAAAGAAAGACGCAACTTTTTGCAAAAAACTATACATGAATTTGAGTCATGATTTCTTTTTTCAGTCTCTGCACAGGCATGCCTTGTTTAATGGACCGCCTGAAGCCTTTCTTTCCTAGAAAACTGCATCCTCTTGCAGTTTGGAAGCGGGACTGTCTTTTTCAATTAATTGCACAACACTGTCTGAAACACTATGACAAACAACAGAGCTCCTCAACATAAGGACTTCAGGTTTATGTGCACCCCTGCCTGGTGCTGCTCATTTCAGAGAAGTAGCTTAATTTCCATTATCGACTGTAGTTTGTTTTCCATTATTGACCACGAGAAATGTTTGTTTTCTTTGTGCCGCTTCTGACCTCCCAACAGCTACCTTGGATACTATCTCCTCATGAATAATGTTAAGAAACATCAATGAAAGGGAGTGATTCAGTCTCCCGCTCCCTACCTTTGAAAAATCTATGCCTGGAAACTCTGTACGTGGTTACTGTAAGAATCATCAATTTGTGAATTTCAGTGTATTGCAGGAGGTAGAGAATGGTGTATTTTCCCTCAACCTGTCTTGAAAACCTGAGGAAAGAGGGATAGCATGTAAGCATTTAGATTACAAGAACAGACAGCAGCACCTTTGTGGGTTGGGCCACATTAAGTTGATCAAAACATAATGAAGTTGAAGACGCAGTGGATGGATTTGAGGTGTAAACTGTGGCTGCATTGCTGCTGTCTTTGTGTCTCTATAGCTTTCAAGCATTTAGTGGCCTAGCTCAGAAAATGTCACTGATTTATTGACTCCCTAGGTGCTTCTCCTCGGATCAGTGGATGGGACTCTGCTGGGTTTTTTTATGTTTCAGCTGGGGACAGAAAGTGACCAGACCTTTGCAGTTAAAGTTCCCTAACTTTGTCACTCTCTGTCCATTGGGCTCAGGCTTTTTGCATGCATGTTCATGCAGTGGCCATTCAAAATAGATATCATTTGGCGTGACTTTCAATTAGGTAAAGCAGAAGCAGAACCAGGTTATCGCTACTGTCAAATGTAAATAAATAAATTATGACAGTATCGGATATGAACTCAAGAACTCTTGGCTTGATTCTACAAGCTTTGACTCTTTGACTGGATGACTAGCTAACAGGCTGGCTTACTAACTGACTGCTCTTACATTTTCCTCCAGACAGACGACAGTTTTTCTGTGGCTTTCACATCAGTGAGCAGCGGTGTGAATGAACTCATATCCTTTTGTGTTCTGGGAGCGTTTAGGCTGAGCTCACGGTGCTGCTGGGTATTGACGGGGGTTGTGAAGCGTGATATTAGGCGCAGGCCTTCGTGCCGGGACACCTCAGAACCTTAACAATCTGGAAGCATTGCTGACCTCTCTGCAGTTACTGACAGAAGTCTCTTAGCTGGAAGAAAACGCAGCTTTGGGTCAGGACTTTCGGTTCAGATAACGGGGGAGAGTCAGAAGGTAAATATGATGTCAGAAGACAGATTACTGAGCAGCATGGGGCATATGGTATGTACACAGCACAGAACAGTGTCACATATGGCTAAATATGGCACCTTTTGACTTAACTGGTTGATATGCACTAAACCTGATGCTGAGATAACTAGGAGTTGGTTCTGAAGATTTGGTTTCTTGATTTTGAGACCCAAACCTACTGGTAGAAAATGAAAGACTGTCTCAACATATAATCTGTACTAACTTTAACTTTACCTATACCATTTATGAATGTAAATTCATAGCCAGGCAAAACACAAAATGCACCCAGACTTGAACATAAGATACGAAACACATAATAAAATACACACAGGACATGACAGAAATATACAAAACATGCAAATCTACCGCACAAGCTTACATAAAATACAGAGTCAGTCAATTCTTAAAATAATAATAAATTGCCTTCATCACCACGTGCTTCAGTCACTCCTACTGTCAAAATCTTTACTTATAATATAATTTCCTGCACATCAGTATATATTACTTTCTATGGCTGTACCAAACAATCCAGCTCAGCATAGGGACATTAACAAACAGCTCTTTTATCTTTACTGATCATTTCACCACAAACACATACACCATGCTGCTCAGTGAAATTGGTTTAAAGATTGATATCGCTCGGTCTGACCTGTATGTCTGTTAACAGCATTACATTCAGTAAGTAAATCAGTCACAGTGGTGACCTTCGACCTCTGCAGTGGGGTTTTTTCTGTGTGCAATCATTCAGTAAATCTGACCCCACAGATTTTGTTTCTTTTCTTTGTCATTGTCTGATATGGCAGCACTATAAATATCCCGCATCTCTGGCTGTTATTTAATTTCTCTGTGAGTGCCGCACAAAATTTATGGTAAAAATCTCCTGCAGTTTCTCTGCAGATTTCTCCATAGGGCACGTATCTCTGCTGCCCGGCTTAGCATGCTGCAATCAGGAACAGGCGAATTTATAACTGAGACAGAGATAACCTCTGCTCTCCAACCCACTCACAGTTCGTATCCAGGCTAACGATTCCTTTTCTGTGTCTGGCTCAATCCTTTGTTGTCACTCTCTCTCTGTCGCTCTGTCTCTTGGCTGCTTCCTTGACGTCCTTCACTGTCACTGCCAACACCTGTTTCTTCTCACCCAATCTCTTGCTGACAAGAGCAGCGTTAATCTCAGCAAAATGTTATCTTCTTGAATGGAAGGGGAAATACAGCAGGGCTTTCTTTTTGTAACCTTTGTGTTCACGTTGTGATGATTAGCTGTAATTCCCTGATAAGTGTGAATAAATAGGGTCTTGTAGCGTGCACAAAGGGAATATTCAAGGTCAGTGCTAGTCATGTCAACATGGCATTAAATACAAATTCACAAGTCAACTAAAAAGGCATATATGAAAACAAATAATCAAATACACATTTGATTTGTTTTCTCTTAGGTTTCATAGTCTCATTTTTGAAAGAATTAAAATTGCAGCAATACACACACACACACACACACACACACACACACACACACACACACACACACACACACACACACACACACACACACACACACACACACCATTAATGCAATCAATTATTTTCTCAGATCCCAGTATGATGTCTTTTTACTTATTTATTCCAAGTGGTCACCTTAGTCTAGTAAAAAAATTAATAACAGAGGAAAGCAGCACATCCTCAGTCATTTCTCCTTAATATACCATATGACCATATATACCATAAGTATCGCTGTCTGTCAACTGACCAGTTGATTAATTGACTAATTCTTTCAGCTCTAAAATTAAATTAGTAAAATCTTGTATATGTCATTTGGTTAACAGAAATTCCGACTTTATTAACTAAAAAGAAAATCTGTAACAATCACTTAGCCTGGCACCAACATGTTGACAAAAACACAAATAACACATGAATGAGCTCTATAAAGAAGTCAATTACAGAATTGTGATCTCGTGTATTCAAAACCTTTGGCAGGACAACAGGTCATAAAAAAATCTTTTGTTCTTTCTCGTCACATTCCTATTCAAAATGCAAATCCCATGTAAGAGGAATTAAGATGAATCCCAGGTCAAATTGATGTTCAGCTGTACTCTTTATGTAAATTATGCACTACATTAGATTAAACACCTCAAATCGCTTTGTCTCAGTCAACAGATTTCATTGCTCTGTGGTTAATTCAGCATTTTTATTCTGTGAAGGCTGCACAGCTTCTTGAAGCTCTCTGAGCTCGGCGTTACGGGGCTCTGAAATTGTCCTCTGCAATGAGATCCATCTCAGTCAATGAAGATGTGCACATTTACAGTAGTTACTCTACTGTTTGAAATGCCTACTGCTGGCAGTTTATTGTGGTAAACCAGCAGAGAATGGAGGTGACAAATTGATGAAGAGCCTAACGACTGTAAAGGATGGTAACTGAGCTCTTTGTGCATCAGTGGCTTCAGGTTCACAGGGTTAATGGGGTATTTCTCATCTAAAACCGTGATGGCAAGTCTGCTATAGAGTGAATGCGTTGATGTCACTTCCGGAACACGCTGGCAAAACATCTGTGACCATGGCTGCATTTAGCACACCGTAAGTAAAACAAGTGATTATTTGCTCAAATTAAAAGGCAGTCGGACTCGACAGTGATCCTTACCAGAACCAGTGGTCTAGCTCTTTCACATTTTAGATGTGTTATTTGTGTTTTAGCTGATTCAAGCTAACACTACTGTTCGTCTTTCTGCCACTCAGTGACCGTAACTGCGTTCTGTGACATCATGCGGACGCCCTTTATAGAGGACTGCGAGTAATGTAGAGAGGATAGAGTGGGACGTGGAGGAGAGGATACGAGGTGGTGAATTAATGATGTAATCTAGACCTGTGCAAGAATGTCTGAAATCAATATTTGTCTCTTATTCCTCTTTTCCCCCCCTTTTCTTTTTCCTTTTGTCTCTCTTCACCACTTTGCCATTATTCCTCATCTTATTTACAAATATACAAAACTATATATGTACAGTATTTGGTAGGCTTACTTAATATTTTAATAGAGCCTATGTAATAACAATGTGAATATATTAGTAGTTCACTAAAACACATTAATATTACAAAGTTATCAAATATAAGGCATTATCAAAAGGCTATTTTACTAGGGTCAAATTTATTATTCCATAGACCTTCACACGGCGTCACACTGTCCACAACGTTGATCATATTGTCACTACATAGAACACATTACACTGTATCGGCAGCGCTGTTAGCAGCACTGATGTTTGGGTTTAACTGCTATCGGCTCTTGTTAAGGCTGTTGATCATCTGTTGCTGTACCTGAAGGTGATGAGATAATGACACTTTTGTTTGTCAGATTATAAAAATACTGCACTATAAAACAAATTTGGAGATAGGTAAACAAGAGCTGATGCAGTGATATGTTGGTGAATTGTCTCTCTCCATCTCTTGTTTGCTCTCTTATTACATAAATTGCATCTTGTTGTTGTAGGTACACAAGCATGTCCATGCTCTGGTGTAGGTGCACGTGTAAACCAAAACCAAAAGTTGGATTAATAGATGTGGGAAGCATAACAAACACCTATTATAAAGTTTTTATGGTAAATGTGTTAGCAAACAATCACATATTTACATGATCGGCAGTAATATTATTATTCATAGTCATGGTCTGCCCACCCGACGAATATATGATCAATAGTTTTTTTAATCTGTGAATTTTGCATGCTATTTCATGATACAGTGTACTGTGGAATGACAATAAAGAATTCTTGAATTTATTAATTCTTCTTTTAACTATGTTTTGGTCTCCACCAACTACTTGCAAACTTTGTCTATGTGCCATTCTGTAATGAGCAGTGAGCACACTGTACAGTGGGTTTATCATAGATTTTGCTGTGGCTGGAAAAGAAGCTGATGATGGCGGTGGGAGTGAACAACAACAGTAAAGTTGTAGGGCGTAAAACCAAAACACTGGCCTGAAAGATGCTAAAATGGTCCATAAAGCTGTGGGGAACTGCAGAGTCAGGTGATGGGGTCGTCTGTATGAGCAGATCTAGATCTAGATCTTCAGAAAAACCTAATTTAAATTACAAGACTGTCCTCATGAAAAAAGCATAGCATCAATTAAGAAAATGGCTAAATCCATCGCATGTTTACGTTCAAGTGACAATGCCCTCTAGAGGCTGTAGTAATTATGTCTCTTGTCCATCTGGAGCAAAGGAGGAAGTAGTGTGATAGCAGCGAAAGGTTAATATGTTCTTAAATTCACAGGCCAGTCCCACAAAGATGGATTTCACATCTGTTTTGTAGTTCCTTTATCTGATCACATAAAAAAGAGGATGTTAATTTGAACTGAAGCAATCCTAGCAGACGTTTTCCACCCCTTTTTTGTGTGAACACATCCAAACATTGCCAGACTTAAATAATGAGATTTTGTTTCCGCCTGCAGGAGAGATTTGTGTAAAATTCCACAATGTTCAAGCTTTCATCTAACCTCTCATTAGATGGGCTCCTCAGTATTTTTGTTCTGTGGCTTGAATTTATACACATATAAGGCGTGTTGTACTTGTCATTGTCTTTCTGCTCACTGTTTCACCAAAGGTTCTTATGTGGGCAATTTTTCATCTGTACTCAAATTTATTTTAGCCGCCTGCCTCTATCTCTGTCTCTGTCTGTCTGTTTGGAGGAAGAGGGGCAATACATCAGATACCTTAACTTTTCCTTTTGTCTTCGGGGGCAAAGAGGTCTGCAGAAAAGAAGCCAGAATAAAAATGTAATTTCTGCTGAAGTGAGACAGTGACACATTTTACAGTCCGTGACCTCTGCACTGAAGTGTTGTGGAAAAGTTTCAGTGGTTGGATTGTTTTGTTAATTGGTTTTAGTGTCGGGATCCTGCTTATGGTTTCAATACTTAGGAAGTCTTTGTGGAGGCTCTATTTTTGAAATATCATGCAATATGAAATTTGTGTTTTAATGTGTGAAGAGACTGTCTGTGTGTGTGTGTGTGTGTGTGTGTGTGTGTGTGTGTGTGTGTGTCTCGTCATGTCCTTTTACATGAATTCCATCTCAGTGGTTCTGCCAAAAACCAACATGCACTTGAAACAATTAGGAAGAGACGAGTGCAAACGACTCGAAATTGGCTCCAAACAGCATAGACATTAAAGTATCAAATTATCAACAAACAACTAAAATTGGGTCCTTTATGTCCATTTAATGATAATCAAGAAGTAGTGACAAAGCGTGGGCAGATGAAGGGACTGCATTCAGTCCGGGCCACGCAGTGAGCAGCCTGTCTAATGTATTCCTGTCCCTTTGTAAATGTGTCATTTGTTGCATTTCAGTTTGTCGCTTGCAAACACTGATAAGGGAAATGGAAAAGGGAGCCTTGGATCTCCTCCAAGTTTTTAAAAAATGTTTTCCCTCTTGTCGTCCTTCATTTTGGAAGGTCTCACACACTCTAAAAATGTGAAGCTTCATCGGAGGTTCTTTAAGGGACCATACTGGTTTTTGTTCATTTTGTTTCAGTATAAAATGGATTTTACAGAAACTTGACACTTATTGTTTTATAGATTTTTTGTACATGTAATAGGTTTGCAAAGTGAAAAACCCCGAAGTCCACCCCCAAAAGGAGTTACATCTCTCCCAGAAAACACTTCTCCTGAACTGCCAGATAACTCAATTATAGTCCAGCCTTTACTTCCGTAAACTATCTGTGTCTAACTAACATACGTCATAATGTTTACCTAGCGGCTACTGTGGCGAAAGATATTAAATAATTTGTTACAAATTAATAACTTACCACTATGAAATGTCTTGCTCCAGTCTAAGTTGCAAAGCTGGTACTGGTGGTGAGCATTTTAGTACAACCCCTAAATAAAATTATGAACCTGAAAATGAGCATAATGACCTCTTTAATATTTTTCACACTTTATAGTGACCATTTGGTCACACGATTTTTTGGTTAGTTTCATGCTGCATTGTGAGTGGGGAGTGCTTTCAAAATAAAAAAGCACTGCATCTGTCACTGAAACTTAAATCAGAAGATAAAAAATATACATGCATTAAAAATTATGAAAGGGATCATTTGGATTTGGTAGTATTTCACAGTATTGTTGTGAACAGGGCTGCAAATTAACACACGGCAAGTGTGTACCAAATGTGGGTAGATTTTCCTTTGGTAACTAAATGTTGGTCAGTTAATCGGTCCCCACTGTACCAAGGGATCTAAAATACTGTAACACACTGATTAGGGGGGTTCATTGGTTGTTGTTTATGTTCATTTCATGTTGTGTTTGATTGGCGTACATTTGTAAGGGGGTGGGCGTTGGGGGATATAAGTCGGGAGGGAAAGAGGGGAGAACGTAGCTGCTTTCATACAGAGACCCCCTCAATAAATCTGCCAATATGCCACATTCGCTCATTCACAGTGAATAAAAGTTGGTGGCATAATCCTGCAACCCTGTGTTCTTTTATATAGTGGTCCAGCTTTACCAGAACCAGTGGCGTACAAAAAGACTGTTACGTGTAACACATTACCGGAATGATGGCTGTGACTTTTCGCGTTCCGTCTCCAACATTCACTGTCAGAAGCGCATAAAATTTGTGCTTTCATACAGCTCACCAAGCCGGCATGTTGGCGTAATACTCCTGTAAAATAATACAGTGTGAAAGCGGCTTGCATTAGGAACTACAAAAGTTGTGTTTGCGTGTCATTTACCATATGTAGGAACCAAAACCAACAGAAAAATGCTGACGAAAAGGAGGCTGAAGCAGAACGTAAAAGAAAGTTGGAGGTCCAGTCTAGTGTCTGATCCACTGTCAGATCATCTTATGGTCCAGCGGTCCTCCCCAGAGATCAAGCAGTATGATCCATAGACTGTAAGCTGCAGGACTCAACTCAAACAGGAGACCAGACTTCCTGGATTGTAGAGCGTAACAATTTACTGTCTTCAGTACATTTAATAGCAACAATATAATTTAGCTTAAAATTTAAGTTTGTATTCAACATAATACCTGATTATCACAATTAAGAGTACTGTAACAAATGTATGTGACACAAAAAGGCAGTTTATTATTTTGGCCGGTAAAAAATATGCTTCAAATGCAGTTTTTTTTAAATGACCAGTAGCAATGTAAAATAGCAAATCATCATACAACTGCTCCTCAATTCAAAGGGAGCAAGGCTAAAATATTCTTAAAGGGTTCCTTAAAGAACTCTTGTATTATTGGACCATCATAGCCCCTATAGAGTGAAATATGTTTCTGGGATTTCCGCTGGTTTGCAGAAAAAAAAAAAAACTAAACGTTCTTCAGAGACTTTTTACTTCCAGAGTGCAGATGCTCCACCCTGCCATTTGGTATTCTGTTTATGACTGTGGAAACAGAAACTCTGTCATTTTGGCTGTGCTGCACAATCAAAGCCGATCCAAGGGCTTTGATTACATTTTAAAAAGAAAAATAACAGTTTTCGTCAACCTGGCGGACGAGTCAGCCTGCCTCATTGTTATTTAGCTTCTTTTGTTTTTTCAAAGGAATCTGTGATTGTGAAGTTTTCTTGCCATCAGCCCCTCACACACACATACAGACCCACACTTCAAACCAATCAGTAGTCGGAGCAGCCACCTGCACTGCTCCATTAGTGGACTATGAAATGAAAGTTAACAGATTCATACCATGAAATATGACCAGCAAAGGCCAACTAAGACTGTGCTGAATCACAATGCTGCTTAAACTACTCAATAAAATTAAAATCTGTCACAACTTTTCCTAACTCACTTCCATGTGTGCTCTGTGTCTGCACTGATTTGCTCTTCAATTAATTAAGGATAGCAGCATAATCACAAACCAGCTGCGGCAGGGCCTTTAAGCCAGACTGGGGAACAGTTTTGCATTAAGATAATAAATAGTTTGGCTGTTTCATAAGTTACATGGTCTGTAGCCATGTGTGTGTACTAGTACAGTTTCACAGCGTCCCTGTAACCATAGTAAGTAACTCTACTCCTGCTTGCGTGTGCATGTGTGAGAGGAGAGGGCGAGACTTTAGTATATTTCTTGATTTGATGTGAAAATAAAGTCACTGAGGGTCTGAAAAAGGTAGGCAGTGGACCAAACCACTGTGAGGCATATGAGGGGGGGGCATAATCTTTTCAGAACTTCAAAACGCATTGGACTCATAGTGGAGAGTAAGATCTGTTTGTGTACCAAATACATTTACTAGAAACTGATGGACAACAGTGGTTAAATTTACATTTTTGGATCTAAATTGCCAGGGACAATAGCTGGATTTCAGTAGGAACCATCCCTACTAAATTCTAAGCTCTTAGTTTGCGGCATGTGGAGCTATCAGGGGTCTCTGGGAGAAATACTTTCTGCTTTTCTATTTTCTTAACCCCAACCAAGTAGTTTTGGTGCCTAAACCTAACCAAGTAGTAAGGTTTTCTGGCTGTAAGGCCTGGGGGTAATCTTCTCCCACGTGCCATAGTGCGTGAATTTCGACAGCGTAGTGTTGTCTGAAATCTGAGACTTTACGCATGATTGTAACATTTGACCGCTTTTTATTATTATTATTATTTTTATTGGTGAATTGCAACCAAACTGAGTATTTTCACCAAAATAACCCACTAAAAATAATGATGGCTTCTATTGGACAACAGTATAAAGGTACTTAGTGGAAAAAACACATGTTAAACTCAGCTACGTAGCCAAGGTTGTGACTGTTGTGTTCTCTGCCTGCTTTGTTTAGCTCCTCTGGTGCTTTTACATGCGTGTCCCTTCAGCTTCAGGCCTGATGCTGTTTCAAGGGAGACAGCTCATCACGATGAGTGACGGGACGGATGTGAACTACGGAGTTCAAGCATAACTGGAATCAAGCATTCAGTGGCTCAAGGCAAAGAGTTGCATAAAGTGACTTTAATCATTATAATGGTCTTTATTCCTCCTTGTGGAGAATTTCATTCAGATTCAGTGACTTGCTCAAAAGACACTTAAACAGCTTGTATGCTTTCCAAATTGGAAAGCTCGAGAGTCCCTGCTCAAACCTCAGTGATGCCCGGACTGCCCTCCACTGGACTCCAGCTGAATCGAGTTGACTTTAAGGTTTGATTCCTTGCTGCTGAATAAATAACTGGATTTCCCCCAGAGCATATTGCAGAACTTTCATCATCCTTTAGATCTATATTCAAAGCACTTTCACATATGTTGAGTGTAGAATCAAGATAAAAAGGTGTTAAAGCATCTGTTTCAAGGGACTCCTTGCACATCTGCATCATCTTCTTAAGACTAATGAAAACGCAGTAGTTTTCTATGCTTTCATTTTTGTTATAGTAAGTTGTAGCAGATCTAGGCTACGTTTAATTTAATACAGTTATGAAAATTAATATTTTCGGGAATATTAATTTATGCCTCGAAACTAGGAGCACCACCTAAAGATTTGCTTGTCCGCCCAAGGCTTTCGGTCCTTGAGTACAGCCTGAGAATTACACGGATTTCTGGTAATTCATTAGTTGTTACTGGTTCAGTTATTCTGAAATCGTAAACTATACTCAGTCAGTCAATCTCAAATCTGAGGGTCTATGTATAGGGACTCTAGATTCTTAACACACACACACACACACACACACACACCTGTGCTCAAGGTGAATTTATTAACTAACAAAAGAGAGTACAATAGTGGGGTAAATGTGGTAATATTACAGGGACAACAGTCAATATGACAACCAGAAGGTAATGAACAGGGTAGCCTATGTAAGGCTCAATTGAATTTCAGTTTATATTGTAGAGGGAGAGAATTCGACGAGTATGAGGGAATGAATGTTAACCTAAATTATGTTGCAGATTTAGTTTGACTAATCTAGGGGTTTATTAACTGTGGATGGAGCCAACTAGAGAACACCAACGAGTCACAGAGTGTGGTTTGTTTTGCCCTACCGTTGCCACAGGTCCCGCAGCAAGGCTCGACTGCCGGTTGGCTTGTGGAGTTGGTTCTGGCCCGACCCCAGTGGCGTTTCGAGTTCAGTTCGAAACCGGTGGATTTGTTCCAGAGTCCTTTGTGGGAAGCGCTTGCAGCAACGGGCCGTCAGCCAAGGCTTTTACTCTGATCTCAGTTCATTTGGTGCCGCTATAGCGGAGCCCACTCCGGGTTCAGTCGTCAGAGCCGTGGTTTCATTCATGCAAGGCCATAAATGAAGGCTTCTGAGTTTCTGGTCAAAAGTTGTTTAAAACGATCGGATGAGGTTGCAACAACAAAATCAAATAAACTCACACATTCGCCGTAGGTTCGCGAGGCCCCGGGTGCTCCAAACAAGAATCAAAAATCAAATCTCCCGCTAAGAAAATTGGGATTCAGGGTCGTAGCTTTCTCAGCTCGTCTGAAGGAAAAAAAAGATCGGAATTTCAAAAAGTAAAGGAAGTTAAGAGAGCGTATACGTTTAATTTAGAAGAAGAGCAGAGCTGAGACAAAAGATAGCAAGGCCCTTTTATTTGACTTCATTAGGTAGTTACACCCAAAGGTGTTAACTTTTTGGGATAAAGAAATATACGTTGTGCGTATTTCCCTTTAATCTCTCTCTCCATAATAGACATTTGGAAAAATACTCAGTTCTATCAATGGATATTTTAATAGGAAATTGTATATGAAACATTTAACTAAAGCATTAGTTAATACTGAACAGACAGTGATTACTAGGGAGTAACAGGGATGAATTAAGACAAAACAGAAAGAGGTTATGGAACTCTTCAAGATTACTTTCTTATCGGTCTGCTAGTTTTCAAACATCACTAAAGGGATAACAACGGGGTCATTACTTACTAAACTCAGAGGCAAACGCCACTGCTCACTTAGCAAGGTTATTATTTAAACAGAACAAAGTGAACACAGAACACAGTAATAATGGAACCTTGCTTGGTTCGAGAAACAGGGGTTGTTATGGTCTCTTTTCTTTGAATTCCTGGCTTATTGCATTGGCTATTAGAGTCAGGTTGAGGCCGGAGGTGACCTGCGGGAGGGAGAAAGGGGTCAGATAGCCCCTTTTCCTGTCCTGTTGACTGTCTTTAGTGACACCTTTACGGCTAGGGCTCTTTGAATACACAATCCTTAAGCGATGCATTGTCTGAGTCTCTGCCGGTCCTTACCAAACCCCAGGCGATGTCTTTGGTTTTTGCATGTGAAAAGGTCAACTCTCAGAGAGGAAAACTTCCCTCCCTCTTTTGACACCATCTGACCTTCTTTGAAGTGCATCTGGTTGAGTTCACAATAAGGTTTACAGCAGGAGTGGTGGAAATCATGCACATTCACTGATAAAGTGTTATTGAAGCACAGATTTGTCAAACTTGAACTTGATTTGATAAGGACATGAATAAAAGTGAGTCAGATTTGATAGAATGACCCCTTTAATAAAAGCAAGCTTAATTTGATCAACCTCTTATCATTCATCACAACGTTTGCCATTTGCCAGTATGTCAATAAGGCTTGAAGAGAGAGATTTTAAGCAGCAAACCTGACTTATTTTTGTCAGCATCTATATGGCTGGTCAGTACGTCTCAACTGCAACATGGAAGCTAAGTAGCGAGACAGAAGAAAGAACATTCATTCCTCAGAAACATTGCTTTGTTCAAAGATTTGATTGGTCCACTTGCTGTAATGAAGCTTTATAGTTAAAGTTCAATAAGGAAGATCTTCTCCCTCACCCTGACTTCATTCTTCTATGGATGAATGTCTGCTATTTCATCCTGTTATCACTTCCACTTTCCCACGCTTTCAAATCAGTACATCTTTCTGCCCGCATTCTTCAAGTCAATCAGTCCCTGGATGCCGTTCTTTAAAAATCATTGCGATCCTGTTATTCTGTCTTTTTTAACCTATCATGCTCCAGGCAGACTCAACAGAAAGTTTCCATCAACCATTTGCTGGCTTTACTCCCCCACCACAAGCATCTGGACTTTGAAGAGAGCCTGTCCTTTCATTTATCGGCATATAGACCTAAGTTTAATCAAGATCCACACCCATGGATTCTAATAACCAAAATCTTTCTCTGTTGCTAACATTAATACCTATTGGGGTTTTTTTTTCACAAGCTGGTGCAAGGAATGTGACAAAGAGGGAATCCACACAAGGTACTAAAACAAGTACAAAAGAAGCCACAGCATGGATGTAATCTGCTAGAAGGGAGAGGGTGAACTGAATACATGTGCCAGCTTTTATAGCCCTTGGGTCCAGGTGAGAGCAATCAGCTGATGACCCTCCCAGTTCAGCCAATTGTCTGCTGAGGTTGGCAGGACAATACTTCCAATTCACTCTCCCTATTGAAATGAGCTTCATTATCACATAGAGTGCTTCTCAAGTCTCTTATTTGTCGTTTCCTCGCTCCTCGTTTGAACCGGAAGTTTTTCCGCTCCGCCATCTTGCAGGCCGTCCCAAAGCTCTTATTTGCGCTCCGAGGAGCGAGGAGCGAGGAGCAATCTCGGAGGAGCTATGAGCGAGGATACACCAGTGCATCCTTAGTGGAAGTCTTTTAATGACCGACTCGCCCCCTTATTGGGTAGCCGTTATATTGATTGATTGATTGATTATATTGACTGATCTGATACATCAGGACAGATAACATTAAATTCAAGTGTATAGCTGCAAAGTCATATATTTGATTTGTTTTATGATTCACTGTCTTGTTAAAATCTATGTTCACTGTAGGTCTGAACAACAAAAGCCCCACACACAACTTTATTTATTTATTAGAAAGATCTTTCTTTCTTTTATTTCTCCCATCAACTTTTATTATGGAGACAATTAAAGTCAGAGAGAGTCGGAGAGTCTGTCTGCAAGAAACATGTTGTACATAATTTATCGTCATTTCTATTCAGTCCCATGTGAGGCTGCTCATTCCTGTGATTAGTCCAAATAGAAGATGATAAAACATAGTACACTTCAGGAGTCAGACAAGTCACTAAACTCCACCAAAGTATCTAATGAAGCGGGCAAAGCATCTGATGAAAGCAGTCAGCGGCTCAACGAGTAAAATCAGCTGATGAAAGTAAATGAAAGTGCTGCTGCACTCAAAAAGTCGTTGGATTGATATGGTGGAACGCTGTGATCGATTGGTGACAAATGATGAGACTTGCAAATAAAATGTACGCAGTAGTGTTAAAGGATATCAGAAGAGGAAATAAACGGAAAGCCAAAAACTGAGTGTGAACTTTGATAACAATTACATAATTTCAATTTCCCTGAAATATTTAGGCTAATAAATCCCAGGACACCATGATCATATTCTGGGTTATTCAATAACAAATTTACAATCAGAATCAGTAAATAAAAATGCAGATAATAAAAGCATTGTGCCAGTAGAAATGATCCTGTGCCTCTGAGCAGGATATACAGTAACCTATAATTATTCATGTGCAGGTGTTTGTTAAACAGGTAACAGAGAATCATGCTGCTCTGCACTGAAAACTGAGACTTCATTAGTACCAACACAGTGCACATGTATGTAGACACAAACTCCGTAAGGAAAAGACAAGTGAGGGAAATGTGGATGCAATTAAGAGACTTGAGAAGCACCCAAAGAGTGGTTTCATCCATTTCTTGAAATACAGCTGCGAACATTTTTTTTTCATTGCTCCACATAATTAATTTAATTAGGCCTATACATAATTTTGTATTTAACTTTTTTTATGCCCTGTAATTTTCCTACACAGGTAGACCTTGTAGGGTAGCTCAATATGACTTCACAATCAGGCAAGGCTTATTTGTTTGTTTCTACATGTTTTTCCTCCATTTCCACATTTTAATTCATCTCCACACATTTTTGTAATTGTCAAATGGTGTTAAAGACACTGTTGTAGATACAACTGTGCTGAAAGCTCTGAAATCTGCACTCTTTCTCCACACACCACTTCACATCTTCTTCCATTTTCCTTCCTATCTAAATGAAGAGTTAAACTGACTGGTACATGGTATTTAATACCAGAGACCTGTTATAATTGGTGGTCGGATAATAAAAAGATAATTTAAGGACACAACAGAATGAACACATTGCTTTACAAAAAGGCATTAAAACAAAACAACTCCAAAAACAACATGCAACACAACACAAATAATATAATAATAAAAAAGCAAGCTAGGGACATTTACAATAATGAGTCTTTTAGCAGTAGTAGCAGTTGTATTACTATGAATCTCAGTATCCGCATTATTATTTTCTCCTAGTATGAGCACGTTGGCAACTGGCTGATTGTATTCGATTTCTGCCCCCTCTCTCCCTCACAGAGCCCTGGAGATCTGATGCAGTTTAATTAATGATTTGATAACTGTTGAGGTGTTAAGAGGACCACAGGCATGAAATACAACCGACGAGTGGAAACCAGAGCTACCCTGGATTTCTTTCCACCTGGTTGCCCATATGTTCTGTGTCTTGTTGTGTTTTCCCTCTTTGTCTTTGTCCTGCTTTCACTGTTTTCCATCTGTCTCTCTGTTTTACTCATGCTCCCTTGCTTTGTCACACACACACACACACACACACACACACACACACCTCAAGCAGCTTGAAAATGCGTAGGAAATGTGTTAAGAGCTTTGCAGACACTTTACCATAGGAGCTAAAAAGATGTGGGGAGAAGAGTGTGTTATTTTGTCTCATTAAAAAGCAGCAGTGGTTCTGTTTGTGTTAGGACAGTGTCAACAGTGTGTCAGCGATACTATCTGTGACTCAACTTAGATGAATAAACAGCACTGCACAGTCAGAGTAACCGATGATTACCAACTGTGGGGCTGAATCTGTATCTGATCCCATCAGCGTGCAGGTGTGGAGTGTTAAACTGGAGGAATTTGTGGCTGAAACATGCATGATGATGTGCCTAACATCACACATGCGAAGTTGGTCTTCACACTTTAATGTCTGCTGATGAAGGTATGTGCTCAGTCCTGGTACTCCTGGACCTTAGCGCTGCTTTTCACACCATTGATCACAACATAATGTTAGACAGCCTGAGGCACTGGGTGGGGATCTCTGGTACTGCCCTAGAATGGTTTTCATCCTACCTGTCAAATAGGAAGTTTTGCGTGTCTGTAAACAACTATGTCTCTTCATTCTGTCCAGTTAAATATGGTGTGCCTCAGGGGTCGGTCTTAGGACCCATTTTGTTTTCCTTGTATCTGCTTCCCCTTGGACATATTATCCATAAACATGGCATTTCTTTTCATATTTATGCTGATGACACACAAATATACTTGCTCGTCAGATCCACAGATCCTGGAATGCTGAGTTCACTTAACAACTGCCTTTGTGAAGTTAAAAAATTGATGTCAAATAATTCCCTCCAGCTGAACTCAGACAAAACAGAAATCCTGGTCATTGGGTCCCAGCAGATGGCAAATCAAATACTGCCATCTGCTGGTTCCCTAGTAAATCACATTAAGCCTGTGGCAAAGAACCTTGGTGTTTGGTTTGATAGTAATTTAAATTTCGAGCAGCACACCACAAAGCTTGTTCAATCATGTTTTTATCAACTTAGAAACATAGCAAAAATTCAATCTATGTTAACTTTTAAGGTCACCGAGACCATTTTACACGCCTTCATCTCATCATGCCTGGATTATTGCAACAGCCTTTTCACCTGTTTAACCCAAAAATCTATTGATCAACTCCAGACTGTCCAGAACTCAGCTGCCAGGCTTTTAACCAGAACAAAGAAATATGACCACATTACTCCTATTTTAGCTTCATTACACTGGCTCCCAGTGTGTTTTAGAATAGACTTTAAAATTTAATTGATCACTTTTAAAGCTCTTCATGGCCTCTCGCCTTGTTATATTTCTGACCTTTTAGTCCCATACACACCAGCACGTACCTTGAGATCCTCGGGCAGAGGTCTGTTGTCTGTTCCAGAGTCTCGACTGAGCTAAAGGGGACAGAGCGTTTGCTGTCAGGGCCCCGAGGCTCTGGAACAGCCTGCCCGAGGAAATCAGATCAGCTGAGTCAGTGAACTCTTTTTAGTTCCTTCTTAAAACATACTTTTATAGGAGAGCCTTTCCCGATCTTATTTGACTTTATTTTATCCCTTTTATTTTATTCTATTTTACTAATTTTATATTTATCTTAAACGTGTATTTCAGTCTTAGTCTCGATGTTTTCTTGCTTTTATCTTGTAATTTTTTTTGTATTATTGTCTTTACACTTGTTAAATAAAGCACTTTGTAACTTATTTTTGCCCAGTTAACAAGTATGATACCCGTTTATATACATGAAGAGACATTTGTATAAGCAAGTATGAAAGGTCCATTCCATTTTTGTCAGGTCCATTTTGTGTTTAGTACTAATTACCACATGTTAGCATAATCTAAGATGGTGAACATAAACAAAACATTAAACCTGCTTAACATCAGCATGTCAGTATTGTCACTCTGAAAAGCACCGCAGTGCCCAAGGAGAGACTCACATGGCCTCTAGCATGGTGTGCTTTTCTATCTAACGCTTAATCGTCATACATTCTGCTTTAGTCACAGATCCACATGACTGTCTCCTATAAATAGCAATATTCGGGAAAATTAAAGGAGTAACATTTCTTCTCAACTAAATATTACTTAAATGAGCTTTTCCCTCTGGTTTAAAATGTGCCAATCACACTTGCATGTTCTTTAGCCATTTAATTTTACAACTCTCAAATCTTGGAAGTGCACAGACAAGAATTGTTCCATAATAATTATATGGTACATTATATTCTTTTACATTATCTGGTCCTAGACTGGCAACCTGTCCAGTATGTACCAGTGCATGCTGGGAGAGGTTCCAACCCTCTGCAACCATGAACCTGAGTAGAAGCAGACAAGTAAATTATAACATACCAAATATACCAAACATCACCAAATGTTTATTGACAGTATGAAGAAAATTTAAATGCACTGAAATACCAGGGAAATTATTCATGACGGACACTGCTGCAAGAAGTGGTACAAATGTAAACAGCCAGGTGTGCTTGAGTGGAAGAAGCAATTGCCAGATGTACAAAATAACAACCAGGGGAAAAGACAACTCCCCAGGTCAGCATGAAGTTATTAAAATTCTTAAATTTGCTGCATGTAAAGCCGCATCCTTGAACTTCTGGACTGCCCACAGAGAGCCTCTCTTTGCAGTGCTGGCTTGGTTTCCTCATTATATCCAATCTTTCTTATTCTATTCAGTGTGCACAGGAAAGGGTTCACTTTTGCATGTTCCCAGTTTAGCATATTTCAGTGGCTGTGAGCCAGGTTCTGAGTTTACATTTCAGATAGTATGGATTAAGAGGACGACAGACATGTACACCCTTTCACACACACGAACCTAAAACCACAAACATCCTAATCCTACTAGTGTCAGCCTGGTTGGCCAACACTTTGGCCTGGATCTCCCTCCACTTTGCTCTTGTCTGCCTCTGTGTGTTTGTCTGGCAGTGTGTGAAGAGCAGCCATCTGTTTGGGAGGAGAGCTCATCCTTTGGATGGCTCTTTGTTGTTAGAAATAAAGTATTCCCCGCCTTGTTTCAGAAAATTCACCACTGAAATGTCACCAAACAGCCAAAATGTCCATGTTGTGCATGTTTTGATTTCTCCTGAGAGCATTTATTTGACTATATCTGGCTGCAAGTAATCCTGACTGGGGGTCTCTAAGGTGTGTACCATGTAACCATGACAACCAGAGTTGGAGTCCAGCTGGAGACTGTTGTTTGACATCATTCCCCTCTCTATTTAGTATTAGCTATTGGTCTTCCTTTAAACTATACAATTAAATTGGCAAGCCTTAAAGAGGTGGTATTATGCTTTTTGGCTTTTTCCCTCTCTTTTATTCAGTTATATACCTTTTTTGTGCATGTAATGGGTTTGCAAAGTGAAAAAGCCAAAAGTCCACCCCAAAGGGAGTTCCCATCTCCCACAGAAAACTCTGCTCTGAAAACAGCTCGTTTGTAGTCCAGCCGTTTCACTTTCATCCCTGTGACGCCATAGGGATGAAAGCAAAATGTGTGCACATAACACACCTCTCCTCTCCCTTCCAAACACTAGCTACCCTCCAGGCAGTCAATGGACATAAAGTTGTAGAGACAGAGCTCAGTTAAAACTTTATGGATGAAAGATACTTTTGTTAGAGATTAATAACTCACTACTCTGAAACTCCAGCCCATGTTGCTAAGCTGGCAAGGGGAACATGTATAGCTGAACCGAAGCCAGTTAGTATTAGCAGTAATTTTTTCTCCACCACACCCAGACCCAAGTCCAGTGTCCTACATGAACAAAGATGTTCATCCACACCAGCTTCTATTGACCTCTAAACTGTATCCTGCATCATAAAATCAGTTCTATTCTCCTTTCATTGCTTTGCAGACAACATACAAATCTATTCACCTGTAAAATCTAATAACAAAGCTGCAACTCAGTCCTTGCTCAACTGAGAGATCTTAAAATAAGGTTGAATCAGAACTTTCTCTGTCTGAAAGAAAGTAAGACTGAGGTTGTTGTGTTCAGTCGACCTGGGGATTTAAGTGCTTGTATAGATGTTCTTGGTACTTTAGGAACATATAGTCGTCCATTTACCAAGAATCTAGGTGTGATCTTTGACAGTGCTTTTAAGTTTGAAAAAGAGATTAGTTCTGTAGTAAAAGCCAGTTTCTTTCAGCTGAGACTGTTGGCCAAAGTCAAGCCCTACCTACCACGCAAAGACTTTGAAAGAGTAATACATGCATTTATAACGTCTTGTCTCGACTACTGTAACTCTTTGTATGTTGGAGTGGATCAGTCATCTCTCCATCGGTTACAGTTAGTCCAGAATGCAGCAGCCTGACTTCTAACAGGAACTAAAAAGCGTGAGCACATTACCCCTGTCTTAGCCTCGCTCCACTGGCTTCTTGTCTGCTTTAGGATTGATTTTAAGATTTTATTGCTTGTTTTTAAAATTTTAAATGGGTTGGGTCAAAGCACTGGGGTCATCCAATCAGATGCTCCTTGATGTCCCCAGATCCAGGTTAAAAACTAAAGGTGACCGAGCCTTCTCAGTAGCTGCTCCTAATCTTTGGAATACTTTACCTGTTCAAATAAGAAATGCCCAAACTCTTTCAAATCCTTGCTAAAGACCTATCTTTATTCATTGGCCTTCAAACAGTGTTGAGTAGTGACATTTATTTTATTTTTTACTTTTTCTACTGTTGTCATGTATATTTGTTGTCTATTGTGGAAAGCACTTTGGTCAGCTAGTGTTGTTTTTAAATGTGCTATATAAATAAACTTGAACTGAACTATTGTTTTACAGCACAGAATCACAAGTGAGATTCAGAAGCAATAAAAAGTGACACCCTCTTCTCAGAAGGGAAAATAAATGTTTATGCAAACGTGCCAAACAACAGTTTTATTTGTTTATAGTAATTAAACCAGTATATATCAAGTCACTTGACAATGATTCTGTATATTTTGTGTTAAAAATGGCACATTTTGGCAGCTTCAGCAAAAATGTCTATGTTCAGCATCCAAAAAATATTCTTTAACACATTTGATCCAAGGGCGAGAAACAACACACCTTCCACAGGAGAGTCTCCATCTGTGATGCTGAGGAGGGAATTAGGATGCCTATATGCAAAATAATTATCCAGTCTGACCTCATTATGATGATGCTCTGTCAAAAGCAGTATATGGTCGTGATTGGTGCAAGACCCAGCACACTTTGATTTCTGCAAAATCTGCTCATTATTAAATGGAGTTTTAAAAACATGTATACTGTTACAGAGGGAAAGCTGACCTGTACGGATCAGCAGTGATGAGTTTGTTTGCAGAAATAACAGCATGACAGCACTCCTCCTGCTGTGTACTGCTTGAGCACGTTTTGACATCCTCTGCTGTCAAGTAGTCACTGTAAATAAAAGCTTGCATTACTGTGGTGTGAAAGCACATCAACTTAAAAATAAATTACTAACATAATGTGTCATATGTTGATATTTCATTTACAGATGGTGACAGACCGTCACCATCAGTAAACCGACCACAAAGTTCTTCAAAGTTTCTTTAGAAAAAATGTTCAAAAATCTAACATAACTAAATTGCATTTAAAGACTTCAAATATTTCTTTCTAACTTTTACTTAACCTTGCTGGTTGCTGATTTTATACTCACCTTTTATATGCTTTTTATCTGTCTTTTATGTCTTTTCCCTGTAGCACTTTGAGGTTTGCTTCAAATGCAAAGTGAATAACAAATAAAATGTATTATTATTAAAACAGAAAATGTTCAACTTGTGCATTCCAAGAGAGAAAATTTTGAGATTTTCCCTACATACATCCTAACGCAAAAATAATCTGCTGAAATGTTGGCTTTTCTAATATTTTGTTTTCTGTTTAAGTTATATTTTGTTTACTTGTACTAAAATTGGAGCGAGGATGTGATAAGAAGTGGCGTCAATGAGCAGAATCATAATCTAAATGTTGCCCAAACTGACTCTAATGGGAAGACTAGCATGTACAATCGAAGTTATAAAGTTCATGACATAACCTTCAAATAAATCATGTCCACCTAAATTTCAGTGAATCTTAAATAAAAACTGTTGGATTTTCTCTCTGAGGAAGCCGCCACTGTCTAAGGTGCTAAACGTTATTGGAGGACCAAGCTGTTGCACACTGAACTCCACAAGTTCCTGTTTGCTAAACCTTTTAAACACAGGTGTATATTATTCAGTGTGCCATCATTAGCTGCCATTTATTTCCCTAATTACAGGTCCTTCATTGTTGCACCCTGTATTTTGCAAAAGTGCCAGGTTTTATCTAATCATCTCGCCCTCAGCCTGAACAGTTACTCTATAAAAGGTTATTGTGCTTCGGGTCATTGAAAACCTTTCACAGGGCCCTTAGAAGTAATCATGAATTCTCTATTCTGAGAAGCTTAAAGTCACAGAGGCATGAAGCAGTTCTGTCCTCTGCGCTAAGCCTGAACAATCTGAATGGAAGCTATTCAGTTTCCGTTTAAATCCAACAGATGAAAGTGCATCTTATTAAAAAGGATTTAAAGGCTACAAGGAGCAGCAGAGGACTCTGAGGTAAGACTGTGGTCCGGTGTGATAAATGAGAATTGTTTGTTAGTAGGTGTTTATGAAATAAGGATGCCAATTTCATTTAAATTAACACTTAAGTTCTATAAACACAATATTGACTGTTATACCTCTTGGTCTCCCCACGTTACCTGTCTGTATCTCTGCAGTATCTTTTGCCAAATGAGTCAGTGTTAATTTTTTACATTTAGTCTTTTGACTAAGTGTTACGGCTGCCGAGGGCAGCCGTCTGTGTGTCACTGCTGCCTGTGTTTCTCCCTGCATGTGTTACACTGTGAGGCGGGGGATTGGCTGGACTTCGGCAAGCCTGGCTGATCCCGCCTCCCATCTCCGACGATTCTGATTGGAGCGGCACACCACCCCTTCTCCAATCGCCAAGCTGCCTGCAGGACCGCCTTCGTGCCTTCCCCCTCAAATAGGCTGGTCTGCTGCTGATTCGGGGCAGCTACCTTTTGCCATGTGGTTTGCCCTGATGCTGGTCCTAACCTTGAACTCTGTGTGTGCGTGTATCCTCAGTGGAAACAGCTTCTGTGTTTGTGAGATCTGTGTGTTACTGAGAGTTGGTAACTCACCTGGGCTGATCCCAGTAGGTGGTCTACAGACTTGGGCTAGGGGAAGCTCGTTCACTGATTACCCACACCTGGTAGTTAAATATTTGTTTAGTGACACTAGGTTTAGGGGTGCTGCGCTCCCTGTGTTTTTTCCACTTCTGAACAACGGCTAGAGAGGTTTTTGTTTATCTTTTTTCAAGTAGTTTAGTAATCCCCCACGTAGGAGGGATCTCTTTTTGTTATATTTGGTTCTTTGTTTTACGCAGCACCCACTTGCCCATTTTCTGTTTGACTATTTTGTGTGTATCCGACTGCTTAATAAATAATCTTTCCACCCATACCAAATCTATCTGGTTTATGTTTACGTCTCTCCTACCCCTAGACAGCGGGGACGTAACACTAAGCCTTTAATTTTATGAAATGACCAACGTGTGGTTAGCTTTAGGAAACAATCACGGTTTGGGTTGAATTAAGTATGTTACTTTTGTCAGTTAAGTCACCTGACCTCCTAAATGTTTTCTGCCAGCAGCATGGTGCGTCTCATACAGACAGTAAAGGGTACGTTTTGATTCTGTATGAGATGCCGTGTGCGTGACAAAGCATGTGTATTTGACAACCTGGGAATGAGAACAGGCTTACTACACAGATGCCGATATAGCTTCATCCAGCTTTTCATTAAGGCTACATGATATATGTTTTTAAATATATGTAGATCTCAAGTGCACATAGATTGTATGAAAGAAGTGGATGTCACCCATTGGTTTGTGGACTACTGTTTTGAAGCTTCAACTTTTGGCATTTTGACCATCTCCGTCTTGTTTTTTTGGAACCAGAAGTGAATATATTTGGATGATGGAGCTGGAGAGGCATAGGCACTGCTACTCCTGACAGGGCACCATGGTAGTGACTTGTCAATCACAGGGAAGCCACGCCCTAAAGCATACCCTGCTTTATCGTCTCTTTCACTCTAAACAGTACCATAATTTCAACAAGTCCTCCAACCTCAAAGACAACATAGATCGTTTTAACCAACCTCCAAATATGACTAATATGAGTGTATCCTAAAATAGCATCTGTAGCGGTGGAGACCGCAGCGACACAAAGGAGGTGTTCATTGGTCGACATGCATTATGTTACACCCCTGAAAATGGGGAGGAATAATCGCGAGAGTAAAAAGAGATGTTTCCTCAGTGAAAAGTATTTACTTGGGATATAATCCTTACTCGGACAGAATAAATCTATAGTAACAAGAAGACTTAAGTCCTATGAGCCTAACATATAGCAACAAAATATGTACACTAATTAAGCATCTAAAAAATAATCAGCCGTTAAGTAGCAAGTAAATAGCTTAGTGTGTAAACAGGCAACTGTTTCCTAACACATTAGCAAAACTACTTTATACTTCTGTTAACACTTTGTGATGTTACTGTCACCACAAAATAGCTTTAGCTCTGTAAACTCTTACACAAGTCACCAAAGTGCATGAAACATCTCAATAATAGTGCAGAATACAACACAATGAGTGTACATGTGTATTCACACAAAATGGCAACGGCTATGGGTTAGTCAGTGTTATTTAGCAGGGAGTTAGCTAACACACACACACTTTACTACACTCGGCAAAACGTAGTTCCTTACTTAAAACGGCACACATACATACTTGAAATCTCTTTGACCTGTTGGTAGATTGTTACAATCATGCTAAGTCTGTTTAACAACTTGTGGAACTTCTGCAAATAAATGCATTATTGTTTTATAACTTCAGTTAACATTTTAACATCACAGACCATGAATTTACTATAGGCTACTTAATCAATTTATATTAGGATTACTAATGTGTTATATTTTAACTTGTCACCCATAAAAACGCTGACCTAGGTTTAGGCCCTGTAAAGGTTGGGGTGAGAGTTTGCTACGGGGGGCTATCAAAGACTTTTAGACTTCCATAGTTAGCTAACTAACTAACTACCTACAACAACAACTATATTTAAGAAAAACAAATCAGTCTTGTTTCACATGGGAACTGAACACCTGCCTCCTGGAGGAAAAACAGCTTATTTACTTTTCATCCACCCCCACTAACACAACTTTCTGGCTAATATGTGACCGTCTTTGTCATGGGTTAGCGATGTACAGCCAGTAGAGGTCAGTGCCACAACAAATGTAAACATGAGTAATAATTTTGTGTGGCTACAACGACCTATATGGACGTTTTTCTGTGGAGGACAGGCTCCATAATTTAGTGAATGAACATCATGCTGTATTGAAGACTTGAAACTAGACCAAAAGCTCAGTAATGTTTACTAAGGTAATAAATCATTTGAGAAGTAGGGTAATTTTCATGTAGACTTCTATAAAATCTAATTTCTTTTTGCAACCAGTGGGTTCGCCCCCTGCTGGCAGTTAGAAAGAATACAGGTTTAAGGCAGACACATTGGCTTCACTTTTCCAAGCCAGAGCCCACTTATTATACAGTCTATGCTTGTGCATAATTTTAGACATGTCACCTGTAAAAGAAATTATTATATTTGTTCTCATATCTGTTCTCAAAATTTTGCCTCTCCGCTACAATTTAAAATGAATTTTTCTGGGTTTCAAAAGTGCTGGCTGCACAGCATGAGGTTGTATGAAGGATTGATCAGTTGGTTGAGCAGGGTTAAACAGGTTAATGGAGGCGAAGAACCAGTGCTCTGAGGCATTTTAGGAGAAAGGCTGACAACTCTTGTTCTCAGACTTGAAGGGATAATGAAAAATGTGTTTAGTATTTAGTTAGGTTGTACATTAGCTCCATCTCTCATTATCTAATTATTAAGAGTTAATTTGTATTGGTTTTTCCAACTCCTACTCACCAGAGAAAAAAGTTTTCAGTTTACTGTTAAAATTTTAAATAACAATCGCCCCAGAACAGGATGAATCTCCAGGTTATATTAGAGATGATGCATGAATGTGCTTCTGAAATGTGTCTTGAGCATGCAAGGAGTCCACTTTTAGACTATGCCTATCTTTTTTGTTATCACAAATCAAATGAATAAATGGAAACACTACAGTATGCCACCAATAAATAATAATAATAAAAAAAGAATGAATGACAGTGGGAAGGATTTACAGTGGTGAAGCAGCTGAAGGAAGATTTAACAGTAATAATGCAAATCTACATGTGGACATTTTTCATCAGTGCTCAGCTTCATTGAATGTACATACTACACATAATAGTTGTACAACATAGTCTGAAACGGCGGCGCATCCTTTACATTTTTTTTTCTAATTTCCAAGGGGAAATTGTTAAAAGGGGCAGATTTAATGTTTTTATGAATGTTGGAGGGATTTTGTTGTATTATGTTCTCTCACACACACACACACACACACGTTTTTTTCCTGCTGACATTGTTCCACTCTATTTACAACTGGGTCTTCTCATGGTAAGAACAACTCAGAATATGCACATTTGCTGAATATGCTGCTCATCAGTGTGAATAAAATGGTCAAAGTATATATGTATGCACTGCGTACATTTTTTTTATAACCTGCCTTTCCCCAATACTTTTGCATTACTAATTTTTTAATTCACATTTTCACCCATTTTATTATTCAACAACAATTGCCCTGAGTCTTTGCAGGGGAAAATTAAATTAGCTTTCCCACACACACAGCATTGAAACCATCACAAGCTGCCCGGAGCTTTTTGCTTGGCAGCAGCAGTGTGGTAAAGCAGAACCAGCTAATCAGTCCTAAACTAATCTGCTCTAAAATAGCTTCACTTAAGCAGCACTGCCTGTCCTCAAAGCCGTTAACACGCCTTACATGGAGCAAATTGATTTTGCCTGATTAAACTCACCTTGCCTGTGATTGGTAATGTTGATTGACAGCTCAGTGATTTCCCAGACTGATTCTGGTGGCTGTGATTGCCAGGGCCGGCTGTGTTATGTTAGTCTTTACTTTGTCTTTACTTCTAAACAAAACAAAACAGACTGATTTTCAATTTACAGAAACATCTCCAGACAACCCTCCTCTATTTTATATTTGATGTGGGATTATTTCTATAAAGCAAAGGTCTGTAACCCTGTTAATCAATATCTGGTGAATAGTGGACTGTTACAAAATTCTGACAGAAATGTAGAATCAGCTGTATGCTTTCCACACTATAAACTTTCTAACCCTTTCTCCTTATGTTTATATGTTACTAAATTGTTTTACCCAATTACATTGTGATGACAAATAATGGTTGGCTGTATTATATTCATGAAATGCTACATATATCTACACCTCTAGATGTAGGGAGGTGGTCTGGGGTTTAGATCCTGATACCTGTCTGTGGTTAGCTTTAGGCAACAAATGTACTTTGGTTAAGGTTAGGGAAAGTTTGTGGTTTTGGTTAAACGCTAATAAACACATTGTGCTTCGTGACTCAAATCATTGCAGACTTTTTCTCTGTTAAACCAAATCACAATCTTTCCCTTAACCAAATGCAGTGACTGCCTAAACGTAATCATTAAAAAAGTTAAATAATGCTGTCATCACAAGCAGATTCTGTATTGCAAGATTGGATATTTTGGTGGAAAATATAAAATTTTGTTGTCATTTTACATTTTACTGATATGTTCAGTATTAACATTTTTTGCAGTTTGCCAGACAAGTCTATTAACAACATTTCCCCAGTATTTTAATACCATTAAGTTGCCTTCAAAATATTTTTGCTGTTGCATATACGTTGTAAGTAAATGTGATTTTTAGGAGGCAGGGTTGAACATTCTCATATTCAGTGAAAAAATGGCAGGGTTAGGGTTAGTACTCTCTTACCCAAGTCCTCATTAGGGCACTTGGTTTTCATAAATGTAGAAATACAAGAACATACACATACAGTACTTATTGGCACACACTTAAAGTGAAAGCAAGACAGAGAGGGGTGAAAACATGTCTGCCCTTTCACTTGTTGAGACCGATGACTGGAGGTGGGGAACTTGTCAACATAATCACCAGAGGAGGCAAACACTTCAAGCCTCTGTGAGGGTGTAAAATCACAACACCTTCTCTCACACACACACACACACACACACACACACACACACACACACACACACACACACACACACAGTAACAGATGCTGTAACGCTGTTGAGATTTGTGATATTAATTCAGTCCCATACATTGTCAGTTTAACGGGAGTTTACAGGTTTAGAAGGCGGTTGGGGTGTCCCCAGTTTGGAGAAGCAGAGAGTTGTACCACCACAGGAGCTAAACAAAAAATCTGAACTATCCCTTAATGAGAAATAATGTGCTACACATGTATTTGTAATAGATTGTGTTGAGCAGCTTGTATTTGTTGTTAGTGACGCTAGTTAGCTTGCTAACAGTGACATTACACTCACAGCCCTGGAAAGTCTTAGGCTTGTGTTTAGAAATAGTGACAAAAATACAGAGAAATTTCCACAGTTCCAAGACAATCTATTATTTAGGTCGACAAAATGTAACAGCTACATAAACTACTCCAAATGTTACCAACATGTCCAAGGTAACCCGACATCTGTGTCTGCCCCAAGTCCCTTCTCTTCTCTCAGCGTTCTTCAATGAGGAACACTACACCAATGGTTATCCATTTTGCTTTTTTATCTGGACTATCAGAAACTTTTCTTGGATTCTTCTTAGGTTTTTCCTCCATAGGCTCAGCCATACTCGTAGTTGCGGTAGCCTACTTGGTTGACTTAAAACGCATCACTTCCAGTGTGCTCTTCCAGAGCAGGAATGTTGCCACAGACACCAGATTTAAAAACCGGTATACTGAGGAATACAGAAATATTCATCTGGCTGTGAAAGGCTTAATCAGCATTATACCTGCCCTCTAGCTTTAAACCTCCACCTTCATTAAAAACTGGCAACTACTGTAAGAAAGTAAACCAAGTCAGTGCAACTTCTGTTGCTGACCTTCTGCAAGTTTGAGGCTCAGTGTTTTTAAATATATAAATATATAGCCAGCAGTATTCATTTTTGGAAAAAATAAAGTGTGTGAAAACAGATTCTTGACGCTGGTATGCTAATCTCCTCTAATATCTGATTTGCATTTGTCCTTGGTGGAGACCAGTGAACCCTCAAGCCTGTTGGTTATAGAGTGAAGGGATTAGTGTCTGCCATCAGGGGAAAACACACACACACACACACACACACACACACACACACACAGCTCAAACACAAAACCTCATACACACATACAATCACTCACACACCATATACTGTACTTCTGAGGACAATCCCTGACATAAAGCATTTCTTAGCCCCTTACCAATCAAAGCTACACACCTAAAGCCGGATTTATGCTTGATGCAAGGGGTTAACGGTAGTCCTGGTGTAGGCCGGAAGTCATATTTCACTCATTGATAGCACCACTGCAAACCTAGACAGATATATTGGGACTGAGTTTTAATTATATTCCCCACTTTTTTCCCCCTTAAATTCATTTAGCCTGCGATATAGAGCAACAGTGGGTTATGCACATACTGAAAGGATTTTAGACAGGTTACATATCACAGTTCAATGACTATGTTTGACTGTGTAAGGATATGTTTCATATTGAAATATAGCTATTAAACTGTTGTCCTGGAATCGGAATAAACTTATTATGGCTCCAACAACTGTTGAAACTGTGGTTCGTAACAGAAGACAGCTTTAAAACTTTCACTTGTCAGTCAAAAGACGTTCCTGTTGGATCTCTCAACTAATTAGCTATCCTGCTTTTATCTGAAGTTTTCCTTGTCATTTGTTATGCTCACTCGAAGTAATAGGATACGTGTGCCTGTTTAAGTCTTGTCCTGTTGTCAGCTCACATGTTTGCAGCACCATGGCAACCAGTTTTTTAATGTAGCTATGAAATGAATAACTATCATTCCTAAAATGTTCCAGTAATAGATTTAATGGTGTGTAGCTGGAGTCTTGTCCTCTTGTGTAGACTGTGGGGAAAGTATTCTGTACTGGCCACTAAATGAAAGGGGAGGGATGCTATTTGATCAGCAGATTGGCCTTTCTGGAAACATCTCATTAACTCAGGAACACGCCATTCCCCATCACTCATCAAGCCAAAATGTCACAGAAAATTGGCACCTTTGCTCTGGGTGCAGAGAGAATTCATATGAGCCTATGAAATGTTTAGCACCCAGAAACATCCTGTTCACCACCTTAAATGGCAGAGACATTTGATTTCCATTGCATTCATCTCAGCGTTACATGGTCCTGAAAGATGGTCAGGATAACTTTCTCATCTGAACAGCGGAGTAGAGGTAGCTTGTAATATATATCACGTCACACATGGCTTGGTACAGGAATGTTCTAAAATATTGTGCGCTTATGACTTTTTGAATAATTTCACAGCCTGCAATTGTATATGATATTTTGTGAGTATTTGAGAAATTGCATGAATTGAAGTGTGAACATAAAAAATGGGGGGTGTGTGTGTGTGTGTGTGTGTGTGGAAACTTACTGCTGGAAAAAAAAATTGTGTTACAGGAAGGCTTTAATTTATACACAACGCTGCAAAATAAATGGCTGAAAAATTAAGAAACAAACTCTAAACTCTGTTCGGAATTATCTTAAAGCAAAAACCCAGCCCGCGTAGGATACAGTCTCACTGGCGAGAGCATGGCTAGGTCCCTAAGACTCCCCTCCAACGCTTCACAGAACACGCCAGGCTTCAGAGGCAGTTGCGATAACAGCAGTATGAGAGACTAGCACACCACTGTCCCTTAATTTCCTCACGCTGTTTGTCATGATGCCACTCGATATGAGTGCCATCGGACATAATGAGCCTGAAGCTCTGTGTGGGGAGCCTGGACGTGATCATACATGTGTTTTGTACTATATGCTGTTGTTGGCAGAGAGGGACGTGCAGTTGTTTCCTTGCTGGTGGTTGTTTTTTGCAGCCTTTGTGTTTGCAAAACTTTGGAAGCCGCGCACTGAAGACATTGCGCTTGACTGAGTGAGAGCATAAGTGAGGATGGGGGCTGCGCAGGGTGTGCACGAGCAGGGACATTTATGTAGCTAAACCCCTTCCTTCACACAAACGCTCTGCTCGCCTATTTTCATACCACTTTTCAACGACAGACTGCATCCCCCTCAATGTGGTCAAAACGCTTCAACCTCAGTCCTCTCCCCCAGTCTGCCCAGCAAGTCCCAAAACGTCACCTGCTTCAACTACACACAGCATATCAACTTCCCCACCCACTCCCATGGTCACATCCTCGATGTGGTCTGCTCCACTGGTCTCACATTAAATGATATTTCCAGCATTAACCTCCACATCTCAGACCATCTTGGAATCATCATGGACATTAACCTCCCCATTCCTACCCCAAAAGTGCAGTGCAAAATCTTATTCAAAAACCTCAAGCTAATCAATCCCTCAGCTCTCTCAGCCTCACTCACCAGTGTAATATCTTTGCAAAACTGCACCTCCTCCACTGCCCCTTTGTCACAAGGCGTCCCCCAAGGTTCGGTGCTTGCTCCTCTCCTGTTTGTCATTTACATCCTGCCACTCGGTAATATCATACGTAGATATGGTCTCCACTTCCACTGCTACGCCGATGACATCCAGATCTGCATCTCCACCAAATCCATCACCACACTTACTTCTGCAACTCTGACCAACTACCTCACCGACATACAAACCTGGATGCAAACCAACTTCTTACAACTCAATTACAATAAATCTGACATGATCGTCATCGGCCCAAATAACTCTCAAAAAACACCAACAACTTCAGCCTTTCCATCAACAACTCCACCCTGTCTCCATCCCCACACATCCGCAACATTGGAGTCATCTTTGACAGCAACCTCACTTTTGATCACCACATCAATCATGTCACCAGGACTGCCTTCTTTCACCTCAAAAACATTGCCCATCTCCGCCCATCACTCACCTTCTTCATGGGGGGGGGGTGATGTAAACCCATTCTGGTATAACCTCTAAATACAATGATTAACCTTAAGAATGAGCATAATGTGACCTCTTTAATTTAAACCTTCAGCTGCAATATATCCTTAAATTAATAGTGACTAAATTGTAGCAGAGAATGATGAATCAGGAATGCTTGCTATCCTTAACAGGTATCATATACTCGAGGAAGACCTTCATCTTTAAAGAAGAGATGTATGGGTGCACTGGGAACCACCGGATAAGGCAGGTGGTCAGCTATTTAACTGCATGTTTCATAAAATTGTAATACCTTTGACTGGTAAAGTATGTGTGTCAGTGCAAGATATGTGATTAACAATACACAGTGCTACTATGTGATGTTAAAAGAAATTAATTTATTAGATTCAGCAATGTGATACTGACAAAGCCTTTTGATGAAGAACTCCTAAACCTTTGCTTTGCTAGCCGTCAATCTGTCAAGCTATTAGTTGGCAAGGCAAATTCTAAAACATAAATAAAGCAAAACAGAGAGAAGCACGTGCAGTGTGGAAGGTGTGAAGACAACTGAAAAATAGAAGACATGGACAGTTACTGCTATCAATCAAAGGTTTTGCTGTCAGATTTAAATTTTCGCTGTGGTAAACATCTGCTAAGGATCGATTGAGCCCTGCAGCTGTTTGCAGCGAACTCTGAGGAGTGTTTAGATGATAACACATAGTATTAAATCTTTAAGTATATTTAAATAAAATAGAAGGTTCAGGAATGCAAGGCATTTTGAGAGAACAGTCTCCATCCTCAGGGCGCACAGTTCTTTGTAACATGATGATACCGTTAAGTTTATCGAAGCAATCAAGAGACGCCTGTATGTCAATCAACACAGCATCTGTATGAAACAAAATGTGACTGTGCAACTGTATCCTACTCACATTGCCTCAAATTCATCCAGAGTCGTCTTTTGTTAAATTAGTTGTTCATCCAATCAGATGTAAGAAGAGTTCACACTGATTTCTGAGACAGCTCTTATCTCATCTCTCCAGCCATTGCCAGAAAATATGTCTTAAATATATTACTACTGAGGCCTGCTTGACCACACTGATTTGTGATTTGGCTCTGTTGTTAACTGCAGACAAAAGTTACAGCCTCCAAATAAACACCTTTTTAAATTTCCATTATAATTGTGTAAAAACAGAAAGAAAAGTGTAGCTACAAAATGGGTTACATGTTATGGAAATATGTGGGACATTGCCTCATAATGAAATATGGCAGCACATCTGAGCCAGATACCTGTGCCAAGTAGTAGGCAACCTGTGATACTCGAAGATGTCTTGCACGTGTATTCGCCACCCTTGGACACATCCTGATAACATGCAGATAGGGAGAGAAGCTCAGCTGAGAATACTTTCAGAAAGACATCTTGCACTTTGTTGTGTTTGATATTTGGAAAAAAACTAAACAAAATAGAAGAGCCAAACAAGCCTAACTGGCTGATATACAATGAGAGTAAGGATGCTTTGTGTTGATCCTCCAGGTGTTTTTGCTTCTAAGCTTGAAAACGAGTCTTCAGTATTTTTACCTTGAGGGAGATAAAGTTTCAAAGATGAAAATCAAAAGCTTTGAAACATTTCCAAAACACAAGCGCTAACAGGAGGTAACACAGAGATGCTTTGAAAGCATCTGGGATAGTATTGGAAAAAAGAAAGACGCAACTGCTCAAAACAAGGATTTATTAGAGAGATAGTTGGCTTCTGTGCTTTATTTGGCCTGCAAATATGGCAGCTCAAACAGAAATGACAATCCAAACATTGTCATTTCTATGGCCTGTACTAGATTTACTCTCTGGAAGCAGCCCCGCATCAGAAAGCATGACTGCCAGCAGCATCAACAAAAATGCAGCCACCCACTGCCTCTTCACAGGTGGTTCACATTAAATCATTGACATATTCACTGACCACATGTTACACACAGCTCACACAGAGAAAATATTGACAATTTATATCCCCACACTCTGTGATGTGACCCCTTTGATAGCTCCCATAAGGAGTACATGTAAGGAGAGAAGAAAATGAACACGCTGTGTTGAATTTAAAGTGTTGTGGAGCAGACAATAGCTGAGATGGGAGAATATACACTCCGTCTGTAGGCCCTGTCATTGACACTGTAGACTTAAAGCTAAATCCACTGGCAATTTTCTCTCTGTTTTACTCCCATAACTTCACCCTGACTGGATTATAAACAGATACT
This sequence comes from Micropterus salmoides, assembly GCF_014851395.1. Taxonomy (NCBI): domain Eukaryota; kingdom Metazoa; phylum Chordata; class Actinopteri; order Centrarchiformes; family Centrarchidae; genus Micropterus; species Micropterus salmoides. The sequence continues at coordinate 25,056,356 of NW_024041373.1, forward strand.
CAGGTTGAACTTCATTGCCAGCTCTGAATAATAAGTCTATATTTGTACTGAATAAACTGAAATGCCTTTTTTTCCACTGCAGCAGTCATGAATCTGCCATGATCATTTAGTGCTGTTTGGTTACCCATATGGTAGCACCAAGTGTTCCAGGGGGCTCTCATCTTCTGTTTTTTTCACTGTTTTGATTAATGCTGTGATTGCAAACAACTTTCTTCTGTCTCAGGTGTTGTCAGAGTCTTGAGGTCAGCGAGGATGCCTGTCTGACTCATAGGATGTGGTTTGCAGTAATAATCCTGCTGTTCCATTGTACTTCCTTCAGCACTCCACGCAGATTTTCAAAGGGCCTGACTCTATAACAAAAAATACACTTTTGCTATGTAAAATGCATGCCTGCAGACTGGTTGGGTTTAACCATCTGGAAAAAATACCTCCAATTATAATATTTAGCAAGAGATGTGGTGAGCTAGTTTAGGTACCAACTGATGATAACAATTAAATTCAACCAACCAAAGTTTTTTCACCAATCGAAGAATAATGTTCAGTTTTGTTAGAGCTTAAATACACTTGCACTGCACAGAGGTATTATTTGCTCTGGTAATACAGGACTAACTGTTAAGGTTTGGTTTAGTAGAGGACCCATAGGCTGGAGTAGTGGACATGGAGACAGTAGGTGGGTTTTAGTAAAAGGTTTTAATGAACAATAAAGAATGATAATGGGTTTGCTGAGCTGTCGAAGGCAGGCAGGCAGCCAGGCAGGCAGAAGAGGGTGAAGCGTGGCAGGGGTTTTGAACAGTGGCAGCGAGTGGTGAATGGTAGAGCACAAATTCTGGCACTGTGAACCTTGAGGCACAGGAAAATCACACGCTAGGCAAAAGCTTGAGGAAGTCACACTAGAGAGTTAACTAGAAGTAGAATCTGCCAAAAGTTACGATACCACTGAGTAACAATCTGGCGATGAATGGCGGGTGAGCTGAGGTTTTGAGCAGAGGGTTGATGAGTTGATGAAAACCAAGTGTAGAAATAAGCCAGGTGCCAGAGGAGGTAAGCGGTAATGCTGTGACACTAACCTGAAGGAGTTAAAAGATACTGTAAAGTTGATTAGGAAGACGCGGATTGTATAAAAACATCACAGTCATGATGATTACCACTGCTGTTCAAACTAAACTCCCATGCCTGTTTATTGTTATGGAAGAAAATTGTGTCCTCTTACATTTAATCTTTTATGTATGATTTTTTAATATTATTACTACTATTCTCATTATGTCTTATAGATATATGTATTGTGTTTTTTTATCCTTAACCTTTCCTCTCCTATACTCCTTATGTTAGGCTGTCCACATTTACAATGGTTTATGTCAGAGCTGTGAGATTGTTTTGGTGTTTACCCCCTCTTGTTGTTCCTCTCCTCTCCTGGAATGTTCATTCAAAGCCGGGAGAGGATCTCTGTTCCCAAAAACATAGAAACCTAGACTGTGTAAATGATGATGCATCCCTCTGCTTGGGGCCAGATGCCCGAAGACGCCCTAGGCTGCAGGTCTCTGGACCAGCTGTATATGTGTTATGGTACTGTTTATTCTCTTTTGTTATATAAATTCTTCAAAGACAACGGTTGGTTATAACTCAATTATTTGCTCAACCCCTCACCAGGAATATAGTTTCCACAACATTTATTACAGCCTTTTTTTGCTGTTGTTTAAGACAGAAAGAGTGTGCACATTTTTTATGAAAATCTTGAATAGCACAGCAAATATAAATGAGAAAAGATTATTAGTTTAACATTCTCATTATCTTCTCTGCATTGTGGGATTCATGACTGCTGAGCTGTCTGAAAGTAAAGCCGAGTGAGGACTGCAGGCGCAGCAAGCCTTTCCTCTAAAAACAGGTGAAATGTATAAAACAAAATGTTTGGCCCTTTGTTCTAATAGAGTCTATAAATACAGTACAGTGCTCTCTGAAGCAGAACAGCTTCCCAGGGGTTTCATTCAGCTGGTGTTTGTGTTCCTCCCAGTTCTGTTTCAGCCTGGTTTGAATTGCTTCCCATTACTGGCTGTAGCGAGGCTGCTCAGCTCTTAAATCCTGCAGTCACTCAGGCCTATCTTAATAGAGATCTCACTCTCAAACTGAACAGCCTATTGATTCTAATCACTTCTGAAGTGAATGCCAAGTGGAAACAAAAGATACTTAAGAGTTAATACTTGTAGTGTGAGGATGGACGTCATAAATATTCAGTTTTACAGCATTAATTCAAGGTTTTTTCAAGATTCTTTTTTAACTCATCTGGTCACTGGAATTAAGACATTTTTATTAGTGATGGGCAACGATAAATTTTGTTTAGCGCAATTAATCACATATTCACACAATCTAATAATGAATCCTAAAGTAGTGTATTGCGCAATTTTAATTTAAATGTACTTCTATATACACAAGTGCAATAACATGGTTTGCAAACACTTAGACACACAACACAAATAAGGTGCTTTTTACGAGCAGTATTCCCTTTACACAGTTGCAATAAAATATTTCTTGTAAATCTCAACTTAAACATTAATGAAATCAAATGAAATAGTAAACCAAATTTGCCACTGCCAGGGCATTATCTTTTATCTAGCTTGTTAAAACAAGTTACCATCAGAGTCCAGAGCCACGATCATAACAGGCACCTTCTGAGCAACAGGTTAACATAAATAAATCTGTTTTCTGAGTTTTATTCTGAACAGGTATCAGCAGAAACATTTTTCTTTTATCAGGGAGCAGCATAAACAGTTCAGTAGCAAGTGTTCCTGTTAGAGTGAGGCGAATTGTCTTGAACTTTTTGTATGCGACGCGCAGCACAAATCATTGGAAGGGAGACTGATCATCGCTGTTTATGAGTTTCCAGAATCTATTACTGTTTATTAAATATGACATCAACAAGAGGGAATTTGCACAGCAGAGCATCCCCACAAAAGTAGACGAAGGCCTATCAGGTAAAATTATGTATAATTTTAACTTAAGTTAAATAGGATACAGCTGTTTAGCACATAGAAGCCGTTGCCATGGTTACTATCCATAGAGCCCCTGCTGTTTTCTCGCAGAGCGCTTGTCTCCTTGTCTGTTCACTGGAGCGCACAGCAACCTCGCAGGGCCAAGCGACTATGTTGTGATTTTAAGAACGTTCCTAAGGCCGGCATCTTCCCCAATACCAATCAGTATGCAGCGTGTAGTTATCCACTTCGCCATGGCATTTGATCGCTTGTCTTGCTTTTGTTTATCTACTTCTCCCACACGCTGCATCCAGCGTAGTCTGCCGAAGCCTCCCTCCACTGCTCGTTTGGGTGGGTGAGTTGCAGGCTTTTGATCAGCCGCTGATTAACATCCCACCCCTCTGTGACCCTGAATGTATGTGTACGCCATTCAGAGCCAGTGAGCGATAGACTTTCAAAATAAGACTGCATTAACATGCAGAAAAATAATTGTTGCCGTTAATTATTTTATGCGATAAAGTGATAACGCGTTGCGTTGTTATTTAAAGTATCAAGTTCATGAGAATGAAACTGAAACCCTGAACATCTCTCAGATTTTACTGACTAGAACAGATGCATCATCAAGGGTAATTTGGAAGTAAATTAATAGCACAGGTGCATTGCAGTCCTCCAACATGGCTCTTACTGAGTTGAGATTTGCTATACCAGTGACTGAGGAATTAATAACTTTTGGAAGAATTAGTCAGATTAACTTGATTGGACGCAGATGACTGAGTGCAATTTGGAAAACGGATAGACAAGGCTAATCACTTATATCATAATTTGTATATATTCGGTGTGTGAGTGAGAGTAAACAAGCCAAATGGAAACCTTAGAAAAATTATTTTATTTTTCATTATTGTTAATTAACGTTTAAAGTTTCAGTGTGTAGCCTAATATTTAGTATACTCAATGAACCGTTACGTTTTTATTACCTTAGAATGAGCCATTTCTATCTACTTACTCCGCGGGTCCTCTTACATGGACGTCGCCATGTTGCACCGCCTTGTTTCTACAGTAGCTAAACTCTACAGAGCGCGTTTGCGCACTACACTGAATACATACGATGAAGAAAGTTAGTAAAACGTTAGTAATAGTAGTAGTCGACTGATTTATTAGAAGTAAGAAAAGGAGAAATTTGGACAAATAAAGGACCACGTGTATTATTTAGTACAACAGCCGACAGAGCGTGTTTGCTACTGTAGCTTCGCTTGGAAAGGGAGGGGTGAGCGGTGCATTCATGTCATGTCGGAATAATCAGAATCTTTACCTCCTTAACCCTTAAAAATGGAACAGAACTTTTATTCATTAAATATTGCATATTCATATTTTGCAAACATGTAATTTAAACAATGTAAACAGTTAGTTTGCTGTCCCTGTGGAGTGAACTAGATGTCTACATGTTGTCTACAGCTAATCCAACACATCTTTGTAGTAGCTTCCATGTTGATTCCACATTCTGATTTAAGAGCACTGAAGAACACACTTAACCTTTGTTCATTGAGTAAGTTTTAGTGGCATCTAGTGGCGAGGGTTGTGAATTGCAACCAACTGTCCAGTCTACCACTGCCGCCTATCCTTTCAAAGAGCATACGACAGTTACAGTGGCTGACACAGCACAAAAGGTGTCTCTTGTTAGACAGCAGAGAGTAGCCAGACAAGAAATGAACTTTCTTTAGGTATATTTATTAAGAAATTATATTTGTTTAATTATTCAGTAAAACCATATGTTAATGCGACTTGGCCACTGACATAACATGGAAAATGTAAGCCAAGAGTGCGAAACATTGTCAGAACTGAAGAAGTCGCTTGGATGAGGGACGAAACGTCTTCAGCCAAGTCCAGCTGCCCTTGACCTCAACCTTCATTGGATAACTATGACCTGAATGACTGGGAACCTTCACAGACAACACTGTCACTGTTTCTGCACCACAGTCCATTATAAACCACACATTAGATAAAGTTTATACAAACATTGACAAGGGAAACACATTCATTCTCTCTCTGATTATGGACCATCGCCAAAACTGCCCGCCAGCATTAATATCTGGCCCACAGTCAGATTATGGTGCTTTGATAGCGGCAAAATACATAAATAAATGAATACTTTGGTAGCAGTGCTGAAATAGATCTCAGTCATGGCAGCAACAGTTACTTACATAATCACTTCCTCTTTAGTGGTTAAAATAAAAGCGTGAGAAGCTTGTTTACTGTAATGCTGTATTTGGAGTTGAACTGAGCTTTTACTTTTTAAAATTCTGAACGACATTAAAAGAGTCTGTAACCTGCTTGACACACGTCTGAAAGAGCCATCAGAAAACGTGATTCCCCTAAATGTTCTCTGCCTGGAGATACTGGGGAATGAAAAAGCTTCCCTAGGTTGATGAATGGGGATCAAACACCGAAACACAAACACTGCACCACATGCTGTAATGTGAGCCTGAGAAACGCTGCATAATCCATTTGTTGAAGAGAGAAAAAAAAAAAAGTTGTCCTGAGGTGGGATCAAACATGCAACCATTAAGGTGAGAGTCCTGTACTTAACCAACTGAGCTGACCAAACACAATTTGATTCAGGTGTAAAATTACATTTTATATTCTTACCCGTGATCTAATGGTTGAAAATATTGCTCTGATGTAAAACTTATTTGTGACCTCCGCAGTATATTATTACATCTTCTTCAACCGTATGTCTTCAACATAGTGATGAGTGACTACACTGCATGAATTCTACCAGATGAAATGCGCTATGTAGCGCTGTTTGTCCGTTTTCAGCTACTATAGAAACATGACGATGCAACTTGGAAACATTCATGGAGGGAAGTGCCTGCAGTTATGGAGATATAAATGACTCATTCTAAGGTAATAAAAACATGATGGTTTATAATGTAAGGTCTTTACACCACTGAAAACATAGTTCTTGTCACGATCGGTGGTGTGGAGGCAGGTTGGAGGACCCAAACGCAGGACACAGAGCGGAGCAGGTATAGTTCAACGAAGGGTTTTAATATAACCAAAAGCGAGCACACTTACAGGTGAGTGGCTGAATAACAGAAATCCAAAAGTACAGGGAGACAGGACAGGACAGGAAGAGAGTACACACACAACAGACAGGGGGGTAACATGAACAATGACCAGACAAAGACAAGACAGAAACACCAGGTATATATACACAGGGACTAACGAGCAGGGCGGGAGCAACACAGGTGACAGACATGAGACTAACGAGGCAGAGAGAGAGAGCAGAGGAAAACAGAGAGACTTGACATGACAAGCAGATCTGGGGCAGTGAATAAGCGAGAACACAGAACTAGAACACAGTACAGAGCTTAACAGAGAACACAAGACCCGGAGTAAACACTAAAGACATGAACTAACGTACAAGACCAACAACATGACATGGAATCAAAGACCAACTAAATAACAGATAATGAACTGACCACACAACAACTCAGAGGAACTCAAAACACAACAGACTACATAGCAGATACTGGACACTAGACAGGACAGAACCCAAAACTCAACATACTAAGGCAGATACCAAACACAAAGGTGACAGTTCTGGATCTTATATTGCATTTCTGTCAATAGATCGTCAGAAATATTACACACTGGACCTTTTTAAATATAGCACTGTTTATTGAGAAGTGTCCAGTAATCCAGAATTGGCATCATCAACCCTTCCTTTGATTCTTTGGTCAGATATTTTCTTATTTACAGTATGTAATTATTAGCACACTTTGTGTTCTTTATCCTACAAACTATCATATTTGCAATGACATGGAACATGTTCAAATGATAGCAGAATATTTTTCACTTTAATATAATTTTGTTCATCTAGTAAGAATTTAAATGAAGAAAAATAAATATAACGTTTGCTGTGATTGCAGTCTGCACTGTGTTAATGGCTGCTTCTTGAAATTCCACTCACAGCTATGAAATGTATAAGGTCTTTCCCTTCGCTTGAATACCTGTAGCCAGTAACAGATCCAGGCGTGCAAGGAACTGTACGTGCATAGTAGTTTTTAATGGATTTCAGCTAAAACTACCCTGATCACCATTCATGAAATATTAATTTGATACTTTATTGATCACATGTTCCAGCTGAGGTCTCCTCTTTTGAAATGCTGGCAGGCTGTAAACTGGCTGAAAATCTAAAAATCAGCGAACAGTTCTCTCCCATAATATATTGATGTATGACTAAGATATGGAAGCTGATCTTAAATAAATTGGGGCTTTTTCTTACTACTTTCCCAGTATCTACTATCCTTGGAAATTTTTCGTCACTTGATTTGCTTCTATTCTGAGATATGATGGATATTTTATTTGGGAGGCACAACCTTCAGTTACCGTTAGAGAAATGGCAAAGATCAGACAGAGGTGATTTCCTTCTTAAACCCTGTGTGCTGCCCTGTTACTTCTCTCCTCAGCCTCTCCTCTACCAGGCATCAGCACGCTAAACCCTGAAACCCTCATAGATCACACAGCGACATTACTGCTATCCTTAAAAACAGGCTCTTCCTAACCGTGTCTCATTTTAGAGGAAAATAGGTCGGTGCTCAGCTGGAAGTTTCCATTGCCCTGGAAAACTAGCGCCGGATGGACAGACTGACAGATACTAAATATGTATAAACTGTTATTGTGTGCTGCCCAGATAGATAAATAGATAATTTAATGTCAGTAAAGCCCATTGAATTGGAATTGAATAGACAGATAGGTGAAGTTAGTTTTATAACTGCCCTGGTTCTCTGCCATTTATGGTTGCTCTCGCTGTCTTGATTAAAACGCCCATCACTGCAGACTTAATTCAGCGGTCAGTCAGTTCGCTCTGTAGAGCCAAACGTGAATTAGACTGAGAGCAACAGACAGGCTGCACTGACAGAACATAATTACAGTAAAAGGTCAACAGAGACCCAATCTGCTCTAATGACAGGATGGGAAATGTTGGCCAAGCCAGAGAGTGTTCGACACTGGCAGAGACAGAGACGCAGCTGCTGGTCGTTACCAAGCTGTTTAAACCAGAGCTTTTACACTTCAGAACCTGTTTGTTGTTTTTTTGTCGTTGTTAGTTCTGAACTGAGCTAAATTGGAGTGTGGGACCATAGTGAACATCAACAGCACACTCAAAAACCAACAGATTCAATGTGCACACTGCACCTATTTGAGTCAACTTAATTTTGTCACTTACATACAACACCTGTTTAGAATTAATACTGTGACTCAGCCTTTGTCTCATTAACCATGCTGCTCATGTTAAATATCTTAATCAGCTTGTGTTTATGCCAAACTGTTGGTGCTTCTGCAGGCAATGTAAACTGCACTCACTTTATGATTTTTCTCTGAAAAGACACCACAGGGATTTGATACAGTCTTTACGGGCTGGGTAAAGGTGGAAGTTGTGTTGTGTTATATCACATCACAAGAACACAGCAATGATTATTACTTTAATGATAACTGAGCATGAGCAATAAAAACATCTTTTTACATCAAGAAAAATTGATACAGGGAAACTACAGCTTTAGGCTGTGAAAGTGGTGGAATAATTTGAGCTAACACCATGCCTACCTGCACATGTGCACAAACATGCAGTACACAGAATACATATCAAAAACACACACACGTGCAATGTAACATCCATGTTTTATTTGCCAAGGTTGTTCCCTTGTTTAAATTCCCCCTCAGCTGCCAGCTTCAAAACATTAAAGTGATGCTGTGTCTTCGTGTAACGCTGCCGTAATATATTCATTTTAACAATGCTTGTGTGCTCTTGTATTTCTTGACATGCCTAAAAAGACGAATAGTTCAAGATGAATACACAAAGAATAGTGCAGAGTCCTTAACCTTAAAGGAAATACAACATTTCATTCCAAAGAGCTCTGCTCCAAATTTAGATATAGCCGCTAAAAACATGATTGCTTGGATCATTTGTTTTGTGAATGTGATTATTTGCTTTGGAGAGTTACATGAGAAGATTGACACTACGCTGATGTCTGTCCAGGGTTGCATAATTCGCACACCTGCAAGAGTTTGATTGTTAATAAATATAATAAAATTCCCTGTAAGTTTAATCATGCTAAAGTTTGGTGGTTCTGGAGACAGTGTAATAACAAGCTGTGACGAGCAGTATTGATGGAGCTGTAGGAGGGCAGAGCAGTGTTCTGAGTCATCAATAACCAAAAGACAATTTATCACCCCAGGCAGTGTCGTTTCGGGGGAATTGGGAGATAAAAATCCTTGTCTGAAATTTGTCACAAAGATTAACATTTGATAAAAGACGTTTATAGACGTTGGGTGGCTGTGACTTTTTCAAAGCAGATAAGAGGTCACTATCAAACTGAATGAATCACTATGAGATGACAAAATTCTAAATGTTTACTTACATGAGATGCACAACAAGGTTTGATTCTGGAGATTTTTTTGTGTTTGCGCGTGAGGTTGAATCAATATGAAATGCTTTCTACCTCTATACCCTCATGTGTCACTGTCTGCATCTTCAGTCTCCACCACAAACATGTGATCTTTTGAACCTGAACTCTGCCTCTGACAACACCTCTCTCTCTGTTTGTCCCTCATCTCTCCACAGACAGCAGCAGGTACATTCATCATAGACTTACACACATTTGACTGAAAGACAGACGAACAGCCACCACCCTCATATCAAGCTGTCCTGAGGTTCACTAGCTGGCTGCTGAGTAAGTGGTTGTGTCTTTCTGGTTGCCTGTCAGCCTGTTTCTATGATCTGTTTCTCTTGTTTCTGTGCTTTTAGAAAATAAATAGACTTCTGGCAACATGCTTTTTCTTCATTATACTTATGTATTTGAATGATGCTATAATCAAAACAAACATTCTACACATAGTGTCTTTAAAGTTTCAATGTTTGTTCGAATCAGAGTTGGAACGGATGGCCTTTTACCACAGGGCTGTTTTTATTTTTCATTCTTCCATGACACAGGGAGATCTGACAAGGGCAACCTTTCAGTGGTATCACAGTTTTGTCCTTTGAAGATCATTCCTCAGGGCCATGACTATTTTCTTTTTTAAAAGGTTTTACAGTATAAAACGAACCAAAATGCCCTTCAGAGAGGAATCAAAAAGGCTAGCCAGTAAAATGCTCTGAAATGTAATTGCAGAAATAACAAGAGACATCAAAAAGCATCCATCAATCTGCAATCTTCCAAAATTTTCTGTTTTGTGAATCTGACACACAACAGCAGTTGGAATGTTTAGCTGTCCGTCTGAGGAAACACAAGGGAACAAAGTAACTGGGGAAAGTCAAGGCATTGATCTATCTCTCCAACATCTGAAACATTTCCAAAGAAAAAAATTAAACCAGCTCCTCCTATGTTCTTGCCAGTGTGAATTTTGGCATTAACTGATACCAGATGTGTCTGGAAATTTCAGCCCACACCAAACTTCAAAACTGTGATCAAGCTAAGCTTTGCAGCTTGCGTTGACAATTTAATGAGCTATTATAGATGCTGAACTTAGTTGGGCAGACCACACAGGATAGTTAGCTGTTAAAGTTGTTATGATGAGCCTGTTTAAATTTCCCTTGGAATTTATACTGGACATTTCTGGGCTATCAACACCAGGATTCAAAAAGTAAAAAGAGTTAAAAATAAGATTTGTTGACTTTGCAATGATAAGTCAGCAAGTACATTTACAACTGTTCTCCACAATTGGTTTTCTTTACTTAACCTGTAGTGCAGAACTTTTGTCTCCTCCTTCTGGCTGTGATAGTAATTACACATTCACAGTAACAACATCCTCAGTCCCTTCTCTTCTGTCAGCGCTCTCCAACAGGGAAAAGCTACATCATAGGCTATCCGTGTTTGGTGGTGATGATGTGCTAAATCAGCATTGTGTGAACTGGTTTGGCAAGGGCTTGAATGTAAAATTCTTATATGTAAAAGTGCCACACTCCAGTTTTAAGTATTTCAGTTTGATTCTACTTTATACCTCCTAACCACTGCATTTCAAATATTATATACTTTTTTACTCCACTACGATTCAACTGACAGATGTAGTTACTAAACACTTTGCACAGTCAGACTTTGCATTCAACACATACTTACAACACATGCTGTCAGTGGTGGTACTTAAAAGTAAAACCAAAAGTAAAAACACTCATTGTGGTATGTTCCCTGTCAGTGTTTTACAATTATATATGATGTTTTTGGATTAATATTAGATACATGGAGAGATACAGAGATAGATAATGTATTCCTCCCCAACAAGAGTTTGCAGTGTCACAGATTGCACACACACGAGATATGTGGCAAACAAGCAAGAGGGAGGTTAAGAGGAAGGACATCCTGCTGATGAATAGGGTTATGCTAATTCTAACTACTTTATACAAAAAAATTTAAGAAAAACACAGTTGGGTAGTTTAATCTACAGCAACACATGCTATTATACAGGGTCATTGTATGCTTGTAGCATTGCTTCCCTGTGAGAAACTGTATACCTGTAAACTTTTAGTTTAGAAAAACAGCCCTGCTTCCAGCTGCTCTAAGGTTAGTTTTAATAATTTTAGATTAAGTAGGATAATTTTCTCAACCCCACTTAATCCTTCAGTTTATCAGAAAAATTCAAATTCACCACATTTTGTTTTCATTGAACAGGAAAGTTGATTTAAAAAATAACTAGTAACTAAAGCTGTCAGACAAATGTAGTGGAGTAAAAAGTACAATATTTGCCTCTGAGACATAGTGAAGTATAAAGTAGCATAAAATGGTACAGTGTAGTACTTAAGTAAATGTACTTACTTACATTCCACCACTGCACACAATACACATATTAAATGTGTTGTACTGGTATATATTAAATTAGGGCTTGAGCTAATGAATATTTTAATCAGCAGTATAGTTTTCAACAAATTTCTCGGTCATCCATAAATGTCACAATTTGTCGTGGGTGCAGGCGGGAACAGGTTTTAGGACCCAAATTCAGGACAAGTAGGCGAGACAGATACGTCTCTTAGAATTTATTAAACAAAAGGAGAAATTAAACTTGCAGCAGAGTCAAAAATTCAACAAAGGAAATTCTTAACAAAGGTTGTCCACATAGCAGCAAACACACAGACCATAACAATCCACGGGTTGACAGAACAAAAGATAGATCCATAAACTTGGCAGTTAAACAGGCAGGTGGGAGCACAAACAAGTGATACTAATAATGACAGCAGACAGACAAACGCAGGCAGGGTGATGAACAGACAGAAACACAAACAGATACCAAGCAAGCCAAAACTAACTGAGCTACTAACAAACCCACAGACAAAACCCAACAGAAACATGGACACAGATAAACAGATATACAGGGCACAACAGACCATAACCAGAAAAGACAAATAAACAGAACAGAACAAAGAATATGCCAAAACAATCATGAACACAAGCAGACAGATCAAAACCAGATAAGACATGGAGACAGACTGAAACCAGAATCACAGAACAAAATGACAAAATAACCAAACAGGGAGAGGTAAATAACTAAGACCGGGCAGACAGGTTACAGAACACAAGACAAGAATCAAACTATAGTGGAACCCAAAACACAGAACAGACAACGCACACAAACTAAACTAAACAGAGCAGACACCCAAACCAACACTTAGCAGACAAGGCAAAACTAATACCAGCAGAGACTGAACAAGACATTAAACCAACAGAAACGACACTAAAGCACAGAACACACCCAGCAGACAAAATAACAGATACAGAACAGATCAAAACTAATTAACACAGAACAGGCAGAGAAATAACGTAAACGCTACACCATAACAGAAAAACCCAAGAAGACAGACAGTAACAGAACAGGATTGTGACAATAAAATGTCAGAAAATAGTGAAATCTCCAAGGTAACATCTTAAAAAGTCATGTTTTGTTTAGACAACAGACCAAATCCCAAAGATATTTGATTGACAAAGATGTAATACAAAGACAAGTAGTTAATCTTCACAGTTGAGGAGCTGGAAACAGAAAATATAATATAAATCTTTCTTTCTGCAATTAATCAAGCTCTAATCTTATAATCGACTAATTGTTTCAGCCCCAGACTGAGCTATCAACAATATATACAGCAGTAACACTCTAACTAGGTCCATTCTGCATAATGGGCATTGCTAATGTTGTTTGTACTTCAGTTATAAATCTGACTCTGAAATGATGAGGATATCTTCAATGCATGATGAAATGAGTCAACAACAGCTTAACAGGGTTTGGGTTCATTCACAACCCGCCTCACAACTTCTTCTCCCAAGAGAATGGGAGAAGAATGAATGATTTGATGGATAATGTTGCCAGAGTTGGAGAGCAGAGATCTTTGGTAATAAACTATTACATGTTGCTATCAGGGAGCTGTCATGTTTCTCACCCCCGTGTGAAGGCTCATTTCCCCTCAGCGTCATCCAGGAGGCGACGAATAGCCAGAAAACGCTGGGGTCCAGATTCTATGTGACTGTCATTAAATAAACTGAGAGTGAAGCTGTGAGGAGAAAGACCACAAATCAGCTGGAAGACCTGCATCTGAGCCCCATATCTTGGTAAGTGTCGAGCTTAATACCACCTTGGTGGGGAGTCAGGAGGAGTTGGGTCTGGTGTCTGCAGAGCTAAATGACACTAAAAGAACCACAAGCACACTGTACCAGGGATTAAGTCGCTGGTTGTGAATGGCTCTTCCTTGTGTCGCAGCTACAAAAAAGTTGAAGGTGTCCACGGAGGAGGTGTCTCAGTTATACAGATCTGTGACAGTAACTCACCTTCTCAGTAATAGTGCAGGATGTCAGCAGAGGAAATACTTCAATGCAGAGATTCAAATTGACAGGGAGCTCATGAGAGTCAGGGAATGTAGATTATATTCGAGTGTTGTGTTTACACACAAGGTTGGCTTTAGGTTTCCAGGACATTCGGTTAACACAATTGTATTTAATCTGTTTATGTCCAGTCTGTTTGGGGTTTCGTGCCAGATCCTGACAATTTCTGCTCTGCAGAGCTGAACTAAATGTTGATATTCCTTCCATGTGAAATTAGGCTAAATGGGATTCCCTTTCCAAGTTGTGATTTACTTCTTCTCTGTGTTTCTGAATTGAAGCTGATTTTCTCAGTGACTAAACTGAAGTGGATCTCATCAGCTCTCTTGACAGTCAGCTCTGCCCGAAGGAGAGTGAGTGATGACAACCCCAACCATTAGGAGAGATGACAAGTGCCTAAATGAACAACCTGTTTCATCTCCCTCCCTCTCTTCTCACCTCTCTCTCTAACTCTCTGAGGCTACGGGGCTACGCAGAGGCTACGCCGTCGCCTGACGTGCACCTCCTCCAAAATGTAACTACACGTCGAGTCGACGCGGACCATAAGCTCTGTGATTGGTCGGCTGGGTAGCCTCGCAATGCCTACGAGCGGACCGGAAGTACCCCGTGCTTTGAAGTAACTTTTATTAGCGGCCAAAACGGCGGCTATAACACAGAGAATGATGTATGATGTATTTGACTGTCGCAACCTGAGCGAAATGACTCGTTTTGCTATCAGAATGTGATCAATTCGGTCTGTAACATTTGAAAAGGCTACACCAGCCGCACGTATACAGTTTTACCCCCATTTACGTTAGCTTGCTCGGCCGGCAAAAGTCAACACAGTGGACGCTGTTGCGCTACTGCTGACTAGCGTTTGGGGGTGTAATTGCAGAATGACGGACACACCTACGCACAAGTATAAATACCTGGCTCCGTGCGTAGCCTACGGCTTAGGTACGCATGTAGACCCTACGCAGGAGTATAAATCGGCCTTAAGAGTGCAGACCTCTGCAAAGGCCAATAGTCCAGTCTTTTGTCATATGCAAATCTGCCAGAACAACCACTATGGATGTCTGTATATATTTACAGAAGTGTTAGCATTAAAATGTGTTAAAATATGTTGTGCCTATAGCTGAAGCCTCATCTTAGCTGTGCATTTATTTTTTTATGTACTTTGCACAGGTTGGACAATCTGGAATTCAGGTTCACTCTGAAAAAATCTAATCCCTGATTGTTAATTCATACCTCCTGCATTTGTTTCTACAGTGATGTTTGAGGTGGCTCTTGTGTTTTGTTGTATGTTTAGTCACACCATTCATTTTCTATATTAGTGATGTCAATGAAGATGAAAAAGTAATTGTGTAAATCTGCCCCATGACTCAGATCCACTCCAACATGTAATACGTTCTGCCTCTCATGAATTCATGAAAATTGGGCTAGTAGTTTTCTGTAATCAGAGAAACAAACAAAAGGCTCCTTGGCAGAGGTAATTAACACTCAACCAGGGAGGGAACCCCAGAATCCCATTGAACCCACACTGCTGCTGAGTAACAGTTATGTAGTGGCATTTTGATTCTGAGCAAAATTAACTGAACGGGGCGGCTGTGGCTCAGGAGGTAGAGCGGGTTGGCCGTTAATCGGAAGGTCGGCGGTTCAATCCCTGGTTGCGTGTCGAAGTGTCCTTGGGCAAGATACTGAACCCTGATTTGCCCCTGGCGGCTGTTCCACCAGTGTATGAATGAGTGTGACTGTTAATTTCTGTTTGAGCACTTAGGCTCAGTGTATGAAGTGTATGCAAATTATTTGCACAGGACAGGAAGTGGCAGACATGCACTATAGAGACCAGGACACCGCACTGGTTAGCTGTAGCATGTACAGACTATGCTTCTGCAGACCAGTTCAGCACGTAAGCGAACCAGAAGACACCTGAGATGATCAGAAGAGAATTTGGGCCAACCAGAAAGGCCCTTTTGCTGGTCAGAGGGGCATTAAGAGGACACTTGGGGGAACATGACTTTGTGTTCTTTGGTGGGCTTTATTTTAGCAGCTAACTCCACAAGTCAAGCACCAGTGCTTGAGCCTGAGATAGCCTGAAAATTTGGCTTTAAATTAATCATTTATATTCATGTTTTAGAAGTCTGAAGGCTAGGTTATGTTTAAAATGAACTAGTTTGCACAATGTGTTGTCTGATCACATCTGAAGGCATAAATGCTGCATGCTGTTCAACAATTCGACAAGCACTTTCATTTGAAGCATACTGATGTCTTAAGAATAAAACTAACAGTGGCTTCAGTCCACAGAAAAGTCCGATTGTTATGTTAGTTCAAGTGGTCCCAGTTAGGAAAATAGTCTGCCCTCATTTCTGTATATTGCTGCTCTTTTGCATGCTATTTATATTACAATTGTGTTCTGGTTGGACAGCTTCACAGTCTCATTATAAGCACATCAGGTGTGCTGTTCTGGGTCCATCAGCAGCAGTGCTAGTTGAAGATTAAGATCTGGTTCTATATAAATATGGTATCCACTATGGGACACGCAGAATTAATCATCTAATATACACAGTGCAGGACAGCTGCAGGACAGATGTAGTCAGCCCCTGTGACTTATCGCTATGGTTATGAATTTTAAAAAGACAACGTCACATTATGAAAAGCTCACCAGGAATCTTGACGGCCTGCAGCAGCGAACTCTTATTTGTCATTCTGGTTTTGTTTCCTTTCCGAAATGATTATGGTTTTAGGGTCAGGTTGGTATAATCTCTGTTCTCTGTCCACATTATGGGGATTTAACGATCTTTACAAATTAAGGTTTTGAATAATTCAGTTTCAAAGATGTTGTCATTGTGTGGGGTTAGTTGGGTTTTAGTTTCTAGTGTTTTCGTGTTACCTTGTAGTTTCGGTTTTCACTAGTGTTTCTGGTCTTGTTTTACTGTCTTTGCGTTCCATGATTTTGATTATGTTTTGTCCTTGTGTTAAGTTTTAGTTCATAATATTCTTCCTGACGTGTTTATTAGTTTTCTTTGTGATAGCCTCTCTAGTAATATATATTCATGTTTGGTTTTGTGAGCCTTTTGTCCTGTTTGATTTAGTAGTGCTCTGCCCCTTGTGTTTCTTTGGCTTTGCCTTCTGGTTTCCCTTGATTAGCTCGTTAGTTGCACCTGAGTATGATTATGTTCATAACTCCCTGTGTATTTAGGTGGCCCTTTCACATCTTTTGCCGCTGGTCTGGAGTTCAGTCTCTAGTATGTGTGCGCTCCTGTGTATTTTTCATCCAGTGTTAGTTTTTTTTCATAGAGTTTCACTATGTGTGTTTCTGTTTAATATCTGGACTGCTTGCCATTCCTTCCAGTTTTCTGGCAATAAATTCCAGTTGACTCTACATTCCTTGTGTGTGTCTGCATTTTGGGTCGAATCCTCCGGAACTCATGTTGAGCTCCTCAGCTACACAACAGCTGTGTGTGATTCCTCAAACTAATTTTGCTATGGTTAGCAAAATTAGAGGGCTAATTGTTAGAGAATGTTATCTTATTTTCTATAAGCTATCTTTCAACAAATAGCCTTCTAAAAAGTGGAATTGCGAATCTTAAGGTTCGTAGTCCAAATTTTCACAATTAGGAAAAGATTTGCCCTTTTCCTTGCCTTTCTGCATGACATTTATATTTCACGTTCTGTGTGATGTAGGTGTCAGCATCCATATGCAGCCTCATTATATTGTATACACATTTTTTCAAAAGGGGAACAAGTTTCATATGGAGCGGTCTCCTGCATGTTCACTTACTTCATCAGCTTATTAAGATTCTGTCTTGATGAAATCAGGCTTTGCTGGTGAATATCTTGTCACTACAACAAACAAAGAATGTATAGGAATGAATATTTTTTTTCTTGCCAAAAGGTATTTTTCCATAGAGGGTTTCTATCGATAAGTCTTTGTTAAAAAGCTGAAAACCAACACATGGTGTTCTATCCATATTCTAAGCTTTAATGGGTATGTTATCCAAAACGTCGTCATTTTAACCAAGATAAGTTGATTTACATGACTCCGGGAGTTATGTTTGTTCAATGTCTAAACACCACCACCATCTACCTACCCAGCTATGTTCAGTTGTACCAGAAAATCACTAATGGGGTATACTCCATGAAATTCTCAGAAGGCTCTGATTGCAACAGTATGTAGGTTTCTTTGTTACAAGATGATGGTGGATCGTGTCTTTGCTTACTGATGCCATGATCTGTCACCCAGCCCTAATTTCACCGCTATACATTTTCCCTCTGTTTTTTTTATTTGATTTTATTTTATGGATCATACCGTAAATGGAAAAAAGGATCCCTGTCCCAGGAGGAATGTGTTCAAAAGAAGGCATTGTGACTTAGAGCTGAGAGGTCTGATTGTAGCTAGTGTGCATAATGTAAACAAACTACTGAATGGCTAAATGAATAAATAAACGGCACATACAGTAATCATAATTTTCTGCTTGCAAGCTTTAAACTAGTTATTCCAGGTTACTGAACATTTTCATCACAAACTGCCATTATGTTGAGGCAGCTAAATAAATCACAGCCTGTCCTTTTACATGTGAGTAGAAAGATGATTTTGCACCAGAACTTATGGCATCTGGGAGCTAATTTTGGCAATCATCAGTATATTTTTAGTATATTGCAGGTTAGACTTGATAAACCTAAAGTGGTTGTTGCTGGTGAGGGCTAAAATGGGCAGTTACTGCCATCTGCAGAACAAATGGGGTGTCACAATTTGCCAGTAAAGGGACATTTCAACCC
This sequence comes from Micropterus salmoides, assembly GCF_014851395.1. Lineage (NCBI taxonomy): Eukaryota > Metazoa > Chordata > Actinopteri > Centrarchiformes > Centrarchidae > Micropterus > Micropterus salmoides. The sequence goes on from NW_024041373.1 coordinate 25,074,930, forward strand.
AAACCACACATTACTTCTAACAAGACAGCACATTTTAAAGATAACTGATAAAACAGGAAAACAGTACAGACACACACAGCATTTGTGTACATAGAGTTTCATCTGATCGGTCTTTGTAGAAAGGAAACCCGACAGCACGACATGACTCTGTCATGATATTCTAAGCTTAATTGGTATGTTATCCATTAAAAAACACACAATACTCCTTACAGGGACATTTTAAAGGCATACGATAACAATATAACGCACATACACATTTGAAAACAAAGTTGTAAAAGGAATTTCAAAAGCAGACACAAACAGCACAGACACAAAAAGCCACAAAAATACTATATATATAAGGACAGTATTTCTCATAGTAATTCACCTGGTTCTAAACTACACACAAAATAAGGACATTTGTGTATGGTAGATTATTTCTACCAAATTATTTTGGTAGAAATAATATAATTATTTCTTATTTCTATACTTGCGACAAATGCCAGTTAAAGAATGGGATGTCATGTGACCAGCATGAGGAGGAGCTGCCAGGCTGTTGTGGCTGTGTATGATTATGTCATACTGACAATGGCTGTCGCGATGACCGCAAAATTGAAATACCGCGCTATTGGTCAAGCCTACCACGGAGGATGGCAATCACCGCAACAACCGCAATGTTCATACTTTACACTTGAGGGTTTGTTAATTTAATAAGTCCTTCAAAAGTTCCACAACCGCAACGAGCTCTGTAGCGGTTCAAGGACTTCAAACTTGGAAGCTTTAAGTGTTGCCATGTATTGTGGTGTTTTACTGTTTATTTTAAAGATTAGCTAACTTGGCGTTAGCATATTGCGCAGCTAATGTGGCTAGCAGGCTCGGCGATGTTGGACTAACATTGTAATCCTGAGGGACAGTCGAGAGAAACTGAACAGTAAGCCTCATTTGAAGCTCACTAACTAACGAGTGTAGTGTGTCGGATGCCTGCAGCTGTTTTTCATGTTGCTTTCTGTTGAAATTTACTTATGTTACCACAGCGCAGTGGTTAGCTGCGGACAGCCATTCGGCTCCACACCGTGGCGCGCACGTGTTGCTGCGTATGTAAATTGACTTGATTTACAGTGGGGAGAACAAGTATTTGATGCACTGCTGATTTTGCAGGTTTTCCTACTTGCAAAGCATGTAGAGGTCTGTAATTTTTATCATAGGTACACTTCAACTGTGAGAGACGGAATCTAAAACAAAAATCCAGAAAATCACATAAATAATTAATTTGCATTTTATTGTATGACATAAGTATTTGATCTCCTACCAACCACTAAGAATTCCGGCTCTCACAGACCTGTTAGTTCTTCTTTAAGAAGCCCTCCTGTTCTCCACTCATTACCTGTATTAACTGCACCTGTTAGAACTTGTTACCTGTATAAAAGACACCTGTCCACACACTCAATCAAACAGACTCCAACCTCTCCACAATGTCCAAGACCAGAGAGCTGTGTAAGGACATCAGGGATAAAATTGTAGACCTGCACAAGGCTGGGATGGGCTGCAGGACAATAGGCAAGCAGAGTGAGAAGGTGAGAAGGCAACAACCGTTGGCGCAATTATTAGAAAATGGAAGAAGTTCAAGATGATCTCTATCGCCCTCAGTCTGGGGCTCCATGAAAGATCTCACCTCGTGGAGCATCAATGATCATGAGGAAGGTGAGGGATCAGCCCAGGACACGGCAGGACCTGGTCAATGACCTAAAGAGAGCTGGGACCACAGTCTCAAAGAAAACCATTAGTAACACACTACGGCATCATGGATTAAAATCCTGCAGCGTCCAGGCCCGTCTGAAGTTTGCCAGTGACCATCTGGATGATCCAGAGGAGGAATGGGAGAAGGTCATGTGGTCTGATGAGACAAAAATAGAGCTTTATGGTCTAAACTCCTCTCGCCGTGTTTGGAGGAAGAAGAAGGATGAGTACAACCCCAAGAACACCATCCCAACCGTGAAGCATGGAGGTGGAAACATCATTCTTTGGGGATGCTTTTCTGCAAAGGGGACAGGACAACTACACTGTATTGAGGGGAGGATGGATGGGGTCATGTATCGCGAGATCTTGGTCAACAACTTCCTTCCCTCAGTAAGAGCATTGAAGATGGGTCGTGACTGGGTCTTCCAGCATGACAATAACCTGAAACACACAGCCAGGGCAACTAAGAATCAGAATCAGAAGGAGGCTTTATTGCCAAGTAGTGTTTTACACATATGAGGAATTTGCTGTGGTGATAAGGTGCTACACGTAGACAAACATACAGTCAACATAAATAAATGTAGAAATATAAATATGGAATAGAAGAACAACGTTGCAGATATATACATGAACATTATTCTGGGTCTGTGCCGTGCAGAAGTAACGGAAGAGAATATTGTGTACATGTAAATATATAAACTGACAACGTAAAAATATACAACAACAAAGATCAACAATCAACAACAAATATGTGCGACGTGCCAGGTCTGTGCCCGACACGAGATGAAACAGTATTTACATGTGCAGAGACATTTGTATCATTTGCAAGGGGGGAGTGTCAGTGGGGGACCAAGGCCTTGTTAATGAGGCTAGCTGCAGACGGGAAGAAATTGTTTTTGTGGCGAGAGGTTTTGGTCCTGATGGACCGCAGCCTCCTGCCAGAGGGGAGAGTCTGAAACTGTTTGTGTCCGGGGTGGGAGGAGTCAGCTGCAATCTTCCCTGCTCGCCCCAGAGTCCTCTAGGCGTACAGGTCCAGAAGAGAAGGAAGATTGCAGCCAATCACCTTCTCTGCAGAGCGAATGATACGCTGCAGCCTGCCCTTGTCCCTGGCAGTGGCAGCAGCGTACCAGATAGTGATGGAGGGGGTGAGGATGGACTCAATGATGGCGGTGTAGAAGTGCACCATCATTGTCTTTGGCAGGCTGAACTTCTTCAGCTGCCGCAAGAAGTACATCCTCTGCTGGGCCTTTTTGATGATGGAGGTGATGTTCAGTTCCCACTTGAGGTCCTGGGAGATGATGGTGCCCAGTAAGCAGAAGGAGTCCACAGTGGTGACCGAGGAGTCACACAGGATGATGGGGGAGGGTGGGACTGTGCTCTTTCTGAAGTCCACGACCATCTCCACGGTCTTCAGAGCGTTGAGCTCCAGACTGTTCTGGCTGCACCAGGTCACCAGATGGTCGATCTCCCACCTGTAGGCGGACTCATCCCCACCAGAGATGAGCCCAATGAGGGTGGTGTCATCTGCAAACTTCAGGAGCTTGACAGACTGGTGACTGGAGGTGCAGTTGTTGGTGAACAGGGGGAAGAGAAGCGGGGAAAGAAAGCAGCATTGAGGGGAACCGGTGCTGATGGTCGTGGAATCAGAGACATGTTTTCCCAGCTTCACGTCAGTGATCCACCTGCAGGTGGAGTCAGGCACGTTCAGCTGAGCGGAAATCCACAGTGGCTCCGTAAGATGCATCTCAAGGTCCTGGAGTGGCCTAGCCAGTCTCCAGACCTGAACCCAATAGAAAATCTTTGGAGGGAGCTGAAAGTCCGTATTGCCCAGCGATAGACCCAAAACCTGAAGGATCTGGAGAAGGTCTGTATGGAAAAGTGGGCCAAAATCCCTGCTGTAGTGTGTGCAAACCTGGTCGAGAACTACAGGAAACGTATGATCTCTGTAATTGCAAACAAGGTACAGGTACGGGTTTCTGTACAAAATATTATTCTGCTTTTCTGATGTATCAAATACTTATGTCATGCAATAAAATGCAAATTAATTATTTAATAATCATACAATGTGATTCAGGATTTTTGTTTAAGATTCCATCTCTCACAGTTGAAGTGTACCTGTGATATGATAAAAATTATATGCTTTGTAAGTAGGAAAACCTGCAAAATCAGCAGTGTATCAAATACTTGTTCTCCCCACTGAATGTGCCCTGAAGGTAATAATATAGCTACGTGTGAAAAAGACAAACTACAAAAAGGAGTTTGTTGGCAATGTTGTTGACTAGCACCCAGCAGCTAGCTTGCTCCGACCATAAAGCTGCTGTTAGCGGCTCGCTGTGCAGTGAGGTGACAGACACTCTTACTATGCTATATGGCACAAAAATACTTCATTGGTGAAAGATGCAATAATACTGCATACCAGACTGTTGAGTCCTAACATATTGCCACGGTGGAAATTACTTCACACCCACACCTCTACCACTGACGCTCTTGTTTGTTAAATGAATAAATTGTTAAATGCCTATATGTCTTGTTTCTGCAGACTTCAATCATCTAATCTATCAAACAAAAGTGAAAAAAAACAATAGCTTTTTGGCATTATCAGAGAAAATTTGGCAAAATTTGGAGCAACCCACATACTCAGCTCTCATCCCACAAATGCATGATCCTTACAAATGTGGCACCATTTAAAAGGGACACAAACAGGCTTACCACTGGTATAGGATTTATTGCCAAGAAGCAACAAAGAACGGCAAAGAAATAATTTACCAAACACAAATTTCCTTACTTTTTTTTTTGCGTAATTTATTAAAAATGCAAATGTTGGGTGGACTGTCCCTTTAAGACTTTCTTCATGAGCCCGTGTGGACTCTATCGCTTTCCGTAATTCTAGGAAGTGTTTGTGCTGTTGGTGTTTAGCTGCGCAGAGTGTGTAGTGCAGCACCACTGGTTGACATTACGAGATTAATTTATTGTTTAAAGTGGACTAAATTAAGGTGTGAACATGTCTGGGGGAACCCGTCTGGAGAACGCAAACCCTGTGATTTTCCAGCGGTCGGGGGAGAGGGTGCTGACAGCGAAAGACGAAGATGAAGATGTCCACGATCCCATCGACGACAGAGAAATATTCGATATCCTGTTTGTGTAAAGTGGTTTTACACATGACAGATTTCTTGTGCGTTTGTTAAACTTCATTTTAACGGACGCTAATGGACACAATGCTAACGTTACTAGCATTTGCATCACTTAAGAAGATGTTAACGTACATGAGAGCACTGCCAGTTTATATCAGCCATATTTTATTAAATCTCTCAAGCAATAATGTTTGTATATGTCTGGTAAACACAACTTATTTGACCAATTTGAAGTGATTAGACAGACAGTAGTTAATCAACATTGAAAACTGTTATATATATATATATGTATATAATATTTTCTGGTCACAGCTCTTTAAATGTTCTGGATTTCATGTCTTTGTAATTTGAGCATCTTTTGAAGGTTTAGACTGTCAAACAAAATTAACACTTTGAGGATTGGGCTCTAGGAAGTTGTGATGGGCATTCATTTTTTAGAAAGCTCCAGTTTCTTTAAAATGAATGTATTCTTGTTTCTGTACTCCTCTATGACAGTATATCTGTTAGTTGTGGACAAAACAAGACATTTGAGGACGTCATCTTGGGCTTTGGGAAACACTAACAGACATGTTAACAATTTTTTTTGGGACATTTTATTGACGAAACAACTAATCGGTTAATTGAGGAAAAAAAAAAAAGAGATTTATGGACAAATAAAATAACTGTTAGTTGCAGGCCTAGCTTTTAGGTTATTTAAAGTAAATGTCCAATAATATAACTCTTAACAAAAAAGCACTGAAATATTGTTTCCCATAATACATAATAACATACTGACAACATTAGAGTGCAGTACATAGAGGCAGGACTTGTATTGTTTCCATTAGGTTGTCTTAATTTCTTTAACTGAAGTTACATCTGATCAGATCCATCAACGACCCAGAGCATCCTCTGTCTCTGGAGGAACTCAATGTGGTGGAGCAAGTCCGAGTCAAGGTATGCACCTTTTAATTATGTGCGGGGTTTTTTAGGTTTACTACTGGCTGAATGGGGGGAAGCAAGATACACTATAATGAACTTAACAATATATTTTAATTTAGTGCCTAATTTAAAACAGGGTTGGACTTGAACTCCATTTTTCTGTCCCTTATTGACCTTTGTTTTTTAAAATAAGTAATGTGTTTTAAAAAATGACATTCAACAGGTAAACTAACTTTCATACTCCAGCCTTCTTAAACAAAATAAGCATTATTTACTTTATTGCTAGGGTCCTGAAACATTTATCTCACTGCAGTAACACTCAGCGTCCTTAACAAGTAAAGACACATTTACTGAACTGTTCAATTGCACAAGTGAATTGCATTCAATATGTTTATTAAGTCTCTTTCCATCTCTTTCTCAGGTTGATGATGCAGAGAGCAATGTTAGTGTTGAGTTCACACCCACCATCCCACACTGCAGCATGGCAACACTGATTGGTCTGTCAATCAAAGTCAAGCTGCTACGCTCCTTGCCAGACAGGTTCAAAGTATGTCTGCTAGTGTTGGTGCACGTTTAACATCACCTCCTTTGATTGTTGTGATTGAGTGTCGGCTAATATGAGCAACATATTTATTCTGTGTGTTAGTGTTTTGTTGTTCAATTCCAGTCTAAATGCTTAGTGTTATTCTGTTTATACTCAGATTGATGTCCGCATCAGTCCCGGGACTCACGCCTCAGAGGAAGCAGGTAAAAAAAAAAAAAAAAAAAAAAGATCACAGAGAGACAGCAGGCGTGATGGGATATTGGATCATATTTCCCACTGTACTTTAGGGGTGGCAATGGAGCAGTGGATAAGACATATGCCTTTAGTGTGGAAGACATGGTTTCTGTTGACATCCACCAATGTGTCTCTAAGCAAGAAACTTAACCCCTAGTTGCTACAGAGGCAAGTGACCTCTGACATATATAGCAATTGTAAGTCGCTTTGCATAAAAGTGTCAGCAAAATGATAATTATTTATTACTTAACTTCCATTTTTACTGTGTAAAGCACTTTGGTTGTTTCAAACTGTGCTAGATACATAAACTGACTTGACTAGTCAGTTGAAATAATATTATTGTATTATATAACTGTATAATATTTCTGCTCATTGTTAAATGTGAAGACTTTTTTTCAAAATGTTAGGCACTTTTTTCCTTATATTCTTTATATGTTGTTGTATGTGCAGTGAACAAACAGCTGGCAGACAAAGAGAGAGTGGCAGCAGCTCTGGAGAACTCCTCACTGCTGGAGGTGGTCAACCAGTGCCTGTCCACCAGAAGCATCTGACCAGCCAATCAGCTTTGTCATCTCCTGCTTTTAGCTACTGATTGACAACCGAACTTTTTGGCTCTTTGATAGCTGAGATGTGTCTGCCAAGCTCTCTATTCACCCATCTAGGTGTGAATAACTGCACCTGGTGGACATGTGTGCAGCAGGTCAAAGTCAGGATCATGCAGAGCTCATACAGCTTGTTTCAGTGGCGTTTCGTGGACACATTCTTGAATGTGTCCACCTAAAGAGAGTAATAGAAACTGTTACTCACAATGCAGTATTGTTTGGACAAAGCAGAGAAATTATACTTCCATCTATAAATTTTGGGGTCGTCACTGTAAAAAAAGATGAGAACCCATTAGGTCATTCAGTGTAATTCCTGTTTTATTAAATCTGTTAAATCCATTACGTATGCAGCAACGATCCTTACCTGTTTATAATATTAATGCTTTTGACATTTTATTAAAAATTTACAGATTAGTAATAAAAATTAAATGATGAATATGTCCGTGTGCATTTTTTCAAGATTTATTTCTTCAGGGATACAAACATTTTCCTCAGAAAACAAGTTGTCTTGAGTGTAGTTTGTATAAATAATTTATGAATGACACTATATTTGTCCACTGGTGACATATTAATTCATAATGCAGACAATACCCACTATTTTTGAATCTACTATTTATCCTTGCATATATCCAGAACTGAGTTTTTCCCCTGGGGAATTTAAATGAATAGATACAGATATATATAATTTAATCCTTGATTCATGTGCTTTGATGTGTTCTACACATGTATAATCTAATGCAGTTTATTACAGCAGCCCGGCAAAAAAGCTTGTGTTTGTGAAGCTTATTATGTGCGAGTGTTGATGACGCTGTCAGAGAGGGCTTCATTCAACTGTATGGTTGTTTTTGAGGCTGTAGATGTGGGTGATGTATGTAAAAGGGTTGGACAAATACCAGTGGTTAAACACATTGTAAATACTTACAGTTAAGGCTGTCTACTACTCTACTATATTTAGAGTCTAGTTTCAGTCCAGCAGGAGGTGCCCTTATCTTATCCCTGCAATTCAGTGGTGGCAGCTGATTATGAGAAGTCTCTGTCCATCACATCTGAGGAGGAAATCTGGCAGAGCACACCACAGCACAGAGTTGCCCAACATGCTTATCCACCCACTTCCACCTCACTGAACTCACTCTATAGCTAGGTTTTCCTAGCTATAGGTTTAGCTGACTCAGAAGCCTAGAGCAATAAACAAAAAAAACCAAAATATTGTCTTGATAAGCATAATAGCTTGATCTTGTTCCTCCAGGTTAAATGCACTTATTTTAACCTTTAGCTGGACAGACGTTAAGCCAAATACATGTAATTTTAAATCTTAATGTTCAAGTTCAAGAATGATAACCTCACAGTAAACAAACTGAAGGACATTCATTTTGTTGCCTTTATTGTAATAAATAAACAAATGTCATGGTTATGTAATACCACTGTTGACAATCTTGATTCTGAGTGTGCTACTTGGTGGCACTCCAAATGCACGAATAGTTTAGTGTTTCTGGGCAGATAATGAAATTAAATAGGCCTACACTAATAAATTATACTATAAGTTGTGTTGTAAAATTATATTTAAGTATAAAACAGTAAATTCACCCAAAGAGTATAGGTAACATATTCAACATATAGTGATGAAATAAGTATATAAAGACCACTGAGTGCCGCATACACACCATTGAGCTTCTACATTAGTATTACAGACATGGACAAATATATTTGCAGGAGGAAAATAACTGTTGTTCCTCAGGCTGGCCTAATAAAGATTTTTTTCTCTTGTTCCACATCTGGAAACATTGCATCACTGCTAAAACCCCGGATAAGAAAACCAGCCGGCACAGCTGCATTAGCCGAAGCCAGAGCCGTGCATTCACAGAGTTTAGTCAACTAAAACGGTCATCAGGGGATTAAGAGGAGCCAGCGGAACATGTAACAAGCTCCCTGACAAAGACAAAATACAGGATACTTCTGTGTACTTGCAATAACATCTGCTGTTTATAATAGCAGTACATTTTTAGCTCTCTGAAATGGGAGGTGGCCATTATTCAGGGCTGGACAGACCAGACCATTTGTTAGCTGAGGGCCTTAGTTGAGTAGTTTTCAGGGGCAAGTTAAGACTGTAGCTGACACTGTTTGCTGTTGCAAGTTTAAAAACATTTTATTTTCGCTCAGTAAAATTAAGGGTTATGAGTTTAGCAAGACCAATCAGAATATTAGCTAAGATAATTTATTGTAAACAATAAACCCAAATTAATATAATACATAGCCTGGCCATTTGTTACAATATTACATATAGTTAGCTACACCTACCAGAGCTTGGAGACATTCCTGTTAAACGTTTTTCAGTAATTTATGCCATTTAGATGACTTTTTATTTATCCTATGGTGTTAGTAGGATCGTGCATCTCCTCTTCCCCTTAAACAATTATTTCCTCATATGGTGTTCTGCAAAAGAGACTTTGCTCAACCCAGTGTATGTAACGCTCTGGTTGAGGCCAGTTTAGCTGGCCTGCCTGTCTGCCTGCCAGTCCTCTGCAGACTTCAGGATTGGCTGCACAGAGGTCCTCAACACCAACCACAGTATATTGACGGTCGATGGACGATATTTAGCCGTGCACAGCATTTCACACATACAGAGGTAGGTTAAGCAAACATTATTTTAAGTTTGGTCCAAGTTTTGTGTTTGCGTGCGTGTGAGGAAAATAGCTTTAGTGAAGCGGAAACCGTGAGACCCGAGTTCGGTTTACAAGAAAAAAAGAAGTTGGCATCTTCCAGAAAGCAGCTGGGACCGATTCAAGCAGTGATGGCGAAGGAATTGAGACGAACTCTTAACTTCACCGCCTAAAGAAGCCTTTAGTCGGTCCCAAATGTCTTGCAAACTGGTACAGGGCTCTGGCAGGGGTTTTGGTAACAGGCCAAGGTTTGTCCTTTCTTAATCCACAAATGATGGTCAATGTGAGTGTTGTATTGACTGTTTTTCTTTAAAAACTTCCTGTGTTTTCATAGACTACTCTGCTGTGAGGATGTAGCTTGCCACATGTAGTCAAGCTGAACATAAGGCATGTGTTTTTGCCAAGCGAGTTGCAGAAAGAGAGAGAGAGAGAGAGCTGAGGGAATGGGTTGCACTGTTTTCACATTTTTGGGCTTTATTTTCAGAGAGCTTTGTAGGGAGTAGGGACCACTGGTGGGTACAAACACTCACATGTGTACACACAAAGAAATGCTCTTGACTTCAGCTGGACAGATCCTCCACAACATGTGGAGTATGTATATACAGTATGTGTGTGTTTGTTCTCAACCTGTTTGACAGAATGCTGTTTGGCTGTAAGCAGTTACTCTCCATGCATTTACATAGACACACCATTGCTCTAAGACCGAGCTAGTTTTATAAACATTTAGTTTACGGAGAACTACTTTCTTTGAATGGAGAAATTCAGAGTTAACACATGCCAATATATCTTCACTCGGCCTGTCCACACACCTTCTTACATAGCAGTTGTGCAGATACCACAGCTGGCTTGTTTTAGCCCTGTTTGGACTGTTAAAGTTAGATCTTGGCTGCTTCATCGTATAGCTGGATTAACGTTTGATGATATTGTGCAAGTGTACACTTCTTACTTGTTTTGAATAGTTCTCCTTTTGCAGAATGGGTGCCGTGTAGTTGGCTGATGTGGGAGATGCAATGTGCTCGTTTATCACTATATATAGTGATTTTTATTTCAGCTATTCAATAAAGGATATTTTCTGATAGCAACATCAGATGAAACTTATCATGCATGTAAAACACAACTAATTTTGTTAGTTTTCATTGCTGTTGTCTTTATTTGTGGTGTGATCTTATCATCAAAATGAGATTACACTGAAAGAAAATAAACTGTACTGAATTATTGCATACTTTGATCGACATTTACACTCTCAGCTTCGGGGGCTCCACTAAACACCACTTTGTTAGGGTGGTGTGGAGCCAACTTGAATCAAGCACAGTGCTAAGATGCTCTCTACATTACCCAGCTTATTGCACAATAACTAATACCACATATTCGTTTCATCTTGTGCCTGCGTGTGTAAGATTTAGTCAGATTTGACTTAATCTACTAAATTTACAAATCTACTCGACAACACAGATAATTTGTCTCAGGCGTCTCTCAAATGAATGACGCTGATTGAGTCATCTATTTACAGCTCTAGAAAACTTTTTCAAACATCTCAACTTGAATTGTGAATTAGATTTTTGAAGCAAGCTTCAGTGCAGTTTGGCCATAGTACGGATTATCCTGAACAAGATAAATAAAGAGTAACTTGAATAGTTATAATCATGATGACAAAGATGGATTTACGCAAGTTAATTGCAGTCATATAGACTTAAATGGACTATTGACTCCCAAAGGTGTGACTGTATTGACATTTGTGTGAAGTGTTACAGAAACAGTCCCTGTTTGTTGTCAGGTTGTTCCTGGATCAGTGTCACCTAAGCTAATTTGTTTTTTTGATTTATATTTAAAATAAACAAACTTGTTGTTGTCAGAACTGGACCCACTGCCATATGTCTTCATAAGATCTCACCTGTTCAACAGGACACACATAGCCATGTGAGGCTCAGCAGGAACAGTTTGGCGTTCACCGTCTTTCTCAAGGTCACTTACTGCTATGCAGACATGCCGACAGGAGGAACCAGGAGGGGATACTGCCACCCCCAACTACGACTTTTTAAATTCAGCCATAGAAACATCAAGTAATTTCACTTCATCCTATGTAGGTCGGTCTTAGAGACGATTTTGAATCTTGCCTGCGTGTTTGCCTTGATTGCGAGGTGTCTCAGCTCATACATGGCCATGACGTTGCCAGTCCGAATTAGGAGTCCAAACTAAGAAAGAGGGCACTGATTCAAACCTTATCTAATGCCACAAAAAAGTCTCTGGATAAACTATGGGTGACATCACTGATTTCTCTACAGTCAACGGGTTTTATGACTCACACTGTTAGTTAAACCCATTAAACTCTTTTAGAGAAATAATAAGGAACCTATCTATAGACTCATGGTCTCTCTGTGTTTTGTGTTTAGCTGGTTCATGTTGCTGGCTGTCACTAGCAGCAGCTCTGTGCAGAGGCTGTTCAGTAACATCAGTTTTATGTTAGGGTTTTAAAAAAAAACGTGTTGATGTTTGGTCACTGCACAGCAGAGAGAAGCCTTGTTTACATGCTCATGTTGCCTCTGGTTATGTTCTCATTCATGTGGTTTGTCACAGAACTAGTTTTAGTTCATTGTAGCTCAGAGTTCTTGGCATTCCTCAGGAGCGCAGTGGGATGAACCCAGCATCTGTCAGGAAGTGAGGGGCTGGAAGAATCTCAGCCGGATCTGCCAGGCTTGTTCATTTACTCAAATTTATCTTGTGTTCTCACATGAAATTAATGTTAAATGTTCTAAAGAGCCTCTCATCATTTCCTACTATGCATTCAGAGACGGACAGATCACACAACAGCACATTTTGCAGTTAGAGGATAGAATGTGCATTTGTTTAACATGTGGGTAGTAGCAGAAACATAATGCAATAAAGTGCTAGCTCTCTGTTTCCTGTGTGATCTCACCATCTCTCTGTCCATCCAACAATGAAACTCATCATAAGCTGTGAATGCAACAGGTCAAAATCATCAACAGCCAGACATAATTTAAACACAAACGATTCTGACACATTTTTATTCTCTCCAACACCTCTACATTTAAAGCTAAATGTGGGTTTCATCAAAAAAAACAAAAAAACAACCAAAAATGTGATACATGTATAATGAGTATAATGAATATAGTATAAAAATGAATCAGTTGAAGATCTTCAAGTGTAGCCAGAGGAAATTCACCACTATTAAGGATGTGTGTCTTGGCATTTGAATCATTCTTGGTTGTACATTTCAGAGTTAGTTTTCACATAGACTCATTTGAATGACATTTTGTGGCATCTCTGCTTGGCCTACAGTATATGAGTCAGATGTGGTGTGATATGTGATCACAAAGCCTCTTAAGTGACTGGCTAGCCTGCAGGCGAGCTGCTCTAATGTTCATGTGACTGTGACATACCATTTCTCTTTTCTTGTCCTGTGTCCTTTTGTGGTCGTTTAGGGTAGTTAGATCTGTGTTAACGATGTGGACTACCACATTCCAGGTTCTGTGGTGAGATGCAAAAACTTCTATAAAAAATTGAGCCTGATGACATTACTTCATAGAGTCTGTTGAAACACAGGGACTCTGCAGGGCTGGTGCTGATGTCAATCGTTCACAAAGAGGAAACAGTGATAATATTAGGACATAGCCCGGCTCCTGTTGCAGCACCAGGCTATAATTTTGATATAGCTAATACCGTGTGAAAGTTTGAGAGACCTGAAATGCAGTTATAATAGTATGATTCTGAGGAATGTGCATGTGTAAAATTTCAAACACACTACAATACAACAGCCTAAAATACCAGTTTGGTGAAGCTTTTTAGAATAAATAGTCAGAACTGTAAATTGTACATTTTAACGTTAGATGTTTGATATTTTTTTCCCCTTTGCCACAATACGTAATGATTCAGCGTTTGCAAGTAAATTTTTTGGCAGTGACCTCTTTGTACCTCTGCAAGTTTCCCTTTGATTCTCTGAAAATATACATTATGATGTTAGGCTTTTGTTCTGTTAAAGGCAATTGGTAGAGAATTAGATGAGAAGATTGATACCGTGCTCACGTCAGTGAGTTAAATATGAAGCTACAGTCAGCGGATAGTTAGCTTAGCTTAGCTTAGCGCAAAGACTGGAAACAGGGTAACAGCTAGCCTGGCTCTGTCAAAAGGTAAAATTTAAAATTGGACGGTCAGCACCTCTGAAGCTCACTAATTAATAACTTTGGGTATATCTTGTTTGTATTTTTCATACAAAAAACATAGTGTAAAGACAGCAATTTGCTGTTTCATCTTTCTTATCAAACTTGAATTAGCGTAGTTCCCAAAATGTCGCACTATTCCTTTAAAGCTGACTTGGCACTAATACTGCAGTATGATGTAATGCAATAAGGGCATCTCAGACATAACGACACATACATGCTGAAAACTGCATTTCAGCAAAAAGAAAAAATAATGATAACAATGAAGACACAGAAAAACTGAACACTTTAGTTTCACAAAATTTCTACTTAGTGAATGGCATTGTATTGTAATGTAATGTTATGTTTACTTTGTCCAACCATCAAAATGAAGGGTTAGAAAAATGTCCAGTGATTTTGACATTTGGGCTTTCTTGTTCTCTTTTAAACTTTGATGAGGTAATTCAGGAAATAATTCATATTTCTGAGAAATAAACCTTTTTATGTGTTTTTTTTTTTCTTTTTACTGACTTTCTTTAAGGGGGATGTGGAATTATTGTTGGTGTAGGGATGTTTGTTTCATTCTCAGTCATTTTACTGGTATCACTTCCAACACATGGAATAACTGAAAAGGCTCTTGTAGTTTTACATGTGGAGTCACATTAAGTTCCTGTTGCACATTTGTTTTGTGTAACTGCTGGGTGCTGACTTGACAGAGTGAGCAATTTTTTATCCATTAGCCAATTGCAATGGCCTCTGTGGGGAATACTGGCCTTGTTATGGTTAAGTGAACTACCAGCCCAGACACGCCTTTTCCCTTCACTGGAGACCAGAGCCTGGTAAAGAAAAAGAGCTGAGTCCAGGGAGAAAGCCAAGGTGTCTCTTTCAGATGCAGCTCTGGTGCTGTAGTTGGCTGGAAAGAGGAGACAAGAGGGAATGTGTTGAAGTAAAGCCGATGGTTGGTTGGTTGGCAGCCTGCCGCTGACTGTGCTGCGAGGCAGGAAGTGTGACACTGAGAGCACAGGAAGTGGCTGCTGTGGTGCTACACTAACCCTTTCGTCCAGCAGGACTGGGATCAATTCACTGTCAGTTGTAACAATAAAACATTGGAGATGGCTTTCCTTTTTAAATTTTTGTTTTTCTTTATACATGATGTGATGTTTGAAAGCTTTTTGATGAAAATCCACTCTTGAGGTGAATGAATTCCAAGTACAGTAGCGATATGCAGCCCTAAACAAAATGTTTTCTACTGTCGTAGTAGTAGTTGCAGCTACTTCTTCCTAGTCATAGTTTACTTCTCCATTGTGGTCATCAGTATGCAGCCTGGTCACAGTCTCTCATGCTAATTGTGTGTACAACAAACAAGTGAACAATCCGTGTTCTGCTCTGATGTCTCATCCTTTTGACATCATGAGCTCTCCTTTCTTTTCCTCTTCCCAGAATATGAATAGAGAGCAAGAATAGAGTGAGTACAAGCATCAGTCATGATCTCTCAGGCAAGACTGAGTAGATGATTTTCACATTGACGAAATACACTGGTTTGTCAGACGTGGTAAGGTAAATAAATGTCAAAAATAAAAAAACTACTGGCTGGTCAAATTTTGATTCAATTAAAATTAATTTTTTCATATATAGCAATAATTGTTACGTTCCTCCGGATGTTAAGTCTAGGGGGAGGAGGAGCAACAATATTTGAAATAAAACTGGGGCAAAAGAGGACAGGAAGTCAGGGTTATGTGTAAACTAAAGTGTATTTATTGCAATATTGACAAATGAAAACCAACACAAAACTACTCTCTGAAAAGGTTATAGTAACACTGGTACTGCTTTTTTTTTTTTAATGAAGTGTAATATTTTATAGTAATGTATTTTTAAATAAACAATGATTTTTTAAATGCATTTTTTACTAATTAGACTAATTTGTGTCAGAAACATGTACAGTATATCAAAAGTAACAAAATGAAAAATAATATAAAAAAACAGATTTAAAAGATTAAAGACTTTTTATTATCCGATATATTGTGTTGCCTTGGTGGATTCATTCACTCTGAATGCATTTTAGTTTTATATTTTATTTGACTACTACCTGAATGAGCTCCACAGATATCTGAAACGTGGTGGATTTATATTTTGCCAGCTTTTAAAACCTTGTTGTTGTGGTCTTCATTTTCATCCAGAGCCTCAGTGGGAACCCTTCCCCCCTCACCCAGGTGGGGAACTGAAAGGAGGAAGTGGTGTGTGCAGTATATAGGCTGAGCTCTGCGTGTGTTCAAGTGGGACTTCTCTGAATGTGAGATGTAAGTTTAGAGGAAGAGGAATCAAGAAGTTCTACTTAGTGCAGAATGTTTTAAAAAGATTTTTAGCTGCTGCTGTTCTTCCGCTTTTTCTGATTTTGGCTGTATGTGGCTGTTGTTTACATTTTGCATTTTTATGAAGAACGACCTAAGGTGCTTCTTCTACTGTCTTCTGAACATACTGCTGATTCTTCTATGGACACAGATTGAGTAAGTAGATTGTGTCCATGTTTTAGAGGTACAAAATACTTAGTAGGGGTGTCTTTTGGTGACAAAAGTCAAAAGAAAAGGTGGCTTTTAAAACTTACCTAATAAGTCTCCAGTCTGATGGCCACATTTGGAATTATATTTTCTTGCCTGTGGCGATGCAATTATGAAGAAATGATCTTTAAAAAGACTGCTGATAAGCATTGCTGCATGTATTAGAGTAAGATTGATTAATCATTTAGCAGGGTTTCCATGGATCGTTAAAATCTTTGAAGGAATTTAATTCATCAATCTAATTAAGTCTTTCAAAAGTCTTAAAAATATGTAGAAGTAGAATTTTATTGGGTTTTTTTTCTAATGTTACACTGAAAAATATCTAAAGCGGAACAAGAAACACTCATATTTTATTTCCATCCGGGATGCTTGGAGCAGAGGATCCACTGTCTGCTAACTAGCTATCACTGTACCCTGGATGATATGACGAACTGCCAATTCAAAGAAAATTGGCTTTTTAACCAACTAGGCAGTGCATACGAGGCTCTGCGTATTTTTTAATAACAATCTTAACGTTTTGTTTTAAACTTGGCACGATGGGGATCAGGGTTGTGGAATCCCACATTCTCAGTTCTGTTCTACCCTTGTCTCTGTCACACCTCCACCCCATCTCTGATACCAACACCAGAGTCATCGGATCAGGTGTACGCCTACACAGAAAGTAGAGGGTACTGTGGTGTCAGGACATGGTGGCGAAACACAATCATTCACGCCAAATGAGGGAGTAGGAGACCGATTTCATGCAATGTTCAAAAATGTCATATTCTATGTTACAGTGAAGCTTGCTTTAGTTGATTGACAAAAATGAATCTGCAACCATTTGATAATCAAAAATGCAGTGAGTATTTTTAAATGCTGCATCTACATCCGATATGTTTTAGCTGATGAGTGTAATGTGGATATGTACAGTGTTTTCTTGCCATGTTTGACTTTGATTTCATTGGTCACAGTGTTATAGCAGATACCTGAGAAGTATAGGGGGCTTGACTGGTATTCATTTAGCCTTTTTGGCATGTCACCTAAGATAGATATTAGGACTAAACCTGAAACAAAGATGAACAAGTGAGATTTAAATACCATCCATCTCATATCTGTAGCACCTGGTGAGGCTCAGAGAGCACCGGGGTACCTGATAATTGCATTTTGATTACCTAGAATTACTGAAATTAAAAGTCAAACCTTAAAACCATCATGAAAATCACATTGACTTAAGAAATTGATCTTTTGTTGCAGTGTAATCCAAAGTATAAGGTATTGTATTGCTGTGTTCTTTTGTAGGAAGTGGTTTATGCCACTGAGGAAAGCCATAAAAAAACGGTAAAGGTGGTTACATTGCATGTGGCTCTGTGATTTGATGTGCCAGGTTTGATCATGTTTAGAAACATCTGTATATTAAAGTGTAATAGAACCTCTTCTAAAACGTTATGTCCATATTTTAAAGTACTTAAGTCACATCTGGTTACACAGCACATAATAGATACCAAGATATCAAGAGAGGAAATGTGCATGCACTCACAAAATTCTTGCCAAAAGTTAATAAGACAAATACACAAGGGCCCTTCTATAGAAGACGTTCATATGTAAACCTTTCTTCAGGAGGTAAAATTAACCTGCTGAGTCGAAGTCTAAAACAACAGTAATAGAACCACATAAGAAACTATGTGTGCGTCTGTAAGTGCATGTGAACACACCACAGGATGTTAGCTTTGCCACTCAGCACTGTTCCTGCACAGCAGACACATTTATTACTACCCTGGACTTCATTCAAAATATCTAAAATTACCTTTTCCCCTAGTTCATGTTCAAAATCAACTTTGATTTTGAACTTTCTAATGACCAGCAGCACCATGAAGTTTTCTTTCCTCCAGTGGAGACAGGCATATTTTGAATTACACAATGTGTGTTTGATTTGTCTCATTGTTTTTGGAACCTTAACGTTTGCTGTTGAGCTGTTGAGAGCTTGGGTGAAGTTGTGTCAAACATGATGGGAGGTTTCTACTTAATGATATTCCCCTCCCACCTACCATTATCCCTGTGGAAACCACGTTGCTACACTGAACATACAGTGTTTTTTAGTTATTCTAAAATATTAAGTAAGCACACTACACACTTATTTAAATTGATTTAATAGTTAAAACCAATGTGACACATGTAGAGTGAGCATTTTGCCAGTGTGAACACACCAATTTTGATTTACAATCTTCCTTCGTCTAATAAGCAAACAATGACTTGGAGACACACAGGCATTGTCTATGTTGTTGTCACTTAACAAGCTACCAAAACAGGAGAGATAAATCCAATCAGCCATGTATCTTTGCACTCAAGTATAAGAAGATATTCAACGTCTGATTTTATCCATGTGTGATGTTTGGAAAAGAACATGTTTAATACTGTATATGTGTTTGTGTGCTGTTACTGTAATGAGGAGCACAGGAGGTTCAGTGGTAGGATGAAGAAGCCTTTTTTATGACCATTTGTAAACTGAAACATATGTGAACTTTATTCAGTGTGTGTGGACGGTGTCTCTTCAAAGGATCCACACCCTGGAATCCACAATCTCTCCCTCCATCTCTACTACTCTCTCTCCCCCTATCTGTCTCTCCCTCTCTCTCTCTCTGCGTCTGTCAAAGAAGCCATTGTGAATGCTTAGCTAATATTAGGCTGTGTGTGAAGTTGTGTGGTGCGTTTTAAATTTCAACACACTGTTTTCTATGGCGGATGTCTTTCTGCATTCACTCAGAGCTGCTTCTGAAGCTGACAGTCACCTCATAAATGGAGTCAGTTTGCCGTTTCCAGTTATTACATTTTGAAAAATAATGTACAAATTGGCTTTCAGAGAGTGACTGTGGCTAAAATGGCAACTGTCCTCCATGCAAAACCAAGATGGGGCTTTCCATTACAGTCTCCCTCCCTTGCAATACTTAAGAAACTCAGTCTCGTTGACTCCTGTCTTACTGCCTGATTGCATCTGCTGTTGTTTCATCTGCAGTTGTGCCAGTGTCATTTCATCACTGCTGCAGGAAATGAGTTGTTGTGTTAGTCTCAATATCCTGATCAAAACTGTGAAAGTCATGTTTAATCGACTGTCACCATAGTCTAAAGAAAGACTTGAGTTCACTCTCAACCCTCCTGATGACTAGCCTACCCTGAAAGTTCAGTGAGTTCTATTTATCAATACTAATTAATAGTCTACATATTTGCAAATGCACAAAGTACCCCCAGTACAAAGTGATAGAAATAGATTTCTCTGTCACAGGGGTTTCAATCACGGTGGAGGCCAAATAGAAACCTCTGTAATTGTTGGCACACTGGAAAAATGCACATGTGCATTTGGCTTTAAATCTTTAAATCTGCAGTGCAGCTTCAACAGTCAGCTCTTGTGGAGACATTTTGCTGCTTTGAGTGATGTTTTCCTGTTAGGTTAAAGTTTGACTTATTTTGCCATAATCTTACCCTAACCATAGTTGTTTCATTGCCTTAACTGAAATATAACTTTAATTATTTATATATTGCGTCTTTAGTCATTGTTATTACTGAAGTTAAAAAGCCAAATATTTTCTGTTTCACACTTTTCGCTGCTTTATATCATTATATCATAATGTGATTGAATTTTGGCTCTTGGGCTGCTGGTCACAATAATTTAACCCATCTTAGGTTCTGTTGACTTGCAATGAGCTTTTAATTTGATTTTGACATTGAACAAGAAGTGATTACCCAAAAGAAAAGATAATGAGTGTATTCACCAGCTGCAGCACTACAGTTAATGAACTTTTTTACATGACAAACAGTTAAAAATAGTGTGTCCATCACAATCTATGAGAACATCATTTTGTGGTAGAGAACTGGAATCCTCACATTCATATTCAGACTAAGTTTTAGATTTTGTGCTGATTTCACATCATTCAACTGTATGTGTCAGTCTTTTCTTTCATTCTGTCTCTCCGTCGTGCTCCTGGCTGTCACCTCCAGACCTTTCCTCCTGCTCTGTGTTCGTGCTAAGAGATGTTTTGATTAAATAGGTCATCTAGAATGTGTGACACACATTGTTAACATGCAGAAGACATCTTGATGTGAGAATGTTTGTGCCACAATTGTGAGTTGTGTTCTCTGCTGGAAGATTAGTGTGAGTGATTTCAGAGTACAACGTTTCCGTATATATTCTGAGAAATTCTTGCTGTTAAGTCTGTAGAAATTCAACAATATATCATGAAAAATACAACATTTTTGGTACACAAATTACCAGCAATACGGTGTGTTTGTTTAAATAAATTATTATATCAGAACTGTCAGGCTTTTAATCAGAGGGCCTATGTTTGCTCTTGAACCTCAGATTCTGCTGTTGTATGCTAGCGGCTCTGTCAGGCTGTAGTTGGTCGCAGTGGTACTTTGACTAAATGTAAGCATGACAACATGCTCTAAACTCTATGTCAGTGGTGCCAGAGAAGTTGGGGAATCATCAAAGTCATCTAGGGACTTTAACAAACATGTTGCAGGAAAACGCTCAGAAATATTCCTCAAAATTATAATATTAATCATTAATAATTCTGTATAATTCTTTAGAAACTTTTAGTAATTGTTGGTAGTCATTGTCATCAGGTTTGGGCTCGCTATAATGCTTCACCTCACAGATCCAGGTTGGGTTTAGTCGCAAATTTAAATGACTGTGTTAACCGCTCACACCTTTAGGTAATGCAAGAACAGAGTCCATCGGATCCAGGTGCCTTCTTTAAGTTACCAGACATTCAAGGTTTCTTCTGTTCATTTTTTACAGCATTCTCTTTATTCAGAGTGCACCAGAAGAGGTGAAGGCAGCAACATTGCATAAGGAGAGAGGCAGTCTCCATTAGTTTTCAGTGGAGGGTGACAAACCATGAAGGAACTGGCAGAGACTGTAAAAAGAAGGATGATAGGAGATGCAATGATAAACGTCAAGATAGTCCAAAAAGATAAAGGGAGAAATAGAAATGAGAGGTGATTAGCAAATGCAGTGAGGGAGTGATGCACAGTTGAGAGAAAGAAAGTCTAAGGGAAGGGGGGTAATATCTAAATGATGCGTAGCTGAGATGTAAAGGTATCATCCTCCTGGCAACCGGATGGCTGCGGTGCTGGAGCCGCATGGTGACTTCCTGTTTGTCAGCAGCATACAGGAAGTAAGAGGCCCCTAGAGGATGGTTTGTGTGTGACTTAAAATGAAGTGTGAGGCCGAGCTGAGTGAATATTTGTGTGAGGGGAAGCAGGCTTATTTTGGTGTGAATTTGAATGTGCAAGTTTGTATGTGCAGCTCAGCGAGACTTTACCTGACCTCTATGATCTTGCAGTTAGTTCTTGTTGATAAAACAAGTTTAAATTAATTAATGCTATAGAACTGAGACTGGGCCTGTAGTAATAGCTAGTGTCCCTTCTGTGTCAATAAAGTTGGTTTTAAACTGTAAGCATGGCATCTTTTGTATGGCAAATGCATCTTTGTCAGTTACAGTTGTCACATTTTCATTATGTGTTTCTTTGATGCCTTCAAATTTTTCGACCTAAACCCCTTTTCTAAAATGGGTGAAAGAAATGTACCTAAATATCTACTCTGTTCTTGTGTACTGATGTGTAACCAGACCATACAGTTTAGATGGGGAAGTGCTCTATCTGACTTTTCTCATGTCAGTAATGGGGTTTGGCAGACTGGTTAACTTAAGTTTTTGGGCTGTTAAATGCTGATAAATTCCACACCGAATCAGATCAGAAAGCTGCTGCTGCTGCACTGCAACATCGGCTGTGTTCAGTTTCTCTTTAAGCCGCGTGTCTGTTGATTAATCGAAAGTGCCATTATAGTTGCGCTGAATTTTGAGTCAACAAACTGCACCCTTATCAAACTTATTTTGTTTCACGGCAGTGGCACCAATATAATCATGAGACCCCTATTCATTTACATTTTGCAGCTTTAACAATTATAAGAAAGTCATCAATTCCCAGTGGCATTGACACAGAATGGAAATCCAGCATTTTTCCTGCTCTGCATTGTGTTAATGGTTTGTAAGAAACGGCTATCTGTCCTTGTAAAAAAAAAAAAAGAACAAAAACTCTGGACATGCAGCGTGTTTTGAATTTATATTTTAGGGAACTTAACACTCAAGTTCCTTTTTAGATGAAACATTTATTGTAAGTCATTGTCTGTAAACTCTCTATAAGCTGTTTGTGGTCTATACCTGTTGTTCCTCACATATTTACAGCATTTAAATCTTTTCTGCCCAAACTGTGTCTACTGTATCTGAACTATCAGTCCCTCTAGGAAATCACTTTATTGTGAACTCATCCTTAAATATATGAAAGAATTTGCAGTTTTTGAATGCAAAGTACCACAAAATCATAGGGTAGGCTGAGATCCCTGTCTGTCAAGCAAGTAATCCCCCAAAATATCAATTTGTATCCTGCAAATGGATTCTCAAACACCAAGACACCATTAAGGAAGTGAAATTTACTTCTGTGACCACTGCTTCTTGTAGACGAAATGTATTGACTTAAAGAGTTCATGTCATTGGTTACTTCAACATAATCAGATGCTAGCATGTAGTTGAAGCTGTAACTGCAGCTTAAAGGTGGAGTAAGCTATTCTGGAGGAATCCAATTCCATGACAGGTACCATGATATAGGGTGAAAAACAACACAGCAAGTAATGTAACTAACATTTGCTAGGTTGTGGGTATAGCAAACTCCCGCTACAATTGCTGCTGTGAAGCTAATGCAGAGAGGATGAGACGGTCTCAGAGCCAGCACGCCAGCTCCAGACAGCGATGGTTACAACTCTCCCGCTACTACAGCTAACATCACAACAACAGCATGTCTTTAGCAAACTAGAAAGTAAGCTTAGTGTCAGTTAACTTTACCTGAGACGCAAATTATGGCTGGAACGGCTGGAATACTGTTGTGTGGCTCGGTCTGAAACTGTTTCCCCATTTCCACATTGACATTTGACAAAACGATGTGTATTGGATTAGAGTCGCTTATCCTACCCTTAAATCACCTTAGCATTGGCTAGGGGTGGGCGATATGACCTAATGTAATGGAACATATATTAAGAAAGTTATTTAAAAAACAGATGTGTTTATAGGCTCAAAATAGGAATAATTGAGGTAATAAGGGTAAAGGCCTACGGCCTACATGGGTTTTGGGAAGAGTTGCCTTCCCCAAAATGTATATTAATTGTAATGTGATTAATTCTCAGACAAGGTGTAGGATTTGGCATCTAAATAAAAAAAATTTTTCGCAGAAAACCCAAAGTAAAATCCAACAGTGTACCACGGGGCATGTCTTATTGAGTACATTTACAGCAGCAGACATGCTTCAACAGCACTTGTAGTCTAACTCTGTCACCAGAAGGTGGGACATAACACCGGCAAGAGCAGAGGACAAAAAAGCCGGTTGAGCTGGGGTTGCAGTATGACGATCCACAAAAAGCCACATGAAAAACTGTTTCCTACATCCAACCTGCTACTCTGGTTATTTAATTGCTTCAAATGAGGCTTTCATTCACAGAATTTTTCTTGACTGTTGCTCAGTCTTACGTTAGTACAATATAAGCTAACCACAATAGCCCCCGAACATGTTAACAGCAAGTTCAACAGGCTAACCTGCAAAAATAAACAGAAAAACACTTTAAAAATGTCTAAACATACAGCATCCAAGTATTAAGTCCGTATCAATTCATTGAAGTGAATCTGCTTTGTATTGGCCCTTGTGGGGAAAGCATTTGTCAACTTGTTTTCCATTTGTTGTGGGGACATTTCCATCAAAAATAAAGTTAATCCACTTGGTCTTCACTTCCTTGGATGGTGGGACTTTTGGACTTTTGAAGACTTGTGTTGGTTTTTGCCCCCAACAACAGAGAAATTGGCATGCTTTGCTTGTAACATTACCTTCCACATCTTTGTGTTGGCAAAGAAAACAGTAGTTACTGTATGTAACTACAGTTCTGTGAGTACATGCGTAGCCCTCTACCTGCCTGTTATGCAGCAACAGTAAAGCACTTCACTTTTAATATGCTAAAATTGATTATGTGGCAGAACATCACCCTGGTGATGTTGATGAAACTGGTATATCTCCCACCTCTAGCAGTGGCTTCAGCTGTGGTGGATTCCTTTTGTTTCATCCATCCATCCATCGTCAACTAATCCCAGCTGACATCGGGCGAAAAGTGGGGTACACCCTGGACAGGTCGCCAGTCCATCGCAGGGCCACACATAGACAAACACCCACTCACACTCACACCTAAGGACAATTTAGCGTCACCAATTAACCTAGTCCGCATGTCTTTGGACGGTGGGAGGAAGCCAGAGCACCACCAAATTGTTGATAATAATAATATTAATAATAATAATATTTTGTGCTATAAACAAATGTGAGTTGAAAACAAAACAAAACATCTTGCAATACCAGTGTGTGTTATCTGTCCTCCAGGGTGCGGAGTACAGTGCAGATACAGTAAAGTGGAGAGAGGAAGATGCCAGCCCCGCCTCCCCCACCACCCCCAGGACCTCCCCCTCCTCCCACATTTGCTGTTGTAAGTCACTCTATCTGGTCTCTCCACCCAGTGAGATCTGCTGCTCTGTCCTCTTGACCTTGCTCAGCAGAGACATCTTGTGGATAAGTTATGCCATATGTTGTCTTTCATTCAGTTTTACCTGCACACAATAATGTTGTTATGTATTACTATTACTATTATAACACAAAAAGAGTAATAAACCCCTTCACTTGTTTTCTCTCATTGTGGGTGATTTCTGCAGGCTTACTGTGTTTCAGTGACTGTATATTCCTGAATGTGCGTTTGTGTTTCAGGCCAACACAGAGAAGCCAAATCTAAACCGTAATGAGCAGCAGGGAAGAAACGCTCTGCTCTCCGACATTAGTAAAGGCGCCAGATTAAAGAAAACTGTTACTAATGACCGCAGTCAACCCTTACTGGACAGTAAGTCAAGACCTCTTTAATAGCACTCATTTTGTGTATCTTTACTGTCCCCAAACAGCAAAGTTAGTTTGTAGTTTAAAACAACAGTGGGGAAGTAAAACAACAATTAGTGACTATGACGAAGTACGACTCAAGGCACAGACAAAACCAAAATGGTCAAAAATTATAATTTACAAGGAGCAGTGGGACTCCATGATTAATGGGTCCCCACTGGCCTATCCCTTTTCACATCTTTATACAAATGTGCACCAGTACATAGTGTATTATATGAATAAAAGTGTATCCTGCAATTAATTTACTCTTTTGTGTATCCTCTCAGAACCCAAAGGGGGATCTGGTGGAGGAGGAGGTGGTGGAGGAGGTGGTGGCGGCGGGGGTGGCGGAGGTGGAGGTGGAGGTGGCGGGGCTCCTGGTTTAGGAGGCCTGTTTGCAGGAGGGATGCCAAAACTGAGGTCTGCAGCAAACAGAGAGTCCAATGGTAATAAAGAAAAATTACTAAGTTGAATGAACATGATTTATGTAGGGGAATAAAAAAAACAAAAGTTTTGATTTACATTATTTCGATCAAATTCAACTGGGCTCTTGCTTTATTTGTTGTTCCCCCAATGTTGTTAATAATTGATAAGTATTTATTTCAGTTTACATGTGTTGGGGAGAGTGAACTTTTTTTGGCTTCATGTCATTGACTTGAGAGCTGTCAAGGGTGTACCACGCTTCTCAGCTGGGATTAGCTTCAGCCCACCTGTGACCCACAGATATCAGGGGATATAGCCAAAGGATGGATGATGGATAATGATAACAATCAACACCTAAAGCACTGCATCTAGCCTAGTTCTAACATAGTTCATTTTACTGTTGCCTTTACTCTCCTCCAGACTCAGGACCCAGCCGAGGTCCCGTGCTCCCCCCAGGAGGCCGCTCTAGTGGGCCAAGCCCCTTTGGTGGCGGTGGAGGCCCACCTAAATTCCCAGGAGCCCCTGCTGGTGTCCGTAGCAGTGTCCCTGATCTTCCCAAGGGCCGGCCAAATCTCTCATCCAGACAAGACACTCCAGGTGGCCCACCTCCTCCTATACCCAACACACCTCGCCCAAACCAGTCTCGTGGAGGCCCACTGCCTTCACTCCCTGGAGGACCCAGGCCCAGCCCGTCTTCTGGACCTTCACCACCTTCACTCCCTGGAGGACCCAGGCCCAGCCCGGCTTCTGGACCTCCACCTCCTTCACTCCCTGCAGGACCCAGGCCCAGCCCGGCTTCTGGACCTCCACCTCCTTCACTCCCTGCAGGACCTAGGCCCAGCCCGGCTTCTGGACCTCCACCTCCTAGTGTTCCACCAGGGAGGCACGGACCTCTCCCTCCTCCACCAGGAGGCTCCTCAGCTGGGCCAAGATCAGGATTCTCTGGGCCTCCGCCTCCAGCCCCAAACAGCAGCCGGCCTTCCTTTATGACCTCTCCTGGAGGGAGGCCTCCACTTCCTGACGACCGACCTCCACCACCACCAGCTTCTATGGGAGGTCATCGGCCATCTATGCCCCGCGATATGCCGCCGCCTCCTCCTCCTTCTGTCAACTCCAAACCTCCTACCCCTGTATCTTCATCCCCGTCCTCTCGTTCCTCAATTAGTGGGGGTGCGCCCCCTCTCCCGCCGGGACGACCGGGCCCTCCTCCTCTCCCACCCTCCCCGGCTGGAGGGGACGACCACAGCAACCCCCGTCTGCCCCAAAGGAACAGCTCACTCAACAGGTACAGTGGTAAAGTTTTACCATTAATCCATATTTGTTAAGTGTTAATGGATGAGTTACATTGTGGACACCAGCATCTCCTTTCAGGCAGCAGATGTAAAGAAAAGTAAAATCTAGGTATACATTCACACTCTTACATAGATCATCAGGTGGGAACTATCCTTTGTAGAGTTGAGGCAGAAGATGTATGCCTACCTCAAATTTCATTCTGTATCCAGACAGTTAGTTCTTCAAAATTATAATTACATTTCAGAAGCAAAGGTGTTTTGCACACTGATTGTCTTTTTCTGTACTAAGATCTGTTTCACTGTTTGTTTTCTGTTTGTTTTTCTGTCCTACAAATATTGTATAGTTGATACATCAATTAAAATTTTATTTCGTCTTGCCAGCCTTGCGCCAGCTCCACCACCCGGTCGGTCAGGACCTCTCCCTCCTCCTCCAAATGAGAGACCACCTTCTCTTGGAAGGAGCCCGTCCTCAGCACGCACAGGTGAACAGCTTGAGTGATTAATTGAACAATGGATTTCTGCTGCAAACAAAGATATGAAAAACATGAGAAAGGTTTATGATACAGTGTGTGTCTCCTATGTGAAAATACCATTAACGTCAGGAGTTGCTGTAAATATTTCATGGGAATGCGGGATCTCGATGGAAGCTAATCTCAGTGATACTCAGTATCATAAAAGAATTACTTTACTTTTCATCAGCTAACATGTCAATGTTTATTTCTACCTCCAAAGGGCCTCTTCCTCCCCCTCCTCCCTCAGGTCGTAGCATGGGTGGGGGTAGTGTGAGGTCATCGCCAGCTCCTTCTCCTGTTGGTCGGCCAGGTCCAGAGCCTCCACGCGGTGGACCTGGCGGTAGACCTCCCCTCCCTCCGGACAGGCCGGGGACAGGAGGGGCCCCTCCTCCACCACCCATGGGTAACGGCTTCCAAAACTCTCACCACAACCAGATGCATGGTAAGTAAATCCCTAAAGGTGCTAGTTTACCTTGAGTATTATTAAAACAATTGGTGGGGAAATGGAGAGCAGAAAGCAAACACAGTGTAATTTGTGGGACAAAAACCTGGAAAGAGAAAAGAATAAACTTAGGAGGAGGAGAATGGTGCAAAAGTACTTATGCAGTATATTTATTCAGGAAAATAAAAGCATTTAGTAAAACAGTGATCCATGTGTGTGCCAGAGTTAACTTTGCAGGCAGATAATATAAACTCTGTGCCTTGTAGAGGATTGACTGTGTTCTTCACAGACAGTACTCTGCTAGTCTCTACAAGAGAAATCCTTTGCCCACAGTGTTGTTTTTACCACACGAGTTCCAATGTGTGGACTCACAAAACTATGGCAGAGAAACCCACTGACCTCCCATTGGTGTTGTTTTTATCCCATTGCACCAAGGGAGTAAGTTTGATTTGGAAGGTAGTGGGACAAGAAGTGACAAGGGGTCCTAAATATCCTTCTCCTGAAAAATTCTATGGTATTTAATCACATTTCCGGATGAATTAGAAGCGAATACTCTTTGTAGTGCTGGATATTACTGTCCTGACTGAAATCTGTATTTTCAGTGGTACAAAATAAAATAATCATTTTATTAATTTTCAGCAATTTTTAAATAAAAAAATTATAAATATTTTAGAATGACTTGACATTTTTTTATCTTGAAATTATGTGAAGGTTTACATTTTATTTCCAAAGACATTTTTTTCATTCATAGATACATGTTACTGAAAAAGATAACCTGGAAAGCAGTAGTTTCCAAACTTAACTTTCTTTCTCACACTAAGTTCTCTAGTTACTCTGCACCAGTTGACATCTCTTACTGTTTTCTAAAAAACCTGATGACCTGTATTTATGTTGCTTTTTTTGCGCTGTGTCAAATAGGAAGAATTCTGTTTAAAGTGAGAAACAAACCCACTGCCCTCCATTTGTGTTCTGTTAAAGAAGAAGAAGAAAAAGTCCTTCTGTTAATGTACTTACTGTATATTCATGATGTGCCCACTGACCCCCATTTCTCTCCATTAACAGATGAATGGGAGTATCGATTCACTTTTCATCCAGTGTCGGACCTTCCTCCACCTGAGCCCTACGTGCCCTTCCAAAAGACCTACCCCAGCAAGATGGCCAAGACTGATGGCAGAGGTCAGTCACACACACACACACACACACACGTATCTCATATCTGAGGAGCCCCTAAGAGGATGTGGGCTTCTCGTGCGCACCAGAAAGTATGTGGTGCTCACCAGAAAGTATCCGGTGCTAACCAGAAAGTATCCCACGGGATAGTTTCTCGTGAGCACAAGATACTCTCTGGTATGCAAGCTTTTTTTTTTTTTGCCCATGTCCTATTACCAAAAGGTTTTTCAGGAACCAAAAAAGAGCCCTTCTGTCAGCTTGAGAGATTTTTTTCAACCAGTAAAATTAACCATGAAATTAAAAAAATTACAACTGTACACAATTTGATAATTATCCAATCAGGCAGGTTGAAATGAGTTCCTTAATTTTTCCTGTTGGGGATTTGTGGTCAGAAAGAAATATATAAAATAAAAAATGCATACTGTGCCTGTTTTGAGAAATGTCCAGAAGGAGATTGCAAGAGAAAAAAAAAAGCTCACTCAACACGGGACATCTGCTATATTTGACTTTCACAAAATTTGAAAATAACTTTTTTCATTCCCTATTAACAACCTTTTTACAAATAGTTTTTGAGATGTACTGTCAGACATGCAGACAAACCAATGTCCAGCAGCACTGTGACCCAGTGACACCTGGTGGAAGAAAATAAAATCTTCTCTTGAAAAGCCAAGGAAAATACAAACTCCTCTGTGCCTTTGTTTCTGTCTAGGTTCTGGTAAAAAGGAGAGAGGAGCTCCTCCTCTTCCTCCTATACCCAGGTGAAGAAGATGTGGCAGCAAACACAACCCCTGGAACTACTTTTTCTGTTTCCCTTTGTGTGTGTCTCTCTCTCCGTTGCGCTCATTGTGCTTTTACCTGCGTCATGTGGTTCATCAACGGACTGCAACATGTTAAATGGACCAGAAGTATGGTTGACCAAGTAAAAGGACAGACTCATAATGTAGATTTACATCATGTGCCTTTTGTAGCAGCAGAATGGATTCAGCATTCAAAGACCAAAGCCTGTTTATTCTCTGGTACACTGAGCTCAGATAATGATAAAAACTAAAAAAACTTGCACCTCTTTAGGCACTAGAAAAAAAGTATTATTTTCAGGTTTACAACCATCCTGTGGCTGGAAGATTCTTTTTGGTTGGGCTTCGGTGACCCGGTTGCTGTGAGACAGATTTCGCTTGAGAACAACAATATTTTCATGAAGCTTGATCCACGTTGACTTGATTCCACTAATTCACCTTTTCATCTTTTGCTTACAGTGGTTGATAGACTCCAGAAATTGCTTGCTAGATATTATGTTACCAACGAGCTACACTTTTAGAAAAGACAACACACTCTTACTTGACCTATAAACCAGCATTTAGCGTGCAGCACGTGACTTTCCCAGTCTGTTTACACACCAAAGACAGCATTAGGTAAAGCTTATTGCAATATTATTGGAATGGAGCCGCATGGATACAATGCAGGGCAAGCTGTTTCTCTCCTTTCTCTACCAGCGTTTCCCTTGTGCCTTTTTCTATTCAGGATTGTAATTTCAGGCTGCTTATAAGAGGTAAGGGAATTAGTCTTTTGTGCCTTAAATTACGTTTGTTCAACTGGATTGGATCTCCTCTGCTGATGTAAATGTAAAATCTGAAGCAATACAGCAGCTCGATTGCCACATCAATAATAGACGGACATGGAACTAAACTAAAAATGGCCACAACCTCCTGCCACCGCTAAAAATCAGGGGAAATGCGGGTGTTTAATTTGCCAAAGCCGCATGTGCCTTCACAGTATGTGTTTTTACATCTGTGTGTTTCTGTTGGAACCACTGAACGGTACGAACGGTTTGATTGTTGTGAAATGTGATGTGAGCATGCATTTAATGTTTATGGTTGAGATGTTTTAAAGGACCTTGTATGATCTTATGGCAGCATTGGTTTACAATAGAACTGATTCTTAATTTGCTGTTTTGTTAAAAGTTGTCTTGACTCACAATGCCTGTGTATGTATCTGTATGATTTAATCAAGTGGTATTGAAGGACTGTATTATTTTAAGTTATGTTTCAGAACTGTGCAGTATTATATGTTATTGCTTCACACAGCACTGCTTTGAATGGTCTTGCATACGTGATACATTATTATCATGTCTTAGTCAAAGAAACATTTTCTTAAAGACAATCATATGGAAGTAAATATATTTACATCAATAAATAAAATGCTTTAAGATGCTTTATGTGCTCTACCTGGGGTGAAATGTGCTTTTATTGGAAAATGCTTTTTAAGTAATTTAATATTCCTGCACAAAGGACGCTCAGTTGAACACAAACAAGGACAGTGAAATATACTGTCCACATCCAGGTCAGGTGATTTATTATGTATCATCAGATGAACAGTATGCATCATTCCCATGTTTGTGCAATAAAGCTGGACAATACATATAATGATTTTAGCCAGTTATATGATATATCTTAAATGTTGTCATTTGTAGACTTTGCACTAGTTAACTATCTCTAATGATCAGCAGTTCTTGGGTTTCCTCTCCTATAAATAATCAATCCAAACATTGTGACAGTGTTGTTTTCAAGGCATTAAGGCAAAAATATGGTGGTACATGCTTTTCATCCAGTAATGTTGTGCAATCAAGAATTTCTCTTTTGTAATTGGTTGAAGGCTGCTCCTGTTTTGAGGGACTTCATAAACTCTTTGAAAGACCCCAGGTCTTTTGTAGCTCTGTGTAGCTATACTAGCAGTAACAATAATAACTATCTGATATTGTTATTTTTCTCTGCTGAGATACAATTGTAAATAGTTTTTTTCTTTTGCAGAGGCCGTTAGCTAACTGTTTGACATTTTACTTTTCTCCCATAATTAAACTGCCTCTTGCATACAAGGATTTTGGAGTAGTAGAGTTGACAGAGACCTATCCTTAAACAGTTACTGTAGGTTTTGGGATCTGGGATTTGCAGTGTAATTTTGGCATGAGTAACAAGGTAAAGAAAAGCCAAATATGATGTCTTCTCAGATAGTTTGCATGTGAACCAAATAAATTAGAAACATTGTATTTTCATTTGTTCACCATTTAATTAGTTAGGTTTGTTAAGTTAAAGTAGAACACTGGTGGAATACAGGGATGTTTCTGGTGTCAATATCCTCATGCAAATCTAAAAACTCTGGACCTTCAGTGTAAAACTATTCTTTTTTGAACAATGTCTCGCACCAGGGTTTGTTATTTTTCATAAATAGTTATCAGTTTGTCATCATAAATAAAAATAAAAATAGTAATGTTTGTAAAATATTATATGCAATAGAACAGAAAGGGCACCAAAAGGTACACTTAACTGAACTGCAGGACCTATGTAAATAAGTGGTGTAAAAAACACATAAATTCTTTGATGTGTCAGTTTGTGGTGTTTTCAGTGATGATGCTGCATCTAAAATCCAATTAGTGTCCTAAACCTGAAGCTCTATTATTTGCAGTATGACACTAAAAGGGATAAGTGCTTCCAGAAAATTGCCTCATCAAGCTCCTGGCTGTGGATACTGGTTAAAAATAATGTATGTCACCAAGGTAGATTCAAAGGCTTTTAATGTTTCAATGGATTGAGGACTGTAGAGAGATAGAGAGGTGTAGCTGTGATGGCCGAGTGGTTAAGGCGTTGGATTCGAAATCCAATGGGGTTTCCCCGCGCAGGTTCAAATCCTGCTCACAGCGTTGACATCTCAGCTTTGGTTGACATGCTCAAGAATCTTATCAATAAACCTTAAACGACTGTAAATCTCTGAAGTAGGGCTCACCTCACTGGCATACCGTGGAGTAAATGGCTCCAGTCAATGACAAAGTCCCTCAGCGCACCTTTATCTTTGTGTGATTGCCTTTAGTATTCACTTATATTAGCTGATATAATGCTATAAAACACTTAATAAGCTTTGTGGTAAAAATATCTATTCATTCCGCTTATCACACAAATGTAGCGTCACATCGCACGCTATTATCCAATCACAGTTGGAGTTTGAAGCGTCTCTCGGCGATGATTGGCTGAATCGCCTGTCAGCCACTTTTCAGGGCGTTGCCACTCTCGACAGCTGTCACATTCAGAAGCAGCGTTTCTTACACAAACTGCAGAAACACGGGCTTATTCAAACAGCTAGACAAATGAATCTCGTACATTTCCGACCAGAGGTAGTCCTCTAAGTAGGGTAAGCACATAATTTCAGAGTCATTTAAAATAATATATCAGTAGCAGGCAGATGTTGAACGTAATTGCCTGCCGCGTTAAGGCTGTATTCCCTGATGTTTTTAGCATTCGCCTAGCTAACGTTGGCGCTAACGGTCACTTGGCAGTGACAAAGGTGCTGTGATGGAAAGCAGTTAGCTTTAACGTTAGTTTACTACAGAGTCGTTAGGTTGTATAGATAGCCTATCACTGAATGAAGCGGGTTGACTTGAATGTGCTAACTTAGCTAACGGTATGTTCAAGCTACAGGGGCGAATTCTTGGCACCATGAGAGACTGTTAATCAGCCAACTGCTCCTCCTTCACTCTATATATTAAAACCATTTGTCAGTCCTGGTTTCTCTTCAGTTCCCTCCAGCTGGAAGATAATACATTTGGAGCTTACTCGCTCACATCCTCTGCTCTCTATCATTAGACTGTAATGTTAGATTTATTTAACTCCTGCCAATGACTGTGTTTTTCTATCCTCCTTCAGAGTGCTCATAGTCCCCAGCTATCAACTGAATATTCTCACCCCATCCCATCATCATCATCATCATCATCATGGAGACCCTCAACAACTACGTGCTGATCCACGGGAAGAACATATCCCACAATACCCTGGCAGGCTCTGCTGTGGTGCCCCACATGTCCATCGACAAGCTTTTCCCGGCTCTCCTTGAGTGCTTTGGGATCATATTGTGTGGCTACATAGCTGGCAGGTAGGGTTGTGCAAAAACAATTATTGTTAAGGATCTCTACATCATTTTTAAATTGGTGGTTTTTGCTTCAGTTTGTCAGGAAATTGACAACATGCAATTGCTCCTAGAGTGGAAGATAAACAGAAACCACCAACCAAATGTTAAAGTTAAATATAGATTACCATTTGGTCTACTTCAGTTTTACATACATGCAGCCAGCATGTTCTGGTTCAGCAATGTGCGGGAGAGGGGTGGGAAGAACAATTCTTAGATGATTCTTAGATGATCGATTCTTAGATGCATCGCGATGCGGACGTAGAAGATTCTGTCTGGATTAACAAATGTCAAAAAAATAGATTATTTAAATGTTAATTGATAATGTAATGTTGATGGAACTCGCAGAAGTGCAGCGCTCAGACCATCTGTGGCACGCACATAACAGAGACCAGTGTTCCCCCTGACTGAGAGAGAGCGAGTGGTAGAACATGATGGTGAAAGTTAGCGATGAAAATTATTAGCAGTAAGTTTCAGCCTGGCAGTAAACGTACAGTGTAGGTCACATTGTGTCCGTTAATAAACACATCTCCCCTGTACAGCAGGGGAGAGTTTTCTGGCTGTTAGGTAACATTACCTATATTAGTAACGAAGTTATATTAATTAGCTCAGCTATATGTCCTTACTTACTTACTTAACGTTACTTGTCAAGAGTAGAGAACATCCGGTACAGACTCCTATATACATACTGTACATCCTGATAATTAACTTTATATTTCAGTTTTCAGGAGTCACAAAGTAAAGTTAATGAAGTAAATTAGTGATGCAAACTAGTCATTTTAAGCTAATTAGGAGATGTTTCTGTAGGATTTTAATGCACAAATTTAATGCTTAGTAATTATCCGGAGATCCTGTATAGAAAAAAATTATGCATCAAGATGCATCATTAATCGTTTTATAATCGCATCGCAGCCCTTTGAATCGTGATCAAATCGTGAGGTGCCCAGAGATTCACACCCCTAGTGCAGGAATTCCTGAGATACACTATGAAAGTATGAAAGTGACAAGTTAATAACCACCTGTGGCTTTTATGTGTGTTTATGCCTCATTCTTCGATTCCTACCTACAGGGCAGATATCATCACAGAGAGCCAGGCGAAGGGTTTGGGGAACTTTGTGTCTAAGTTTGCTCTTCCAGCTCTGCTCTTTAAAAACATGGTGCTGCTGGACTTTGGAGACGTCATCTGGTCGTTTCTCTGGAGTGTCCTGATCGCTAAGGTTGGTGTCTGTGCATCTTTTGTGTGTGTGGTCACACTTTTACAACATGTGTACTTTCTATTTTAAACACACAACCTGACATTGATGCTCCCATCCTGTGCGTAGGTGACAGTATTTGTGCTGGTATGTGTGCTGACTCTGATAGTGGCCAGTCCAGACAACAGATATAGCAAAGCTGGCCTTTACGCTATCTTTGCTACTCAGAGCAATGACTTCGCCTTAGGGTATCCTATAGGTGAGGCAGACACACACTTAACACTGATGTATACTCCCTATACCAATTGTCAGTAATGAAAAATACTGTAGTTAAGACACAAAGAGTATACACCTCCTCTCTCTGTCTCTATATTCCTAGTTGATGCTTTGTATCGGAGCACATATCCCGAGTACCTCCAGTACATCTATCTAGTTGCCCCGGTCTCCCTCATGCTCCTCAATCCCATCGGCTTCGCTCTTTGTGAGGTGCAAAAATGGAGGCAGGCAAGCCATTCACAGCACAGCACTTTTGCCATCGTGGGAGTTGTAGTCCTACAGGTAATGTATAAACACACCTTTACACCCTTATAGGTTGCAATATTTTTTGTTAGTTTGACAAACTTCAATTTAAACTTGAAGATCTTTAAAGTTATGTAAACTAACCCTCCTTCTGTCACCTCTCCAGGTGTTGAAGAACCCAGTAGTATTTGTGGTAATAATAGGAATCATCGCCCACTTTGCCTTGGGCCAACAGATCCCTGCTGTGCTATCAGAGTTCATTGATGGCCTGGCTAACTCTTTTGGAGGGGCTGCCTTGTTTTACCTCGGCCTCACTATGGTGAATTTGGTTTGTCTTGTTTTCAAGTTTGATTTAGTTAAGCCTTATTGTACATGCCTACGAAATGTAATTTGCTTTGATTGACTATAATGTAAATTTTTTTTGCTAAGTGCCAGTTATTTTAGTTGACTTCATTTCAACAGTTTTGAACCCTGCATAAACATGAAGGATATCGTCAGAGTAAAGTAATCTCTCTGTTTCTGTGGCAGGTCGGCCAGCTTAGAAAACTAACGAGAGACACTGGAGTTGCCTTGATTCTCCTCATCACAGCTAAACTGTAAGCAGGACTGTGTGTGTGTGTGTGTGTGATATAATATAATGTGGGCGTGGCCTTGTATATTTAAAAGTGTTTGAAATATTTCTTTTACTATATTAAGCTATAGTACATGAAGGGGTCAGAATATTTGAAACACTTCAATACGATGCAGTTCAGAACCATGCCCACTACCACATACAGCCTCAAAAATAACCATAGATTTTAAATAACTCCTCTGTGACACAATCATTAAAAACAAAGGAAATATTTACCACAAAGCTGCCACGGTATTTATACAAAACGTATTTCAATGGCGTTTGCTGGCTTAATTAAGTTTTTACGGGCCTTTCCCTTCCTCTCTCTCCAGCCTGGTGATGCCGCTGGTCTGTAAAGACATGGTGGATATTCTGGATGTAGGAGTGAACAGTACAAGTGCCAACCACACTAGTTTATCTAACTTTGCTTTCCTATATGGAGTGTTCCCAACCGCACCTAGTGTGGCCATCTATGCTGGACACTACAACATGGAGCTTGAGGTGGTAAGTAACGTTTAATGTAGTTATTCTGCATTAAACAGCAATTTATCAGAAATTAGTTTTATACAGTCCCAAAGCAACAGAACAATATTTGAAACATTAAAAAAATAGAAGACGTGTAGGGACAGTTCAAGCACTCTTTTGTGAAATGCATAAATCAGGACTATAGACTAAAACATCCCTTTAAGTCTTTAAAGCGGGGCCGGAAGTGTTTTGACTTAAAAACAAGGGTTCATTATATTATGTCCTATCTCCCAGTCAGGGCACATGGCAAGAATAAGCCATAAAAGGATCACACAAACACACAAACACACTTGCGCATATAAAAAACATGAAAAAGGAATACTTAACATTCATCCCCCACACCATAACACCACATTACATTCTTCGTTACATTCATCTGCTCCAGTTACATGTAGTAGTAAATTACTAAGATTTTATAAGACGATAAGCACCAACCACATGGTCATCAAAATTGTTTTTTTAAAGTGTTTTGTCTGTTGGAGCGAGCTGAGTAAAGTTAGAGAGTCTGAAAGTCTTGTGTTAAAGCAAGTAAATACACAAGCTAGCTTTGCTTGCTAATATTTATATTAAAATATAACTAATGTAGTTAGGTTTAAGTTAATATTTATTGTTAGACTTTAGATACTTATTGTTTTATCAGGAAAAAAGGTATATAAGTGATTTAGTATGGTCACAATAAAGTGCCCGATAACATTTTATATCCTCTGAAGGTGATTATTTATTTGTTAGGCAACACATTTCCAATCCTCTCAAGACTGTAAGTTTGCAGTATTGTCAGATCCAAGTTTGCGCACAGTATATTAAGAAAACATAAATACCTTAAAAATACATTTGACTTGGATCTAGATTACATTTTAACACTGTCAGTTAGTGGCGTGCCTTGTGTTATAAAATGTCTTTCTGTCCTTCCTTTAGGTAACATCAGGGATGGTAATCAGTACGTTTCTGTCTGCACCGATCATGTATGTGTCGGCCTGGCTATTAACAATCCCTCTAATGGACCCGACCCCCCTGGTTACAGAACTTGAAAACGTTAGCTTCAACATCAGCATTGTCAGCCTTGTAGCACTGGTAAGTGGATTAATGTTTTTCAAGTCCCCCAGTGTTTCAATCAGACAAGAAGGAATAATGAAACGGTGATCACAAAAAGCATGAGGATATGATTAAGAATCAAAGCTGCAAGAATTATTTTTGAGACTTCAGTGGGTTAAGTTACATGTAAGTAGTAGTTAGAGCTTTTAAGGACAGAAACTGATAATAAATAATTTAGTGATTTTCCAAATACAGTAATAAAAAATTGTGATCATGTGCCTGTTTCTTCTTTCAGGTGTGGACAATAGTGGTGATGTTGCTAAGCAAGAAATTTAACAGACTTCCTCACTTCTTTGCCTTAAATCTTTTCCTGGCTCAGGTCAGTCTCCAGTTTATTAAGTGAAAATGTTGTAGAGCATGTGCTTCACCAGTAATGTTTGTTATAGTGATATTTGGTTTATTTTGGTTTTCTGTCTCTGTACGTTTATTCAGGAAGTGTTACTGGAGCACATTGTCTCTCCTATCCTGCTTTAACCTACTGTACTTTACTCTTCTCTAGTTTTTGGTGTGTGTCAGTATGATCCTGTGGAATATCTTGGTGAAACAAGAGGATAATCTGATTGGCAAAATTCTCACCTTCACTCTCCTCTATGGGTCTCTATATAGCACCTACATTTGGACAGGTGAGTGTTTATATTTATGAGCGCTTGAACACTTAAATTTCCATCAGTTACACTACATTTGGTGGTGTACAATGGTGTTCAGTATCTACAAGTTTTTTGTTCTTTTTCTTTAGGTTTAATCCCTCTGTGTGTGGCTCTGACTAACAAAGATGATCTGTTAAGACTCCGACCAGGGGTATTCATGATTTTGGGTTGGGGGTAGGTCAGCACAATCAAATAACATTTTAAAAATAACCTTGTTACGATGCAACAGATCTGCTAAATTTCTAGGTTGATATCTAAAATTAATAAACACATAAAAACTGTATGAATAACAGTATACGTGTGTGTTTGTATGTAGGGTTCCCTTCCTGATGATCGGCGGTCTTCTGATATCAGGAGAGAGGACAGATACCATAGACTCGGCCTTCTTCTATGGCAGAGCTCAGGTTGCTCCTGTTGCTTTTCTACATTACATACTGTTTTTCACTCTGTACAGTTTATTTTGATTATTGTCTTGTTTTCTCTCTTTCCTCTGCTCTGCTCAAGTCTGTTTATTACCTATTTAAATCTGTCAAGGAGATCAGAATTAAGTTGTCCAGGAAGTTTTATTCATATTTTGTTCTCTCATTCTTCAGATAATCTGCACAGCGGTTGTGCTTGCTGTCAGCCTGGTGCTTGGTGCAATATCTCTGATGGGTCTCAGCCAGGGAAACCGGGAGCAGAGAGGCTATCAGGCCCTGAACAGAGCTGCTGTAACAAGCACCAATGATGAGCTGAGTACCTCTGGTGGCCTGGAGGATTCACAACAACATCAACAACAGCAGCCACAGATGGCAAATTCACCTGCCTTCAGCATCAACTCAGGTAGCTCTGCTCTGTGCTAATAGGTGCGTTCGAGATGACGGCGGCTGACTTTTGACAACTTCATAGTCTAACATGAGCTGCAGGTTACTGCAGGGGCGGGGTATAAAAATGGCGCCATAAAGTCGGACACATTCTACCTGCATCAGCTTACTGTGAGCGGGAATTGCAAAGAAAAATGCCGCGAGACCAGGCAAAAGTGTGGTTCCAACTTTGTGCAGCCGGAGAAAAGCAACTGCAGCTGCCAGACTCGACGCCTGCAGTCGCCTTTCTCCCGCGAGGTTTTAATGTCATGTGACATGGTGACGTTTTGCAGCGCTGGCTAAAGTCGGACACGATTTCTAACCAGCATACCTTATTTTAAGTCCAGCATGCATCACGTTAAATCAGAGCCACGCAGCGCCACATGAAGTCATTTAAAGTCGGTTATTCTGAGTTGGATTCTGTCTGTCTGTCTGTCTCTGTCTGTTGGTAAACTTATGTTTCTGAAACACATTAACATTTGCCTGAATAAAATAAAAATCTGGATGTAACATGTTAAAATTTTGACAGGGCTTTAATGGAAATATAAATACAGTTGAAATCGGTATATAGCTTTAACCCACCAATACTCAACAGCTGATCTACTGTAAATGTTTGTACTGTTCCTGTTGTGCTGTCAGACCTCCACAGTTTCTCTCCTGTCCAGACCTTACCTGACATGATAGCCAGCACGCAGAGGGAGCACACAAACGGCACAGGTAATAAACACAAATCTGATCATTTACTTTTTCATCTGTTGCATGCAAATTGTGTCTATTTATTTACATGACCCGTTAGTAAAGATATTTCATCAATTTAATTTAGTTAAGAAATTAATGAAACAGAAGAGATTTATGCATTT
The DNA here is from genome assembly GCF_014851395.1 of Micropterus salmoides. Classification (NCBI taxonomy): domain Eukaryota; kingdom Metazoa; phylum Chordata; class Actinopteri; order Centrarchiformes; family Centrarchidae; genus Micropterus; species Micropterus salmoides. Next base: position 25,115,497 of record NW_024041373.1, read on the forward strand.
TCTTCTACAACATAAAAATGTCATTTTGTGTAGTTGAATTGAGCCAGAAACCAAAGCAACACACCAGCAATGTCTAATGTCAGTCTAATAAACTAGAGAATTGATTAATTTTAAACATTCATTACTTCTAAAAATATGAGTACTGGGAGGTTAAGATGTTTACTTGTAGTACGAAACAAACCCTAAATTAATGGAAAACTATCAACTGTTTCAAAGTGTGATGAAAGCTATGTAGTAATGTAAAACAGCTTGAAAATATCAGGACTTGAGGAACTTCTCCAATCACCCTGCAATTTAACAACAGTTATATTTCTATTCCTCTCCAGGCCACAGTGGGGCACTGTGTGACGGGCAGCTGCAGTGTTCTTCCTCCTCTGAGCAGCCACTGAATCTGCTGCCACCTGGGCTTCAAACCACAGATGAGAAACAGACAGTCAGACATGTTCTCCTCTGTCTGCTGCTCATTGTCAGCCTGCTAGCAGTGAGGATAAAATACTCATTAAGTGGCAGCAGCAAATATGCTGTTTATTATGTTTCTTAAAATCTACTTTTTAATTTAATTTTCAGCTTTATTTCACCTGGCTGATTTGTATAAATGTATATGGGAAGCTGAAGTGTAGACTGTAAAGATAAATTACTTGATGTCTCTGTAGAACCTGTCCAGCTGTCTGTGGTGGTTGTTGAACAAAGATCCAGGAAGACTTTATCTTGAACTACAGTTCTTCTGTGCCGTGGCAAATTATGGACAGGTACCACTGTGTGTCATGTGTGTATGCATTCTTGTATGTACGTGTGTAAACATGAGGTGAGTACAAAAGTAATGCTACTGTAAATACATAATTCTGTTTGTCCCAGGGTTTCCTGTCCTTTGGGATCTTTGGTCTGGACAGACACCTCATCATCCTGCCTTTCAAAAAGAGGTGAGCTGTGACTTCTACATGATCGGCAGATTATCTGACTTGTTCATCATGGTTTCTAGATTCGTTTTAGATCAATTATTCAAATCAGACACACAGAACCCGAATAATGTTTGTGTCTGTGGCAGGTTGCTCGGGCTGTGGCAGGGCAGGGGAGAAGATTTGAGTCCCTCAGGTGTACCAGAGGAGGTCAGACTTACCTGTACCCAGTTTGTCCGCTACCACAAAGACCAGTGTGTGCAAGATATAGTACACACACACAGGTACGAGTACTATTATGTGTGTTTTGTCTTTTCATTTGCATGTGTCAGACAGTACGTTTGGTCTAAGAAACAAATTGCTTTGATTTCAAATTCCCTCCAAATCTCCTGCTTGTTGTGTTAACTGTTTTCCGTTAATGGGAAGATACACTTGAGTTAAAGGTACATATGTGAACCAGTTTACATGTATTAACCACTTTGTATTGCCAATGTAGGCGGATTGTAAAAGATGTGACGTTTATGCACGCTCTTCAGTGCTCTTCCGTTCCCCTACAGCGCTGCAGTGTGCAACACTAGCTAACGTTAGCTTAGAAATGGAGTCCAATGACATCCACAAATGACCAACACTCCCCACAACACAAAGTCAAAGCAAACATTAATGCAAATATATTGTGCTATTGTGGTTTTAGCTGGCTAATGCTAGTTAACGTTGCTAATTGCTAGCAAGCTAATGTTCGTTAAATAAATCGGGCATGCAAACCCCTTACTTTTCGGCAAAATTCGCCGTTTTGAAACCAAAATGGGTCACCACCTACGTGATAGCCCACTGTTATTGACCCATAATGTTAGCTAAGCCAATTGTTCATTTATGGAGACCAGTGGCAGCAGCCTGGATGTAATGTAGTTTAACGTCAACATGACAAAACGTGTCAGCATCGGTGTCATTTACACTGGGGACGCTGGGGATATGTGCCCATCACTTTTTGAAAGCATTTGTTAAAATTGCTTTCAAAAATAGCAATGGTAAATACATGGTAAATAAATGAAAGTGATTTGAGAAAGGTTTAATTGCACTTACTTACCTACTTACTTTCTTATTTATTTAAGTAAGAATAAACTACTTATTATAAAATGCCCCAAAATGTGCAGAACCAGTCAGTAACTTTACCAATTTCTTCTTTCTTTCAAGAGCAAGCATTAGGCGACAGACGCAAGGAAAAACTTCCTTTTAAGAGGCAGAAACCTCGAGCAGAACCATGGCTCAGGGTGGGTGGCCATCTGCCTCGACCGGTTGGCGAGAGGAGAGAGAGAGAGAGGGCAAGAGAGGAACGGAGAGAAAGTGAGATGGAGGGATGGAAGGAGAGAGAGGGGAGGGAGGCAGCCCACATAATATACACACAGAGGTACAGACAGTACAGGTGATGTTGTTATAGACTAAATGAAAAATGGTACAGATATATACAGTAATGTTTATGATATTAATGATTATAATAACAACAATAATAATAATAGGACTAGTAAAAATAATTGTAGCAGAGGGTGTCGAGCAGGAACACGGGGGCAGCAGGTGACTCGCAACCACAGATCCAGACTCCACAGCTCCAGAGCCAGAAACACCTGCAGGAAGTGATAGGAGGAGAGAGGAGAGGGACGAGAAAGCACAAGACTACTGGAAAGGGGAGATGTTGTGTTAGTAACATGCAGTAATGGGATGAGGTTGCATACAGAGGGAGAGAAAGTAGAGGAGAGAGGAGCTCAGTGCCTCATAGGAAATCCTCCAGCAGTCTAGGCCTATAGCAGCATAACTAAGGGATGGTTCAGGACTAACCTGGGCCAGCCCTAACTATAAGCTTTATCAAAGAGGAAAGTCTTAAGCCAATCTTAAATGTGGAGATGGTGTCTGCCTCCTGAACCCAAACTGGAACCTGGTTCCACAGGAGAGGAGCTTGATAGCTGAACGCTCTGGCTCCTAGTCTACTTTTGGAGACTCTAGGAACCACAAGTAACCCTGCATTCTGGGAGCGCAGTGCTCCTGTGGGGTAGTAAGGTACTATGAGCTCTTTAAGATAAGATGGTGCCTGACCATTAAGAGCTTTGTAGGTAAGAAGAAGGATTTTAAATTCTATTCTGGATTTTACTGGAAGCCAATGCAGAGACGCTAAAACAGGAGAAATGTGATCTCTTTTCCTGGTTCCTGTCAGAACACGTGCTGCAGCATTCTGGGTCAGCTGAAGAGTCTTTATGGACTTTTTTCGAGCAGCCTGATAATAAGGAATTGCAGTAATCCAGCCTAGAAGTAACAAATGCATGGATTAGTTTTTCTTCATCATTTTTAGACAGGATGTTCCTAATTTTCGCAATATTACGTAGGTGAAAAAAGGCGGTCCTTGAAATTTGCTCAATGTGAGACTTAAACGACATGTCCTGATCAAAGATAACTCCAAGATTCCTCACAGTGGTGCTGGAGGCCAGGGCGATGCCATCCAGGGAAACTATATCTTTAGATAATGCGTCACGGACGTGCTTGGGCCCTAGAACAATAACTTCAGTTTTATCTGAGTTTAACATGAGAAAATTACAGGTCATCCAGGTTTTAACATCCTGAAGGCACATTTGAAGTTCAGCCAACTGATTAGTTTCATCTGGCTTGATTGATAGATGTAACTGAGTATCATCTGCATAACAATGAAAGTTTATGGAATATTTCCTGATAATATTGCCTAAAGGAAGCATATATAAAGTGAAGAGGATTGGTCCGAGGACAGATCCTTATGGAACTCCATGACTAACTTTGGCGTGCATGGAGGACTCATCGTTAACATGTACAAACTGAAATTGATGTGATAAATTGGACTTAAACCTTTAATGCCAATGAAATGTTCCAGTCTCTGTAATAGGATCTGATGGTCAACGGTATCAAATGCAGCTCTAAGATCTAGTAAAACCAGTACAGAGACAAGTCCTTTGTCTGATGCAATTAGGAGGTCATTAGTCATTTTCACCAGTGCTGTCTCTGTGCTATGATGAGCTCTAAATCCTGACTGAAAATCCTCAAATAAACTATTGCTATGTAGAAAGGATGATCACCATTGTGATGTCAGTGAGAGTTTTCTGGAAGTTACGCAGAATGTGTAAGCCTATGGAAATTATATAACCATAGAGATTTTATTCCAGCTTTGATTTTGTTTGTTTTTTTGCTGTGTCCCCGCAAAATTAAAGACCCTGTTACCAGTTACATTTCCGAATTGTTACTGTTGTTATTATTTTGTTTTCTCTGCATCCTCTTTGCATGTATATCTATCTGTTGAGCTGTTAGCATATTTTTTAAAACTAATTCAACCACATTTATAGTGTATGTTGGACATTTATGTTTAATCTTGGTTAGCAGTACACACTTAATTTTGTAGATATAAATAATTATATAGAAGAAGCATTAGCTGTGAGTTCTGACTGCTGCTATTGTCAAACAACTATGGGAAATTTCTTTTATTAAAGTTTAATAATTTGTGCAGGCTATAGTACTGGGACAAAAATGGAAAATGAACTAAATTAACTCCTGTGAGTGTGTTTCCTTTGTTTACTATTAGCAGTAAGCAATGTGAAATCTTACAACGATTGAGGTGTTCAAAAGGAAATATCGCCACTCCTACTACAAAACTCTACAAAAACTCTACTAACTAAAACACTTTATTTCTGGATGTTTATGAGTCTTGGGTGCTTTTCATTTCTTTTAACACATAAAATTATTTCCACTATTCCTTTCCCCATTCTCCCCTTTATTAATACTTGTACTTACCTTTCTTCCCCTGATATTTCCTTTATTCCTCCCTGCTTCCCTTTGCCTGCCCTTTTTCCCCTTTCGTTTTTTCTCTGTCACCCCCTCAGCTCAGGGGAGAGTGTGAGTGCTTCGACAGGTGAATCCTTCCTCTGATAATGACAGGTTTGGAGAAGGGGGACTGACGGAGGAGGCTTTGAGTCATTCCCCCTCCCATCAGCCCCAGTACCTACACCTGCATCAGGATCCTCAGGAGCAACTAAACCACAAGACGCAGAATCTGCACCAGAGTCAACAAACTCAGGATCCAGCTGAATCCTGTAGCCAATATTCACCTCCATCCCGCCCCCGGCTTCAGCCTGAGAATGAAGACCTAGTAGACCTTTCAAACTCTAATATCCCAGAGGAGCAGATTTTCCAGCTCCAGTCTAACCAAGCTCACAACCCAGCTAATCCTCACCACCAACACCAGCATGATCTTGATTCGAGCCCACCCCATCAACATCCCCAGTCCCGTTTTGAAAGTGTGTTTCGGGGCAGTGACTTGGTGGACTGGCTGGTTGAGCGGGGCCTGTGCGCTGGCCGAGCCGAAGCCCAACTCTATGGCATTAGACTTCAGCGGGGAGGAGTGTTGGATCACCTGACAGGTCAGCACAGTTTTAGGGATAGACCCACCCTGCTGTACCACTTCACACAGGGGGGAGAGAGGGGGAGAGGAGAGAGATGGTCCCAGAGCATGTGAGAGGAAGAGATGAGAAAGGAGGTGGAGGGAGCAAGGTAGGGGGGAGAAGGGGAAGGGGATAAAGACGAGACTGAAAAGGAGGAGGTATCCAGCGGCAACCACCAAACGGAAGTGCCTTACGGTTCAGTTTTCTAAACAACTACTAGATACTGATCTGGAAAGGCTAATCATATTGAAGTCAATAAAACTGGCTGCAGCTTCTCTAAAAAGTTTTATCTCCTCTATTGCTAATTTCACCTCTTGTAAAGTGTATCATTGGCAATTTTGACTGGTGTCTTAGGCTATTCATGATGGTTGCCGCTTGCATGTCCAAGGGGTTGTGGAGACAGTTAAACAATAAGAGGAGAAAGGGGGAAAAAAACAAGCGCTTCGTGCAGATACTTCACCTCTCCTGGCTCCTTGCCAAGTCTTCTTGACTTCTTTTGTTCCCCTCCACTGCTCTGAACTGAGCTGACATAGACCATATCTTGATTTTAGTCACCTTGACCATGTGAAAAGTAATTTTTCATCTTCTTTTGTTCTGGATTTTCTGTGAGCCGGTGAACTTCTTAACGAAGATTCACATTTATAAGTGAGGGACAAATACACTTTGTTTTAAGGACAAGTTGGCATTCATCAGCCAATGGCGTTCTTGCCTGCTCGTTCGGGTTTGTTTTCTTTCAAATCACAAGAAATCATCATGACTCTGCCTGTTATTTCAGTATTTGATATTTTGCACGTTGTGTCTTTTAACCATTCTGGTCTATGTTGACTACTTGCATGATTCAGAGCAGTACAGACTTCTGCTCAGCACTGAACCTTTTGCACTGACTGTATAATAACAATCTTCATATTTTTTTAATTATGCAACTCACTGGATACTTTTGTAGTGATGATGCTGCAGAAGATGTTTGTTATCCTTGCATTGTGTCATTGTGTTGCCATTGTCAATATGAAACATTTGTTTGGGACTGATTGTGGTCTCGTCACTAAATTGGATTTATTCAGCCAATGTCGAAAGTTAGGAGATGCCTTTTCAGCCAAATCTGGAGAACTGATCTTGAATAATTTTTTTTGCTAGTTTTTGTGTGACTGATCCCAAATAAACTCCTAATTTTGCTTCGTAAAACATCAAGAACACAAAAGTTTGTAGTAATGTGAAAAATTCACCTGGGCCCTTTCTCTAAAACACATCTGTCTTTTTTTATTTTATCTTCTTACATTTTCACTGAGTCCTAAACTAGCTTATATTGTACACAAAATTGACTTGGATAAAGTTTATGAGTATGTAACCACTACTGAACTGTTTAACGTTTGACTCCCACTGAGCGACTGGAAGCACTAACTAAACTACAAGTGTTTGCCTGTTAAGTTGCTGCTGATTTGTGATATTGTTACTATGAAGTTTACAGTGTGTTGGCAGGGCTGTAGTAGATGGATGGATGGTGATATATGCACATATTACAAGCGGAGACAAAAACCACAATTAATCTTACACAGATGCTGTGATTTGATCATTTTGTTAGCTTGTTATTAGTGAGAGGGTGGCGAGGTCGAGGTTGTTCTCGGAGCAAAATGTTCAAGCATTTGGTGACCTCCGTACTAACCTCCCACCAACTATGTGCATATATGTCTGTCCTTTTGTCTTCTGCAAACTGACACCAAACCGAAGTTCATGCGATTCACATCAGGTCCTTGTGTTTACTGAGTTGTTCAAATTTGAGTGCCTGCCTCTGCCAATGTGAAGGTTGTGTATGTGAACAAGTTTGTGTTTGTGTGTGTGTGTGTGTCATAAAGTACTGACGGAGAACAAGACAAACTTTAATAAAGGTGTGACTGTGTTGTTGGTTGACAAGATCAATGTAACCGTGTATGTTCTGTTTTAAAAATGTTGCTGTAAGTCAATCAGGGTCAATGACTGTGTGGCCATAAGAAAGGCACAAATAAACTACTACTTGCATCCAAAATCCCACATGTTTCACTTTGTCACTACACAACCAATTATTGATTCTGACTGCAACAATAGAAGCAACTGTAAAGACATTACAGACATTTTATTACATTTTTACACACAAAAAATGCATTGTGCACATGTGTTTTTAAAAGATCTTGTCTCCCCTGAGCAGATAGGAGTAGTTTTTTCTTTAACCTTTTTTGGTCAAAGAAGAGAAAAGAAACTAAACTAAAGGAACCTAAACAAAGCAACACTGTCAACAAAAAAACCCCCATTATTTTTCTTGCCACTGTATTTAGACTTTACTACACTATGCTGACAGAAAACCTGAATGTGTGTTATTCAGCTGTTGGAAAGTGAACAGCACATGCAAACAGGATATTTGGCACTTTGGGTCTTTTTGTCTTTTTGACTTTTTGATGGCTAGACTTTGATGGTATTATGTTTCTCTGCTCTGCAAAACATTGACTTTAAAAAAATAAATGGTTGAATTCCAGACTTTTACACCTGCAGCAGTTAATCAGTTAAACTGACAGCAACACACATAAAGTGCAAAACCACACTAAGTTAAAGGCTCATATTCACAAGAGCGCAAGATGTGATCTTCTTACGACTTCTTAAATACTCTTAAAAAGTAACTTCATACCAGACTAGAAAGCTATGCTTTTCTTTTGGAAGATGAAAGGACCAAGCCACAATGTACACTAATTTCCACTGGCTTATCACATACATACATATGAATTACCTGCTTCTGAACAACTGCAACATATGCCTCGTGATGTCCAGGTGCTTTTGAGCTAGGAAATTTGCCTTATCTGTTCACTAGGGCTGGACCCGAATATTCGATCATTGGGTACACAATCGATTTTTTCAATTTTGAAATTTGATTATTGAGGGGTTTTTTGCGCCTGACCTGTGCTGACAGCAATGCTCCAGTTCACATCAAAGGGCAAACAAAATGAAGTCCTGGGAGCACTTTAAACTGACTGATGACTGCACAGACTGATGGCTACTGTAAAATAGCCTACTCATTGGGCTTGGCAGCAACTAGGTGATAATGTGTGTAACTATAAATGTGATGTAGTGCAGGCCCTTACTGGGTAAAGGTCAAAGAGTAACTGGTTATTATCATTAGGAAAATATACAAAACTGTAAGACTAGAAGAGGACACACTTGTGTTTTAGCACAGTTCATTGAGCTGCTAACTCAAGCAAATGAGTTCAGAAAAGGACCAAATTACAATAGGCTGGTGTTCAAATACATTTTGTGTCCTCTTTGTTGAGCCCATCATGAGAAGATCACACCTGATCTGCTACTATAAAACTCATCTGTGAATGCAACCACAGCTACATTAACACACATGTATAAGTGATGTTAGGAAAAGACAGACATACTCAATCTTAAGACATTTAAATGTCCAAACGTGCTGAAACATTTTTTCTGCATGGAAACCATAATGGCTGGAAACTGAGTTACTCAGTAAACATATGTAAGGAGAAGACATTAACAATATTGACTAGCTGGTTAATTGTCAGATCTCCATAATCAAAAGCAGACAAATAATAAGCAGACAGATAAATTGGCAAAGGTTTGTGAGGATATCCAGTGTGTTTAAGTCAGAGCAGATATCTCCACAACAGGGTCAAGTGGGGCTTCCTATGCAGCTCTACACTACATATTTATTATACGCTGCAAATTACTTTTAAAGCTCTAGTGATAACTTGGCACAATGGCAACACCTTTGACAGAAGGTCAGCCAATTTATAACTGCAGTCATGGCGGACCGAGAAAGAAATGCAGAACAACATCATGATGCACAACAGATGCAGCATGGTAGGCAGCCTTTGGTTGGCTCTGGGATGGAAACAGGATGACCAGGTCAGTGAGTATTATATATTTCCACAATATCTCAATGATTAACTGAAACTGAAGATATAGTTTGGAGAAGTCATCATTCCTGTGTTAAGACATTAAACCTTCCAACTTCCTTAAGAAAGCGCTTCACAAAAAGAAATAAAAACATGAAAAATAGATCAAATGAGATAAAAAGGCCAAAGGACATATGCACAGACAAGAAAATTAATATAATCAAATAAATAGAAATAAAAACAGTATAAATAAAAAAAACATGAAATATTTCCAAAAGCTTTCACAAAGAGAAACATTTTAAGAAGTGATTTAAAAGAAACTAGGGACTTAGTGTTTCTGTGTTCAGTACAGAGCTCTATAGTGTACAAATCACCTTTTGGGCTCCATCCGCGGACCTTAGACCTTATCCATCTCAAACAATTCCCCTGCAACTTAAGCTCTGTGTAATAGCACTGAGAGATCATTGGGAAACTGCACTCTTAAAGTAACGTGACCTGAAGACATTTTCAAACTACATATCATACTATGAGTATGATTAGCCTTTGGTGTGACCTTACAGAAATCACGAGGCTGGAGAAGACAAAAGGTCACATACCCACCAGTGGAGAGAGTTTTTTCCATCTTAGTTCTGCTAACACAATGTCTTGTTTGGGATTCCCAAACCAGGCGATTCCTCTTTCATCCCAGAATCATTGTCTCTTCCGGTCCTGCTTGATTTCAGCCTGACTGGATCCATTACTGTCCATGCCGTCCACCTTGAGGTGAGCTTTGCTGTACTTTTTGATCAGCGCTCCAGGCACGAGAGCCATGAGGGCGATGGCCAGGAGCTGGGCCAGCGTCCCCCAGGAGAATATATCATCCAGAGAGGAGATCTCTGAGAGGATGGAGCCCGTACGAACACAGATGAAGTTGTAGGGGATCAAACCTGCAGGAGAAAGCAGCAGCTGAGTGATCAGTGTTTTTGTGGCTTTTTGTGTTGTGTGTATGTTTTTTTTTAGTGTGTGTGTAGTCTCACCTATTAGCACAGAAAAGAAGAAAATGGGCATAGGGATGTTGAGGACAGGACAGGTGATGTTAAGGAACCAGTTAGGAGTCATAGGGAAGAAACGAAGGAAAAGGAGGAAGAAGAACAAACTGCTACGATTTTCCTCCACCTGACAGAGGGAGGAAAACGACGAGGGAACAAGGAAGATAAAAGGACAAAGATGGTGAGAGAAAATGAGGGAAAACGCAGATGAAAGCAGCCACAGAGCGTTACCAGGTTCTTCCTGTTTCTCTAACTAAATTCAATATACAGGTACTAACAAGACTGCATAAAAGTAAAAGTACAATTCCTAAATTTATTTTTCCACTATCATAAGTCAGTGCGGCAAAATACACAACTAAAAAACTCTGAACGTCGCATTTACACTAAAATGAAGAGGAAACAGTTTCCACTGCTTTAAAACCTCAGGGGAGATTTTGGTTTTAACAGAGATATGTATATTTTTTGTTCTGGCTGTTTCTAAAGGCCATTCTAAATTCATAGTAGCAAGCCGCAGAGGTTAGGATGTAAGAAGTTAAAAGAGAAAAGAAGGTCAAATGGTTTACCTTCCTTAATATTAATAAAATAATTACATTCATTCTAACTTTTCAGTTCCTTTAGCTACACATTATTACTATTATTGCAGTAACTTTATCTCCCTATCTTCATAATGACCAAAAAGCAAACTCTCCTCAAAGTTAAATGTTTAGTAGCCACGCTAGCAGTTTGGCAATCTTGGCCCATCAGTCCACAACTTTTGTCCCAACTGAAATGGCTCAAGAACTATTGAATTGATTGCCATGAAATCTGGCACAGACGCTCATGTTCCCCACACGGTGAATTGTACAGTAACAGGTGATAACTTTTCATCTAGCGACATCTGGTCAAAATATTTATCAAGCATACATAAGCTAAGCATGTTAACATTGTCACTGTGAGCATGTTAGCTTGCTTATATTAGCATTGAGCTCAAAGCACCAGTTTGTATCAGTCCAGCCTCACACAGCTGCTAGCATGGCTGTAGACTCTTCATCTTGTTAATTACTGAATGGTGACGCCTACCTTCCTCTGCAGCCGGGACACCTTCTCAGGGAAGAACTGAACCACGTACTGCTTTCCAAACGCAGAGGAGAGCAGGAAGCAGAATGTGGAGCCTGACGTGGTGAGCAGGCAGGCCAACACCAGACCTTCCCAGGGCCCGAATATCGCACCAGCTAATATGTTCTGAAGGAGAGAGGGAAACATGAACAGATAGATCAATGGATTAAAGTCTCTGTGTTAACCAAACACTGTGCATTATTCCTGTATGTATTTATCAAAATGTGGCAAGAATCAAAATTTGGCACTTCATTTGAGAAACTTCTTGAAATGCACTGCCAGAATCAGTTGAAAATCAATTTCTTGCTTTTAATATATTATACAATAAAATTATGGCTGTCTCCGACTAAGGATTTAAATACTTCAATCAGCATCGTCAAATCCTGCCTATAGTTGACTGACAGTCGAATCATGTGTTTTTGTGCACAGCAAGTGTTCCTCTTCTGCCACTACACATATACACGCTACGCCTACACATGCGCACTGACAACCCAGGGTTAGGGTTACAATTTTGGATTTATTTATGCACTTTAATAACTTTTTTTTTTTTAGATGTTTATTTACAGCATTAAACATTGAAATGTACATTTTTATAGGCTGCATATTAACTTAAAATCAGACGTTGAGACATATCGCCAAAATGGCATGATTCTCGTTTCGCTGCAAAGCTTCGACTGTCATTTTGTAAATTGACAGTCGAATCAGGCTCCGCCCATCGAAGCGTCAAATTTTCGACTATTTGGGGTCAGCCCTAATTAAATACTGTATATTCTTCATAAATCAATAAGTATAATTGTAAGATGCCTATAGACTTTGATCTTATTATCTCTTCAGGTTTTGTTAAAATAATTGAATTGTGTGAGTGTGTGTAAGAACGTAGAGTATGTCGCACCAGAAAGGAGGAGCCAGGTATTGCGAAGGACTGTTTGTAGAGGTAGGCGCTGCAGAACAGCAGCAGAACGTAGCCGTGATGTTCTCTTTTATAAAACTTGAGCATCTCTGCAAGCTCCCGTAGCTCATCAAGATCCGATGGGAATTTCAACCTGGAGGAAAAGACACGAAGGTTTTTAAATGGATCCATTTAAAATGCCTCACACATCAGTCTGTGATGTCCGATGTCCATTAGCTGTTTTATGAAGCAAGTTATGATGTACTTTTGGTTCTGTCCTTTTTCCTACAACCTGCTTTATCTACTTCTCCTTCTTTTATTGATTTCATACATTTCGAAAAATGCCTTACACTGTAGGCCGACGAATACTGGATTTGACCTCCAATAACCTCAAACCTAGTTTGGCATTTATGTGCTGTAATTTCTTGTTACTTTTTGGCTTACAGATATACTGTATCTGCGAAAGCTAATATCAGATGATACATGCTCTACATTTTATCATACACCAGAAAATTAGCATATATTTAGAAACTAAATTAAATTAAATGTCCCAGTTAATAATCCACAGATCTCTGTGGACAGTTTTCATTGGGACTAATAAGTAGGTGGAAAGTAATTCCAAAAACCACAGTACCGTCTTTTTTGAATTGTTGGGTCTCTGTAAATAATATTTTAAAAAGTATGGTCAAGACCTGCTCTATGAAAAGTGCAATGAGATAACTGTTATGAATTGGAGCTATTTAAATAAATTGAAGTGTCTGGGATAATCGAGATTTACATTTACTTTCACTGTATTGGTGCTGTAGCTCAAAACTATGGGTAAGTTGTAAGAGAAAATATGTGTTTTTTTTAGTGAAACAAACATAACGTTTGTACAACATGATTTTATAAAACAACAGAGAAAGAAGAAGAAGAAAGATCATATTAGAAAGAAGGGAAAAGGCAGTCGTGTGTGTGTGTGTGTGTGTGTGTGTGCCAAAGCAAGTGGGAGGGTAACAGGATATATTTGATTGAGGGACAAAAATAGTCTCACTGCGTAGGAAGACACCCCTCACACACACACATACACACACACCGAAATCCCCCCCTTGAAACTCAAGATGCTGACTTTCTCCCCCACCTGCCCTGACATTCAGCATTCCTTGTTTCTACTGGTCAGTGGACAAACATTCTCTTCTGTCATTGGTCAGCAGGTTGATCATGTGAAAGAGCTTAGATACGTGAAACTGCATATACAGTATTTAAGGAGGGAAATGTGTCATCGTGGGCACTTTAAATTTCGCTTACGCATAACTCCATGAGAAACATTCTGTCTCCGGACATGCACAGACACACACAAGTTTTCATTTACGGGGGTAGACTCCTTATCGTGAGAGGGTTTTAACTCTGAAGTAACTTCATCTCAACTAAGAACTGATATGAAGTTTGGTCGTATCAGGTTTACTGTTGAGAGAATTTTAAAAGCAACTATAGCAATTATTTTCACTATGTATTAACCACTCAATAACTTTATGACTAATTGAACTGTTTTGATGACTACAAAATGTCATCAAATAGTGAAAATAGCCAATCACAATTTCACAGAGCCCAAGTTGACATCTTCAGTGTTTGCTTTGTCCAACCAGCAGTCCAAAAGTAATTCATAAAATTGTTTGATAATGAAATAAGGTACTAATATAATAAAATAACCTGCAATATACTCTTAATTTAATACCAGATGTTAAGTATGTTACACAAAGGGAGAAAACAAACGGGTTTATTTCAGGATTTAAAAGGTGTCAATTCACAGACAATATGAAGAAATATGGTGTGGGTCATAAAATTAAAATAATGCTCCCAGTTTATCAGTTAGTAGATCACTGAGCCGATATGATAATTATGCATGTTCATACTGAACTCCACATTCAGATCACTGAGGTCATCTAACCAAATGTTACAGTCCCTCCCACAGTTAAAAGGCAATCATGTCTTTTTTGATGCTGCCCCAAAGAGTTGTTTTTATTTACTTATTTTACGGACTCTCTAGCATTGGATTTAAGCACCATTCTGCGTAAACTTGTGTTCCGTGACGACACTTTAACTCAACAAATTTGTAATGTTTTTGGTTTCGTTTTTGTTTAAAAAAGTACAGTTTTTTTGGCCAAACTTATAAAGATGACTTGACTTGGCTAATGACGTACTGTCTTTAAGTTGTAACATGGCCGCACTCACGCCATGTTGAAATGACTTGATAAGTAACAGTATAATATGAGTAACACACACACACAGATACACACACACACACACACACAGACACACAGATGGGCCATGCTCTTGGCTTCAGAGTGTCTTGGTCGGCGTTATTCTATCATCCCTAGACAACCTCACACTTGACTGTCTGGCACACTGCAAGATACCACTTACAAGACACACACACACACACACACACACACACATTCTGAGTAGTAACGCAATCAGTCCAAAATGTACTGAGAAGAAAGAGAACGAAAGGAGAGGACTTGTGAATGTAAAAGACACATTATTTTTACTATTATTATTATTATTTGTGACATAGATCTGATCACCAATATAAGAAGGAAATAGCTGTGTTATTAATATAAGAGATCTATAAGTGATTGGTGTTAAAATGCTCAGATCCGCTGTCTGCTTTACCGGACTAAATGTAAGAACAGCTGAAAAGCTTTGGAGAGGTTCCTAATTCCTTCATTCTTAACTTGTATTCACCCTCACAGGGATCCTATCCCAGCATGTACTGGGAAAGAGGAAGGGAAACAATGCTGATGGGTCAGTTATCTGGTGGTTTCTAACATGGGGGTCGGGGACCCTCCAAGAGGTTGAATATCAGAGGGGTCACAACAGCTCTACCATTTTGGGGCATAAATGTCTGCTTCCTCTTGATTTTGGTATTTTCTTTTGCCTTCTTGGGTGCTTAAAATGCCTCAAATAAAATAATCTGAGGAGGGAAATAACCCTTTGGTTGAACTGCTCACAATTCAATTTAGTTCAATAGGCTTTATTTGATATTATGAGTGTGCAAAGACACTATTGCCAAAGCATCAAGATAATTAATAAGTAATTAATGTCCACAACCTGTGATGACAGGTCAAAACATTACAGAGACTGGAAAAAAGTTTCACAATTATGGCTGTGGGCATTTAGTTTCTAAGCCACCTGATGTTCACGTTACTGTAATGTTTGGAAAAACCCACTGAGTCACTGCCAGTGGTGGAAGAAGTACTCAGACCTTTCACTTAAAGTAGTAATATCACATGAAATACTCTTTTGCAAGTAAAAATCATGCATTCAAATTGTTTCTTAGGTAAAAGCACCAAAGTATTCACAAAATATGAATGTACCCATTATCCATATCATTAGCCTTTCTGAATGATATATCTAATCATTAGATAATAATTATAAATGCATTCATAAGCATCATCTTAATGTATTTTATATAGACATACTGCTGGGTAACAGTCTATGATCATACATACTTTAATAGATTATTATATTTGCATTAATAATCTGAATCTGCAAAGGAGAAGAAACTAACTTACTTGTGTAAATGTAAGCTACTTTCATACTGCATTACCCAAAAGCTTGGGCAGAATTAATAAATATTGTGGTGTTAAATTAGTTGGATGTTACCTGTATGTGTTGGAAGTAACAACAGCAAATACCTATTCAATTTATGTTGGGTTTTATTTTCAAGTAATCTGTAGCCTGTTTTTTCTTTCATGTAAGTCCTGCCAAAAGCAAAAAGACCCACATAATGTAAATTATTCCCAATAGTCCCCAACTGGATTACAGTAAGAATCATTTAATAATAAATAAAATGTGGTCTGTAATTTAAAAAGGCAACATTTAAGTTTGAAATTGTTTTTTTTACAGTTGCATTTTCTCTTTCCATGTTCCCTACCTGTACCCCTGGACTCCCTCGTCCTCCCCCTCCGAGTCCAGCTGGACTTGCTTCGGTCCCGGGGGAAGATGAGCCGACAGCAGGTAGAGGTAGACACTTGCCGCCGCCACGACGGCAGCCAGTCCCGCTAAGGAGCGCATGTTGCTCCCTGCTGAAACTCCCTGTTCACCGGATAACTCCGCTGGAAACTCAGGCTGAATTTAAGAAGAGGGGAAGACCGCCTGGTAAAGAAAGTCGACGTGTTGCGGTTCAGTTGGACGACACCGAGGAAGAGAGGTGTTGCTTACCGGACAACAGGCTACAAGTCACGGTTGACATTTTTGGCCGGGTTCGGCGCACGGATCACATGGCAGCCGGCGACCAACAACTTTCTTAAGGGAAAACACCACTGTTGACACCAAGTGTAACAGATAGCAGTTAAAACTCCTGGCGTTTCATTGCGGTTCCTGTTGGGGGGTTTTCCCGGTGACGTTACAGAGGTCTTCAACGATTTGCACCAAGAAAGGATGAACAGGCTTATCTAAAAACTGAACTGTCTGTGCGAGTAGTCTAGTTTGCTGCAGCCTGAACATGTATTTACACGAATGAGCCACTAGAGGGCTACATGGTAAAAGCCATGAGGGGTTCACAGGAGTCAGATTATGACATGATACAAACTGACAAGCAGTGTTAGTATTTATAGAAATACATCACTCCATTACTGGTTTACATTTACTGGTTGTGTATATATACTGTAAACAATGTGAGTTAAGTAATAAAACAGGCATTTCGGCATTTTGTAAAATTTAAAAGTTTTGTTTCTTGCCTGAAGTTTTTCTTTTAAAAAGGTCCCATGTTTTCTGTGGAGGGGCAATAAGGTGAAATGAATCTCCAAAAACAGTAACGTTACGTATCAAAGAGGCAGAGAAGACTGAACAACATGATTATATTTTACAATATAAATTATCCATCTATACAAACATAGAGGTGGTTTTCTTGAAGTGAAATGTTTTGTTATGTGATTTAGGTGAAATTAAAAACAAAGACATTTCATGTTTTATTGGTCACTTTATATGATAGACAAAGTTGCAATGTAATATTAAATGAAAAACCCTGCTATGGTATTTTTGGTGTCCTATAAGTCCATGCACACTCACAACATAACATATATTAGCTAATTATAGGGAGAAAATTTCATAAAACCTAAGAAAAGTAATATTCTTAAATTTAATAATTTTCCTATTATCCCCTAATGAAACTGGCTTCTGTCTTTGATTTATAACTTAATAACACCCTAAAATGGAAATATCAAATATATACTTACATTTTAATTTTTTTTATACACAAATATAATCAACACAAGGACACGTATTTCATTGTTGTGTTTATTTATTGAACATATTTTGGCTCAAACACCGTGGGCCAGATTTAAAGGGAGGTTTTCAAAGCTGTTTCCCTTCACACTCATGGACGGACATCTTTTCCTGCAAAAGAAATTAAAAAATAGTATTTCTTGCAAATAGAATTTACTGTTCAGAATTAAATTACATTCTTTTTAAGTTATAAGTAAGTAATGCCCCAATTGCCAGGCAGCCTTAGGTTTGCATTAAGTTTAGTATGTTACTTGCAGAGACTTGTATGAGATAGGTAATCAATATAGTAGATTT
The DNA here is from genome assembly GCF_014851395.1 of Micropterus salmoides. NCBI lineage: Eukaryota > Metazoa > Chordata > Actinopteri > Centrarchiformes > Centrarchidae > Micropterus > Micropterus salmoides. Next base: position 25,133,287 of record NW_024041373.1, read on the forward strand.
TTAGTTCCCTTTGTTGAATGCTTTAAAGCAGCTGCAAGCAGCAATTATAAACTCAAATTACTTTTCCCAGCAACACATGTAGTATTAATGCACTAAGTTTAGATTTTCAGAAACTACGTTAAAGTAACTGCCCTGGTGAATATTTAGTACAACATATTTATGCTATGATGCATTTAATTAAAACCTGTGTCAATAAAATACATCAAGATAAAGGATTGTTCCTTTTTTTATTGGCTCCTGCTGTCAGACTTTGTGTGCATACAACAGCCTCGGCACTCTCTGTGGAAGGGCATGAAATGGCATAGAAGAGGCTGGGTGCTTGGGTGAAGTTATTTTTAATATATATCAGCGTAAAGATGAGAATATGACCATAAAAAGTATTTCATATCTAGGTTAGAATCACCTGTCCATAGCATTAAACAGAACCTGATCTGACAATGATTCCCACATCAAACTGGTTGCAAAACTACCATAATCCATTAGAGAATCCTCCTGCCAATGTCAGATCAGATGCACAGCAGTAGCACAAAGAAATGGAAAGTCTGATGACAGATTGTACGGCTTACGTAACATGAAAGTAAGATAATGTAATTACTTAAGTTTGTCTTTTCTTTCTCGCTGAGATTGGACTGCCTTTTGTAACAGGGAAGTTGAAGAAATCAGGCTCCAACATTTTTAGGGCCAAATCCCCTGGAATAACTATAAGATTAGAACAGGTGTCAGTAACAAATCCACAAAGTGTTTGGTAAGTGCTACTCAAGTATTCAAGTAAGACATTCTCACAGGTACACGCACCTTTTCGGTCCCCAGCAGTACCAGTTGGCATTGCATTAAGTCCAACCATGAGAGCAAAGAGGAGGAACACAATCGGAGCTTTCATTTTCTGAAAAAGAGAATTCAGGCTTAGTGCAATCCTCTGCTTTTTTGTTTTATGATAAAAATCAATTATCCGTTTTAATTGTTAGTAAAAGCTGAAAAGAGATTTTAAATAATAATTTACCTCTGCTCTTAAAGTCAGAAACAGTAATGTGTAACAGTGAAGTTACTGTTTATGATGTCCCTGTTGTGACTCTGGCTTATATACCAGACAGACAGGTGTGTCTGTCTGTCTAAACGATCTTAAGAATCTGCCCAGTTCAGTTTTAGGAAAATAGGGTCCAAAAAGAAATCACTCACTAGTTGTATGTGAATATTGTAAACAATAATGTAATCTGGTTAACTCTGTCTGCTTAAATCAAGATGCAGTGCATCCAGTTTGTGAAAGACTGTGCTCACATCTGGCAGCAACATAAGTCTCAGAATCTGTCTCTAAGGTGGAGAGAAAAAATCAAAATTCAACTTCCATCTTGGCTTCCACCAGGCAAGCTGGTTTTAATGAGCCTGAAGGTAAACAGACTCATCCACGTCCTTCAAGAAATTCCAAAAATGCAAATATTTGCCTCGCAGGCTTTGCTGGAGGGGAAGGTCTCAGATTCAAGACACAAATAGAGCAAACACAAAGGTTTTATCAATTATTATTAATGTCTTACATGTGAACCATTTATATTTTATTTTCAACATAAGCTGATTATCTGATTTGTAAAAGGGAAATACATTTAAAAAAAAGGATGTATACAGTAAACAGTATGGTTTATACACACCACTTAAATCATCAGTGTGAAAATGGCACTTAAGGTAGGCTAAACAGTGACTTATCTCTCCTAATGTCACGCTCTTCCGGTTGGCCGTTCTTTGTGTTGCACTTTTGAGTTTGGTATCTGCCTTAGTATGTTGAGTTTTGGGTTCTGTCCTGTCTAGTGTCCAGTATCTGCTATATAGTCTGTTGTGTTTTGAGTTCCTCTGAGTTATTGTTTGGCCAGTTCATTATCTGTTATTTAGTTGGTCTTTGATTCCATGTCATGTTCTTAGTCTTGTACTTTAGTCCATGTCTTTAGTGTTTACTCCTGGTCTTGTGTTCTCTGTTAAGCTCTGTACTGTGTTCTAGTTCTGTGTTCTGATATTTTGTAACATGTGTGCGTTTCTGTGTTGTCGCTTATTCACTGCCCCAGATCTGCTTGTCATGTCAAGTCTCTGTTTTCCTCTGCTCTCTTTCTGCCTCGTTAGTCTCATGTCTGTCACCTGTGTTGCTCCCGCCCTGCTCGTTAGTCCCTGTGTATATATACCTGGTGTTTCTGTCTTGTCTTTGTCTGGTCATTGTTCATGTTACCCCCCAGTCTGTTATGTGTGTACTCTCTGCCTGCCTGTAACCAGCCTTGCTTGTCTTGCCACCCTGTACCTTTGGCTTTCTGTTAGGATCACCTAGTTTTTTGTACTCTGTTAACCAGCCACTCTGTCAATAAGTGTGCTCGCCTTTTGTTTGTTTTCCCTCAATAAACCCCCGTTGAAGGTCTCGGGTTATGTATGTAACCCTGGTTCCCCGAGAAGGGGAACGAGACACTGCGTCGGTTACGACACTATGGGAACGCCTCTAGGCCTAGCAGGTCTGAACGTGAATGAAATCACTCCAGTCCTATTGGTTTGTTGCTAGAACGGTAAGGTGTGACGGAATAACCGGAGGAGTATAAAGCACACCTGTACACACTCATCATTAGCTTAAACTATGAAGCAGGCTCTTCAGGCGGGGAGAGAGGTGCGGTGGGCCGACGCAGTGTCTCGTTCCCCTTCGAGGGAACTCAAACTGTCGGTTACAACACTATGGGAACGAGATACCCACTAAACCGTGCCGAAAACCCCGCCTGCCCCAGTGTGCAATAAAGTGGCACGACTAAGAGGAGAGCGCACGAGTGCCAGGTGCCGAAGGAAGGTCAAGACTGTAAAACTGAATGAATGTGTGCGGAGTGGCCCGACCAGCCGCTACACAAACATCCTGCAAAGAGGCCCCGGAAAGGAGGGCTCGAGAGGCCGCCATGCCTCTGGTAGAATGAGCCCTCACAGCCACAGGTGAAGGCAAACCGTGCACCTGATAGGCCAGGGAAATAGTCTGAACAATCCAGTTGCTAATAGTATGTTTGGGAGCAGGGAGCCCAGCCCTGGGGGACCCAAAATACACTAGCAGCTGGTCAGCCTTCCTCCAACGGGAGGACCTCAGAGTGTAAATACCCAGTGCTCTGACAGGGCAGAGCAGATGAAGTCTTCCGTCCTCCGCAGTCACATGAGGTGGAGGATAAAATGCCTGCAGCACTGTGGACCCTGGCGCACAAGAAGGCACTTTAGGGATGTATCCTGGACGAGGGTGCAGGGTAGCCCTAATATTCCCCGGGGCAAACTCCAGGCTTTGCGGGGAAACCGAAAGCGCTTGGAGATCCCCCACCCTCCTCAGAGAGGTGATAGCAAGGAGAAAGGCCATCTTGAGGGTCAAGTGCTTAGCCTCAGCTGACTCCAGGGGTTTGAAGGGGGCCTCAGCCAACGCCCCAAGAACCACCGCCAGATCCCAAGTGGGAACCTTGGACCGAGTCGCAGGTCTCATCCTCCGGGCACCACGGAGGATCCGTGTGGACGGGGCCCTGGAGCTGAGGAGGGTCTCAACTGCTCCGGCTGTTAGACCCGCCTCAAGGTACTGTGCCCCCTCAGGGGCCAGACCCACAGTCGCCATACAGCGGGGCAAGGGTGAAGAACCCGGCCCTGCGACTGGGGGAAAAGCGTACAGACGTAGCCTCGGCCACGAACGTACCATGGCGTCCAGACCCAACAGGGCTGGAGGAACGAGAGAAAACCATAGCGGGCAGTGCGTAGTCTCTTGAGATGCAAACAGATCCACGTCTATGGGGCCTAACTCTCCGCACAAGAGCTCCACCACTTCGGGGTGAAGTCTCCATTCCCCGGGCCTCAGCCCCTGCCTCGACAGCAGGTCTGCTCCCTGATTCTGATTCAAAGGGGTTGTGATGTATTTCAGATTGTCCTTGTTGTTTCAGCAATGAGCAATGATAACCTTAGTTAACACCAACTGGACATTCAGCAGGCCTAAAGTACTGGGGTTAAGAATTTAGAGTGTGTGATGTTGTGAGTGGAGAAATACAACTAGATTAGGGGTCAGGGACTACAATTACAGCTTCCAAAGAAATTTAAAGTCAAGTTCCAAAGAAGGTTAAAGTCAAGGGCAACTGGACTTGGTTAAAGATACTAGAAGACGTTTCGTCCCTCATCCAAGGGACTTCTTCAGTTCTGACTGACTGGTAGGGAAACTAAGCTATTTAACCTCAGTGGGGTCGTTTGTCAGGATCGTTGATACTGCTGTTTCGTTAGTGTTCCTGGCTGTTGTAATGACAGTCGATATGGTTGTTAGGACTACCCGTGGCCAAGACTGAACGACCATTGTTGGCATCTTCACCTGAGGCCAATAGGTTACGTCTGTTGAGTTTCCTGGAAAGTGATGATTGCTCTTCCTGGATCTTGTGGCTGTTTTCACAAAGGTCCATTTAGGGTATCCACAGGCTGTAAGTGCCCCCTTCAGGTGGTTCTGTTCCTTTTCTCTGGCTTGGGCGCTTGTTGGTGGATGACTGAGAATCTTCACAGACTTCTCAGCCATAAAGTACCTGTGATATCAGTTATCCTAACTTGCTGCTGTGGACCCTACAAACAGAACATTGTGTGTTGATAGAACTCTTTTGAATGTGAACCTGACAAAATACTTACACTGTGTGTGTGCGTGTGTGTGTGTGTGTGCGTGTGTTTGTGTGTGTGTGTGTGTGTGTGTGTGCCGTATGCAGTTGAATGTGTGCGTGTCCATTTCATTCACAAATTGAGCGATTGCTCAAAACCAGCCACTCAGATTCATATAAGAGTTCAGTTTTATTCATTCTTCTCTACAGAAGAAACTATTTTAACAAAATCTCTAATACAGAACATAAAGAGAGACCGCAGTTCCTAATATATACATGACGTCTGTTGTCTTGACAGACGAAGAAAGAAAGAGAGAGGAGAGATGGGAAGTGATACGACATTTATACCATTTACTTACAGAGAATGCACCCAAAAAATAGTGCTTAAAAAAAAGTAATTATATGCAAACAACTGGAACGACCTGACAAATACTTCTCTCTAGTTTGACAAGGAAAAAATCACACTTGTTCTCAGTGTGTGTTTTTAATGAACAAATACTAATATATTGATAACCCTGATGAACATTTTACTTTACTCTAATCTAAGAAAGCATTAAATACTTACACAAACATGGCAAAGTAGACCCAGATGATCTTATTATCTTATGCGGTGTCCAGGATCACACTTTCAAACTAAGGTTTTCCTGTGGCTTGTTCTTGAACAGGTAAGTGAGCTGAATGTCATATTGTAGTTCTGCATCACCCTCTGGTGGGCGATAGTTAAACTGAGTTTACTGTGTAAAGCTCTATATTCATGATGGGATGATCTTTTTTGTGATTTATGTTTTCAACATACATAAATGGGACTTTGTTTATATATAATACATAAACATAAATTCATATGCTTTTATAATGAGGAGTGGCGCTTTTTGGAAATATTAAATATATATATACAAATATCTCTTGAATCTGGAATTATGTGAAAAACTGAATCAACTTTTGGAAAAATGTAAAAAAAGAAAATGTAAAAAAAAAAAGCATCTATGTCACTAGAAGTGTCACAGTTTTTCATCTAATGTATCCAAATATAGTAGAGAACTTTCGAAAAATACTCGTACATCAAGTTAAAAAAAATCACAACTAATAATTTAAGAATACATATATGAATACAAGAGTAGAGTTACTCTAGTCTTATATATAAGGACAGAACTAGGGATGCAGTTTCAAGGTTTTGGTTATACAACCAATGAACACCATTTTACAGTAAAAGCGTGATTCTGCAACAGTCCCTCTGTCCTTTTTGGAATAACTCTACGCTTAAATGTTTTAGATTTCAGTTGATCTCCTGGAGACTAAAAGTCCCTTCTG